>NW_026047644.1:12643696-12984798 GCF_023864345.2 Schistocerca serialis cubense
TGAACAATTCCTGTGACACTAGTTATTCATTCCGATGTTTCAATTCAGGTTTACTGTATCCCTCTGACGTTCTTATTGACGATGAAACACAGAAATTGCATCGGAATTAAATAGAAAAGGCACAATGCCGACTTACGTACAAGAAAACTGACTCTTCCTACCCTCTATGTTTTGAACCATTCCTATGACACTAGTTATTGATTCCGATGCTTCACTTCAGGATTTCTGTATCCCTTGGACCTCCTTATTGACGACGAAACACAGAAATTGCATCGGAAATTAATAGAAAAGGCTCAATGTCGACTTAAGTACAAGAAGACTGACTCTTCCTACTGTCTATCTTTTGAAAAATTCCTGAGACACTAGTTATAGATTCCAATGCTTCACTTCTGGTTTACTGTATTCCTCTGACCATCTTATTGATGATGAATTTCAGAAATTGCATCGGAATTAGATACAAAAAGCACAATTCCGACTTAAGTACAAGAGGACTGACTCTTCTTACTGTCTATGTTTAGAAACATTCCTGTGACACTAGATATAGATTCTGATGCTTCACTTCAGGTTTACTGTATCCCTTGGACCTTCTTATTGACGACGAATCACAGAAATTGCATCGGAATTAAATAGAAAAGACACAATGCCGACTTAAGTACAAGAAGACTGACTCTTCCTACTGTCTATGTTTTGAAAAAGTCCTGTGACACTAGTTATTCATTCCGATGCTTCAATTCAGGTTTACTGTATCCCTTGGACCTTCTTATTGACGACGAAACACAGAAATTGCATCGGAAATAAATACAAAAAGCACAATGCCGACTTAAGTACAAGAAGACTGTTTCATCCTACTGTCTATGATTGAACCATTCCTGTGACACTAGTTATAGATTCCGATGCTTCACTTCAGGTTTACTGTATCCATCTGACCTTCTTATTGACCATGAAACACAGAAATTGCATCGGAATTAAATAGAAAAGGCACAATGCCGACATAAGTACAAGAAAACTGACTCTTCCTACCCTCTATGTTTTGAACCATTCCTATGACACTAGTTATTGATTCCGATGCTTCACTTCAGGTTTTCTGTATCCCTTGGACCTCCTTATTGACGACGAAACACAGAAATTGCATCAGAAATTAATAGAAAAGGCTCAATGTCGACTTAAGTACAAGAAGACTGACTCTTCCTACTGTCTATCTTTTGAAAAATTCCTGTGACACTAGTTATAGATTCCAATGCTTCACTTCTGGTTTACTGTATTCCTCTGACCATCTTATTGATGATGAATTTCAGAAATTGCATCGGAATTAGATACAAAAAGCACAATTCCGACTTAAGTACAAGAGGACTGACTCTTCTTACTGTCTAAGTTTAGAAACATTCCTGTGACACTAGATATAGATTCTGATGCTTCACTTCAGGTTTACTGTATCCCTTGGACCTTCTTATTGACGACGAAACACAGAAATTGCATCGGAATTAAATAGAAAAGACACAATGCCGACTTAAGTACAAGAAGACTGACTCTTCTTACTGACTCTGTTTTTAACCATTCCTGTGACACTAGTTATAGATTCCGATGCTTCACTTCAGGTTTACTGTATCCCTCTGACCTTCTTATTGACGATGAAACACAGAAATTGCGGCGGAATTAAATACAAAAGGCACAATGCCGACTTAAGTACAAGAAGACTGACTCTTCCTACTCTCTATGTTTTGAACCATTCCTGTGACACTAGTTATATATTCCGATGCTTCACTTCAGGTTTACTGTATCCCTCTGACCTTCTTATTGACGATGAAACACAGAAATTGCATCGGAATTAAATACAAAAGGCACAATGCCGACTTATGCACAAGAAACTGACTCATCTTACTGTCTATTTTTTTAACCATTCCTGTGACACTAGTTATCGATTCCGATGCTTCATTTCAGGTTTACTGTATCCCTTGGACCTTCTTATTGACGACGAAACACAGAAATTGCATCGGAATTAAATAGAAAATGCACAATGTCGACTTAAGTACAAGAAGACTGACTCTTCCTACTGTCTATGTTTTGAACCATTCCTGTGACACTAGTTATAGATTCCGATGCCTCACTTCAGGTTTACTGTATCCCTTGGACCTTCTTATTGACGATGAAACAGAGAAATTGCATCGGAATTAAATACAAAAGGCACAATGCCGACTTAAGTACAGGAAGACTGACTCTTCCTACTGTCTATGATTGAACCATTCCTGTGACACTAGTTATAGATTCCGATGCTCCACTTCAGGTTTACTGTATCCCTCTGACCTTCGTATTGAAGATGAAACACAGAAATTGCATCGGAAATAAATACAAAAAACACAATGCCGACTCAAGTAGAAGAAGACTGACTCTTCCTACTGTCTATGTTTTGAACGATTCCTGTGATACTAGTTACACATTCCGATGCTTCACTTCAGGTTTACTGTATCCCTTTGACCTTCTTATTGACGATGAAACACAGAAATTGCGTCGGAATTAAATACAAAACGCACAATGCCGACTTAAGTACAAGAAGACTGACTCTTCCTACTCTCTATGTTTTGAACCATTCCTGTGACATTAGTTATAGATTCCGATGCTTCACTTCAGGTTTACTGTATCCCTCTGACCCTCTTTTTGACGATGAAACACAGAAATTGCATCGGAATTAAATACAAAAGGCACAATGCCGACTTAAGTACAAGAAGACTGACTATCATTACTGTCTATGTTTTGAACCATTCCTGTGACACTAGTTATAGTTTCCGACGCTTCACTTCAGGTTTACTGTATCCCTTGGACCTTCTTATTGACGATGAAACACAGAAATTGCATCGGAATTAAATACAAAAGGCACAATTCCGACTTATGTACAAGAAGACTGACTCATCTTACTGTCTATTTTTTGAACCATTCCTGTGACACTAGTTATCGATTCCGATGCTTCACTTCAGGTTTACTGTATCCCTTGGACCTTCTTATTGACGACGAAACACAGAAACTGCATCGGAATTAAATTGAAAAGGCACAATGTCGACTTAAGAACAAGAAGTCTGACTCTTCCTACTGTCTATGTTTTGAACCATTCCTGTGACACTAGTTATAGATTCCAATGCTTCACTTCTGGTTTACTGTATTCCTCTGACGATCTTATTGACGATGAAACACCGAAATTGCATCGGAATTAAATACGAAAGGCACAATGCCGACTTAAGTACAAGAAGACTGACTCTTCTTACTGACATCGTTTGAACCATTCCTGTGACACCACTTATAGATTCGATGCTTCACTTCAGGTTTACTGTATCCCTCTGACCTTCTTATTGACGATGAAACACAGAAATTACATCGGAATTAAATAGAAAAGGCACAGTGCCGACTTAAGTACAAGAAGACTGACTCTTCTTACTGTCTATGTTTTGAACCATTCCTGTGACACTAGTTAGAGTTTCTGATGCTTTACTTCAGGTGTGCTGCATCCCTTGGACCTTCTTATTGACGATGAAACACAGAAATTGCATCGGAATTAAATGGAAAAGGCACAATGCCGACTTAACTACAAGAAGACTGACTCTTCTTACTGACTATGTTTTGAACCGTTCCTGTGACACTAGTTATAGATTCCGATGCCTCACTTCAGGTTTACTGTATCCCTTGGACCTTCTTATTGACGATGAAACACAGAAATTGCATCGGAATTAAATACAAAAGGCACAATGCCGACTTAAGTACAAGAAGACTGTTTCATCCTACTGTCTATGATTGAACCATTCCTGTGACACTAGTTATAGATTCCGATGCTTCACTTCAGGTTTACTGTATCCATCTGACCTTCTTATTGACCATGAAACACAGAAATTGCATCGTAATTAAATAGAAAACGCACAATGCCGACATAAGTACAAGAATAATGACTCTTCCTGCTGTCTATGTTTTGAACCATTCCTGTGACACTAGCTATAGATTCCGATGCTTCATTTCAGGTTTACTGTATCCCTCTGACCTTCTTATTGATGATGAAACACAGAAATTACATCGGAAATAAATACAAAAAGCACAATGCCGACTTAAGTACAAGAAGACTGACTCTTCCTACTGTCTATGTTTTGAACAATTCCTGTGACACTAGTTATACATTCCGATGCTTCACTTCAGGTTTACTGTATCCCTCTGACGTTCTTATTGACGATGAAACACAGAAATTGCATCGGAATTAAATAGAAAAGGCACAACGCCGACTTACGTACAAGAAGACAGACTCTTCCTACCGTCTATGTTTTGAACCATTCCTGTGACACTAGTTATAGATTCCGATGCTTCACTTCAGTTTTACTGTATCCCTCTGACCTTCGTATTGAAGATGAAACACAGAAATTGCATCGGAAATAAATACAAAAAACACAATGCCGACTCAAGTAGAAGAAGACTGACTCTTCCTACTGTCTATGTTTTGAACGATTCCTGTGACACTAGTTATACATTCCGATGCTTCACTTCAGGTTTACTGTATCCCACTGACCTTCTTATTGACGAAGAAACACAGAAATTGCGTAGGAATTAAATACAAAGGGCACAATGCCGACTTAAGTACAAGAAGACTGACTCTTATTACTGTCTATGTTTTGAACCATTCCTGTGACACTAGTTATAGATTCCGGCGCTTCACTTCAGGTTTACTGTATCCCTTGGAAATTCTTATTTACAATGAAACACAGAAATTGCATCGGAATTAAATACAAAAGGCACAATGCCGACTTATGCACAAGAAGACTGACTCATCCTACTGTCTATGTTTTCAACCATTCCTGTGACACTAGTTATTGATTCCGATGCTTCACTTCAGGTTTTCTGTATCCCTTGGACCTTCTTATTGACGACGAAACACAGAAATTGCATCGGAAATAAATACAAAAAGCACAATGCCGACTTAAGTACAAGAAGACTGACTCTTCCTACTGTCTATGTTTTGAACAATTCCTGTGACACTAGTTATACATTCAGATGCTTCACTTCAGGTTTACTGTATCCCTCTGACGTTCTTATTGACGATGAAACACAGAAATTGCATCGGAATTAAATAGAAAAGGCACAGTGCCGACTTACGTACAAGAAAACTGACTCTTCCTACCGTCTATGGTTTGAACCATTCCTGTGACACTAGTTATAGATTCCGATGCTTCACTTCAGATTTACTGTATCCCTCTGACCTTCGTATTGAAGATGAAACACAGAAATTGCATCGGAAATAAATACAAAAAACACAATGCCGACTCAAGTAGAAGAAGACTGACTCTTCCTATCGTCTATGTTTTGAACGATTCCTGTGACACTAGTTATACATTCCGATGCTTCACTTCAGGTTTACTGTATCCCTCTGACCTTCTTATTGACGAAGAAACACAGAAATTGCGTCGGAATTAAATACAAAGGGCACAATGCCGACTTAAGTACAAGAAGACTGACTCTTATTACTGTCTATGATTTGAACCGTTCCTGTGACACTAGTTATAGATTCCGACGCTTCACTTCAGGTTTACTGTATCCCTTGGAAATTCTTATTGACAAAGACAGAAATTGCATCGGAATTAAATACAAAAGGCACAATGCCGACTTATGCACAAGAAGACTGACTCATCCTACTGTCTATGTTTTGAACCATTCCTGTGACACTAGTTATTGATTCCGATACTTCACTTCAGGTTTTCTGTATCCCTTGGACCTTCTTATTGACGACGAAACACAGAAATTGCATCGGAAATAATTAGAAAAGGCTCAATGTCGACTTAAGTACAAGAAGAGTGAATCTTCCTACTGTCTATCTTTTGAAAAATTCCTGTGACACTAGTAATAGATTCCAATGCTTCACTTCTGGTTTACTGTATTCCTCTGACCATCTTATTGATGATGAATTTCAGAAATTGCATCGGAATTAGATACAAAAAGCACAATTCCGACTTAAGTACAAGAGGACTGACTCTTCTTACTGTCTATGTTTAGAAACTTTCATGTGACACTAGTTATAGATTCTGATGCTTCACTTCAGGTTTACTGTATCCCTTGGACCTTCTTATTGACGACGAAACACAGAAATTGCATCGGAATTAAATAGAAAAGACACAATGCCGACTTAAGTACAAGAAGACTGACTCTTCTTACTGACTATGTTTTGAACCATTCCTGTGACACTAGTTATAGATTCCGATGCTTCACTTCAGGTTTACTGTATCCCTCTGACCTTCTTATTGACGATGAAACACAGAAATTGCGTCGGAATTAAACACAAAAGGCACAATGCCGACTTAAGTACAAGAAGACTGACTCTTCCTACTCTCTATGTTTTGAACCATTCCTGTGACACTAGTTATATATTCCGATGCTTCACTTCAGGTTTACTGTATCCCTCTGACCTTCTTATTGACGATGAAACACAGAAATTGCATCGGAATAAATACAAAAGGCACAATGCCGACTTATGCACAAGAAGACTGACTCATCTTACTGTCTATTTTTTTAACCATTCCTGTGACACTAGTTATCGATTCCGATGCTTCATTTCAGGTTTACTGTATCCCTTGGACCTTCTTATTGGCGACGAAACACAGAAATTGCAACGGAATTAAATAGAAAAGGCACAATGTCGACTTAAGTACAAGAAGACTGACTCTTCCTACTGTCTATGTTTTGAACCATTCCTGTGACACTAGTTATAGATTCCAATGCTTCACGTCTGGTTTACTGTATTCCTCTGACCATCTTATTGTCGATGAAACACCGAAATTGCATCGGAATTAAATACGAAAAGCACAATGCCGACTTCAGTACAAGAAGACTGACTCTTCTTACTGACTTCGTTTGAACCATTTCTGCGACACCACTTATAGATTCGATGCTTCAGTTCAGGTTTACTGTATCCCTCTGAAATTCTTATTGACGATGAAACACAGAAATTGCATCGGAATTAAATAGAAAAGGCACAATGCCGACTTAAGTACAAGAAGACTGACTCTTCTTACTGACTATGTTTTGAACCATTCCTGTGACACTAGTTATAGATTCCGATGCCTCACTTCAGGTTTACTGTATCCCTTGGACCTTCTTATTGACGATGAAACACAGAAATTGCATCGGAATTAAATACAAAAGGCACAATGCCGACTTAAGTACAAGAAGACTGACTCTTCCTACTGTCTATGATTGAACCATTCCTGTGACACTAGTTATAGATTCCGATGCTTCACTTCAGGTTTACTGTATCCCTCCGACCTTCGTATTGAAGATAAAACACAGAAATTGCATCGGAAATAAATACAAAAAACACAATGCCGACCCAAGTAGAAGAAGACTGACTCTTCCTACTGTCTATGTTTTGAACGAGTCCTGTGACACTAGTTATACATTCCGATGCTTCACTTCAGGTTTACTGTATCCCTCTGACCTTCTTATTGACGATGAAACACAGAAATTGCGTCGGAATTAAATACAAAAGGCACATTGCCGACTTAAGTACAAGAAGACTGACTCTTCCTACTCTCTATGTTTTGAACCATTCCTGTGACACTAGTTATAGATTCCGATGCTTCACTTCAGGTTTACTGTATCACTCTGACCTTCTTATTGATGATGAAACACAGAAATTGCATCGGAATTAAATACAAAAGGCACAATGCCGACTTAAGTACAAGAAGACTGACTCTTATTACTGTCTATGTTTTGAACCATTCCTGTGACACTAGTTATAGATTCCGACGCTTCACTTCAGGTTTACTGTATCCCTTGGACCTTCTTATTGACGATGAAACACAGAAATTGAATCGGAATTAAATACAGAAGGCACAATGCCGACTTATGCACAACAAGACTGACTCATCTTACTGTCTATTTTTTGAACCATTCCTGTGACACTAGTTATCGATTCCGATGCTTCACTTCAGGTTTACTGTATCCCTTGGACCTTCTTATTGACGACGAAACACAGAAACTGCATCGGAATTAAATAGAAAAGGCACAATGCCGACTTAAGTACATGAAGACTGACCCTTCTTACTGACTATGATTTGAACCATTCCTGTGACACTAGTTAGAGTTTCTGATGCTTCACTTCAGGTGTACTGCATCCCTTGGACCTTCTTATTGACGATGAAACACAGAAATTGCATCGGAATTAAATAGAAAAGGCACAATGGCGACTTAACTACAAGAAGACTGACTCTTCTTACTAACTAAGTTTTGAATGATTCCTTTGACACTAGTTATAGATTCCGATGCCTCACTTCAGGTTTACTGTATCCCTTGGACCTTCTTATTGACGATGAAACACAGAAATTGCATCGGAATTAAATACAAAATGCACAATGCCGACTTACGTACAAGAAGACTGACTCTTCCTAATGTCTATGATTGAACCATTCCTGTGACACTAGTTATAGATTCCGATGCTTCACTTCAGGTTTACTGTATCCATCTGACCTTCTTATTGACCATGAAACACAGAAATTGCATCGTAATTAAATAGAAACCGCACAATGCCGACATAAGTACAAGAATAATGACTCTTCCTGCTGTCTATGTTTGAACCATTCCTGTGACACTAGTTATAGATTCCGATGCTTCATTTCAGGTTTACTGTATCCCTCTGACCTTCTTATTGATGATGAAACACAGAAATTACATCGGTAATAAATACAAAAAGCACAATGCCGACTTAAGTACAAGAAGACTGACTCTTCCTACTGTCTATGTTTTGAACAATTCCTGTGACACTAGTTATACATTCCGATGCTTCACTTCAGGTTTACTGTATCCCTCTGACGTTCTTATTGACGATGAAACACAGAACTTGCATCGGAATTAAATTGAAAATGCACAATGCCGACTTAATACAAGAAGACTGACTCTTCCTACCGTCTATGTTTTGAACCATTCCTGTGACACTAGTTATAGATTCTGACGCTTCACTTCAGGTTTACTGTATCCCTTGGAAATTCTTATTGACAATGAAACACAGAAATTGCATCGGAATTAAATACAACAGGCACAATGCCGACTTATGCACAAGAAGACTGACTCATCCTACTGTCTATGTTTTGAACCATTCCTGTGACACTAGTTATTGATTCCGATGCTTCACTTCAGGTTTTCTGTATCCCTTGGACCTTCTTATTGACGACGAAACACAGAAATTGCATCGGAAATTAATAGAAAAGGCACAATGTCGACTTAAGTACAAGAAGACTGACTCTTCTTACTATTCCTGTGACACTAGTTATAGATTCCGATGCTTCACTTCAGGTTTACTGTATCCCTTGGACCTTCTTATTGACGACGAAACACAGAAATTGCATCGGAATTAAATAGAAAAGACACAATGCCGACTTAAGTACAAGAAGACTGACTCTTCTTACTATTCCTGTGACACTAGTTATAGATTCCGATGCTTGACTTCAGGTTTTCTGTATCCCTCTGACCTTCTTATTGACGAAGAAACACAGAAATTGCGTCGGAATTAAATACAAAGGGCACAATGCCGACTTAAGTACAAGAAGACTGACTCTTATTACTGTCTATGATTTGAACCGTTCCTGTGACACTAGTTATAGATTCCGACGCTTCACTTCAGGTTTACTGTATCCCTTGGAAATTCTTATTGACAAAGACAGAAATTGCATCGGAATTAAATACAAAAGGCACAATGCCGACTTATGCACAAGAAGACTGACTCATCCTACTGTCTATGTTTTGAACCATTCCTGTGACACTAGTTATTGATTCCGATGCTTCACTTCAGGTTTTCTGTATCCCTTGGACCTTCTTATTGACGACGAAACACAGAAATTGCATCGGAAATAATTAGAAAAGGCTCAATGTCGACTTAAGTACAAGAAGACTGACTCTTCCTACTGTCTATCTTTTGAAAAATTCCTGTGACACTAGTTATAGATTCCAATGCTTCACTTCTGGTTTACTGTATTCCTCTGACCATCTTATTGATGATGAATTTCAGAAATTGCATCGGAATTAGATACAAAAAGCACAATTCCGACTTAAGTACAAGAGGACTGACTCTTCTTACTGTCTATGTTTAGAAACATTCATGTGACACTAGTTATAGATTCTGATGCTTCACTTCAGGTTTACTGTATCCCTTGGTCCTTCTTATTGACGATGAAACACAGAAATTGCATCGGAATTAAATAGAAAAGACACAATGCCGACTTAAGTACAAGAAGACTGACTCTTCTTACTGACTATGTTTTGAACCATTCCTGTGACACTAGTTATAGATTCCGATGCTTCACTTCAGGTTTACTGTATCCCTCTGACCTTCTTATTGACGATGAAACACAGAAATTGCGTCGGAATTAAACACAAAAGGCACAATGCCGACTTAAGTACAAGAAGACTGACTCTTCCTACTCTCTATGTTTTGAACCATTCCTGTGACACTAGTTATAGATTCCAATGCTTCACGTCTGGTTTACTGTATTCCTCTGACCATCTTATTGACGATGAAACACCGAAATTGCATCGGAATTAAATACGAAAGGCACAATGCCGACTTAAGTACAAGAAGACTGACTCTTCTTACTGACTTCGTTTGAACCATTTCTGTGACACCACTTATAGATTCGATACTTCAGTTCAGGTTTACTGTGTCCCTCTGACCTTCTTATTGACGATGAAACACAGAAATTGCATCGGAATTAAATAGAAAAGGCACAATGCCGACTTAAGTACAAGAAGACTGACTCTTCTTACTGACTATGTTTTGAACCATTCCTGTGACACTAGTTATAGATTCCGATGCCTCACTTCAGGTTTACTGTATCTCTTGGACCTTCTTATTGACGATAAAACACAGAAATTGCAACGGAATTAAATACAAAAGGCACAATGCCGACTTAAGTACAAGAAGACTGACTCTTCCTACTGTCTATGATTGAACCATTCCTGTGACACTAGTTATAGATTCCGATGCCTCACTTCAGGTTTACTGTATCTCTTGGACCTTCTTATTGACGATAAAACACAGAAATTGCAACGGAATTAAATACAAAAGGCACAATGCCGACTTAAGTACAAGAAGACTGACTCTTCCTACTGTCTATGATTGAACCATTCCTGTGACACTAGTTATAGATTCCAATGCTTCACGTCTGGTTTACTGTATTCCTCTGACCATCTTATTGACGATGAAACACCGAAATTGCATCGGAATTAAATACGAAAGGCACAATGCCGACTTAAGTACAAGAAGACTGACTCTTCTTACTGATTTCGTTTGAACCATTTCTGTGACACCACTTATAGATTCGATGCTTCAGTTCAGGTTTACTGTAACCCTCTGACCTTCTTATTGACGATGAAACACAGATATTGCATCGGAATTAAATAGAAAAGGCACAATGCCGACTTAAGTACAAGAAGACTGACTCTTCCTACTCTCTATGTTTTGAACCATTCCTGTGACACTAGTTATAGATTCCAATGCTTCACGTCTGGTTTACTGTATTCCTCTGACCATCTTATTAACGATGAAACACCGAAATTGCATCGGAATTAAATACGAAAGGCACAATGCCGACTTAAGTACAAGAAGACTGACTCTTCTTACTGACTTCGTTTGAACCATTTCTGTGACACCACTTATAGATTCGATGCTTCAGTTCAGGTTTACTGTATCCCTCTGACCTTCTTATTGACGATGAAACACAGAAATTGCATCGGAATTAAATAGAAAAGGCACAATGCCGACTTAAGTACAAGAAGACTGACTCTTCTTACTGTCTGTGTTTTGAACGAGTCCTGTGACACTAGTTATACATTCCGATGCTTCACTTCAGGTTTACTGTATCCCTCTGACCTTCTTATTGACGATGAAACACAGAAATTGCGTCGGAATTAAATACAAAAGGCACAATGCCGACTTAAGTACAAGAAGACTGACTCTTCCTACTGTCTATGTTTTGAACCATTCCTGTGACACTAGTTATAGATTAAGATGCTTCACTTCAGGTTTACTGTATCACTCTGACCTTCTTATTGATGATGAAACACAGAAATTGCATCGGAATTAAATACAAAAGGCACAATGCCGACTTAAGTACAAGAAGACTGACTCTTATTACTGTCTATGTTTTGAACCGTTCCTATGACACTAGTTATAGATTCCGACGCTTCACTTCAGGTTTACTGTATCCCTTGGACCTTCTTATTGACGATGGAACACAGAAATTGAATCGGAATTAAATACAGAAGGCACAATACCGACTTATGCACAACAAGACTGACTCATCTTACTGTCTATTTTTTGAACCATTCCTGTGACACTAGTTATCGATTCCGATGCTTCACTTCAGGTTTACTGTATCCCTTGGACCTTCTTATTGACGACGAAACACAGAAACTGCATCGGAATTAAATAGAAAAGGCACAATGTCGACTTAAGGACAAGAAGACTGACTCTTCCCACTGTCTATGTTTTGAACCATTCCTGTGACACTAGTTATAGATTCCAATGCTTCACTTCTGGTTTACATTATTCCTCTGACCATCTTATTGACGATGAAAAACCGAAATTGCATCGGAATTAAATACGAAAGGCACAATGCCGACTTAAGAACAGGAAGACTGACTCTTCTTACTGACTTCGTTTGAAACATTCCTGTGACACCACTTATAGATTCGATGCTTCAGTTCAGGTTTACTGTATCCCTCTGACCTTCTTATTGACGATGAAACACAGATATTGCATCGGAATTAAATAGAAAAGGCACAGTGGCGACTTAAGTACAAGAAGACTGACTCTTCTTAAAGTCTATGTTTTGAACCATTCCTGTGACACTAGTTTGAGTTTCTGTTGCTTCACTTCAGGTGTACTGCATCCCTTGGACCTTCTTATTGACGATGAAACACAGAAATTGCATCGGAATTAAATAGAAAATGCACAATGGCGACTTAACTACAAGAAGACTGACTCTTCTTACTGACTAAGATTTGAACCATTCCTTTGACACTAGTTATAGATTCCGATGCCTCACTTCAGGTTTACTGTATCCCTTGGACCTTCTTATTGACGATGAAACACAGAAATTGCATCGGAATTAAATACAAAAGGCACAATGCCGACTTACGTACAAGAAGACTGACTCTTCCTAATGTCTATGATTGAACCATTCCTGTGACACTAGTTATAGATTCCGATGCTTCACTTCAGGTTTACTGTATCCATCAGACCTTCTTATTGACCATGAAACACAGAAATTGCATCGTAATTAAATAGAAAACGCACAATGCCGACATAAGTACAAGAATAATGACTCTTCCTGCTGTCTATGTTTTGAACCATTCCTGTGACACTAGTTATAGATTCCGATGCTTCATTTCAGGTTTACTCTATCCCTCTGAACTTCTTATTGATGATGAAACACAGAAATTACATCGGTAATAAATACAAAAAGCACAATGCCGACTTAAGTACAAGAAGACTGACTTTTCCTACTGTCTATGTTTTGAACAATTCCTGTGACACTAGTTATACATTCCGATGCTTCACTTCAGGTTTACTGTATCCCTCTGACGTTCTTATTGACGATGAAACACAGAAATTGCATCGGAATTAAATAGAAAAGGCACAATGCCGACTTAAGTACAAGAAGACTGACTCTTCCTACCGTCTATGTTTTGAACCATTCCTGTGACACTAGTTATAGATTCTGACGCTTCACTTCAGGTTTACTGTATCCCTTGGAAATTCTTATTGACAATGAAACACAGAAATTGCATCGGAATTAAATACAAAAGGCACAATGCCGACTTATGCACAAAAAGACTGACTCATCCTACTGTCTATGTTTTGAACCATTCCTGTGACACTAGTTATTGATTCCGATGCTTCACTTCAGGTTTTCTGTATCCCTTGGACCTTCTTATTGACGACGAAACACAGAAATTGCATCGGAAATTAATAGAAAAGGCACAATGTCGACTTAAGTACAAGAAGACTGACTCTTCCTTCTGTCTATCTTTTGAAAAATTCTTGTGACACTAGATATAGATTCCAATGCTTCACTTCTGGTTTACTGTATTCCTCTGACCATCTTATTGACGATGAATTTCAGAAATTGCATCGGAATTAGATACAAAAAGCACAATTCAGACTTAAGTACAAGAGGATTGACTCTTCTTACTGTCTATGTTGAGAAACATTCCTGTGACACTAGTTATAGATTCCGATGCTTCACTTCAGGTTTACTGTATCCCTTGGACCTTCTTATTGACGACGAAACACAGAAATTGCATCGGAATTAAATAGAAAAGACACAATGCCGACTTAAGTACAAGAAGACTGACTCTTCTTACTATTCCTGTGACACTAGTTATAGATTCCGATGCTTCACTTCAGGTTTACTGTATCCCTCTGACCTTCTTATTGACGAGGAAACACAGAAATTGCGTCGGAATTAAATACAAAAGGCACAATGCCGACTTAAGTACGAGAGGACTGACTCTTCCTACTCTCTATGTTTTGAACCATTCCTGTGACACTAGTTATAGATTCCGATGCTTGACTTCAGGTTTTCTGTATCCCTCTGACCTTCTTATTGACGATGAAACACAGAAATTGCATCGGAATTAAATACAAAAGGCACAATTCCGACTTATGCACAAGAAGACTGACTCGTCTTACTGTCTATTTTTTTAACCATTCCTGTGACACTAGTTATCGATTCCGATGCTTCATTTCAGGTTTACTGTATCCCTTGGACCTTCTTATTGACGACGAAACACAGAAATTGCATCGGAATTAAATAGAAAAGGCACAACGTCGACTTAAGTACAAGAAGACTGACTCTTCCTACTGTCTATGTTTTGATCCATTCCTGTGTCACTAGGTATAGATTCCAATGCTTCACGTCTGGTTTACTGTATTCCTCTGACCATCTTATTGACGATGAAACACCGAAATTGCATCGGAATTAAATACGAAAGGCACAATGCCGACTTAAGTACAAGATGACAGACTCTTCTTACTGACTTCGTTTGAACCATTCCTGTGACACCACTTATAGATTCGATGCTTCAGTTCAGGTTTACTGTATCCCTCTGACCTTCTTATTGACGATGAAACACAGAAATTGCATCGGAATTAAATAGAAAAGGCACAATGCCGACTTAAGTACAAGAAGACTGACTCTTCTTACTGACTATGTTTTGAACCATTCCTGTGACACTAGTTACAGATTCCGATGCCTCACTTCAGGTTTACTGTATCCCTTGGACCTTCTTATTGACGATGAAACACAGAAATTGCATCGGAATTAAATACAAAAGGCACAATGCCGACTTAAGTACAAGAAGACTGACTCTTCCCACTGTCTATGATTGAACCATTCCTGTGACACTAGTTATAGATTCCGATGCTTCACTTCGGGTTTACTGTATCCCTCTGACCTTCGTATTGAAGATGAAACACAGAAATTGCATCGGAAATAAATACAAAAAAAACAATGCCGACTCAAGTAGAAGAAGACTGACTCTTCCTACTGTCTATGTTTTGAACGATTCCTGTGACACTAGTTATACATTCCGATGCTTCACTTCAGATATACTGTATCCCTCTGACCTTCTTATTGACGATGAAACACAGAATTTGCGTTGGAATTAAATACAAAAGGCACAATGCCGACTTAAGTAAAAGAAGACTGACTCTTATTACTGTCTATGTTTTGAACCATTCCTGTGACACTAGTTATAGATTCCGACGCTTCACTTAAGGTTTACTGTATCCCTTGGACCTTCTTATTGACGATGAAACACAGAAATTGCATCGGAATTAAATACAGAAGGCAAAATGCCGACTTATGCACAAGAAGACTGACTCATCTTACTGTCTATTTTTTGAACCATCCCTGTGACACTAGTTATCGATTCCGATGCTTCACTTCAGGTTTACTGTATCCCCTTGGACCTTCTTATTGACGACGAATAGCAGAAACTGCATCGGAATTAAATAGAAAAGGCACAATGTCGACTTAAGAACAAGAAGACTGACTCTTATTACTGTCTATGTTTTGAACCATTCCTGTGACACTAGTTATAGATTCCGATGCCTCACTTCAGGTTTACTGTATCCCTTGGACCTTCTTATTGACGATGAATCACCGAAATTGCATCGGAAATAAATACGAAAGGCACAATGCCGACTTAAGTGCAAGAAGACTGACTCTTCTTACTGACTTCGTTTGAACCATTCCTGTGACACCACTTATAGATTCGATGCTTCAGTTCACTTTTACTGTATCCCTCTGACCTTCTTATTGACGATGAAACACAGAAATTGCATCGGAATTAAATAGAAAAGGCACAATGCCGACTTAACTACAGGAAGACTGACTCATCTTACTGACTAAGTTTTGAACCAATCCTGTGACACTAGTTATAGATTCCGATGCCTCACTTCAGGTTTACTGTATCCCTTGGACCTTCTTATTGACGATGAAACACAGAAATTGCATCGGAATTAAATACAAAAGGCACAATGCCGACTTAAGTACAAGAAGACTGACGCTTCCTACTGTCCATGATTGAACCATTCCTGTGACACTAGTTATAGATTCCGATGCTTCACTTCAGGTTTACTGTATCCATCTGACCTTCTTATTGACCATGAAACACAGAAATTGCATCGGAATTAAATAGAAAAGGCACAATGCCGACTTAAGTACAAGAATAATCACTCTTCCTGCTGTCTATGTTTTGAACCATTCCTGTGACACTAGTTACAGATTCCGATGCTTCACTTCAGGTTTACTGTATCCCTCTGACCTTCTTATTGATGATGAAACACAGAAATTACATCGGAAATAAATACAAAAAGCACAATGTCGACTTAAGTACAAGAATAATGACTCTTCCTGCTGTCTATGTTTTGAACCATTCCTGGGACTCTAGTTATAGATTCCGATGCTTCATTTCAGGTTTACTGTATCCCTCTGACCTTCTTATTGATGACGAAACACAGAAATTACATTGGAAATAGATACAAAAAGCACAATGCCGACTTAAGTACAAGGAGACTGACTCTTCCTACTGTCTATGTTTTGAACAATTCCTGTGACACTAGTTATACATTCCGATGCTTCACTTCAGGTTTACTGTATCCCTCTGACGTTCTTATTGACGATGAAACACAGAAATTGCATCGGAATTAAATAGAAAAGGCACAATGCCGACTTAAGTACAAGAAGACTGACTCTTCCTACCGTCTATGTTTTGAACCATTCCTGTGACACTAGTTATAGATTCCGATGCTTCACTTCAGGTTTACTGTATCCCTCTGACCTTCGTATTGAAGATGAAACACAGAAATTGTAACGGAAATAATTACAAAAAACACAATGCCGACTCAAGTAGAAGAAGACTGACTCTTCCTACTGTCTATGTTTTTAACTATTCCTGTGACACTAGTTATAGATTCCAATGCTTCACGTCTGGTTTACTGTATTCCCCTGACCATCTTATTGACGATGAAACACTAAAATTGCATCGGAATTAAATACGAAATGCACAATGCCGACTTAAGTACAAGAAGACTGACTCTTCTTACTGACTTCGTTTGAACCATTCCTGTGACACCACTTATAGATTCGATGCTTCAGTTCAGGTTTACTGTATCCCTCTGACCTTCTTATTGACGATAAAACACAGAAAATGCATCTGAATTAAATAGAAAAGGCACAATGCCGACTTAAGTGCAAGAAGACTGACTCTTCTTACTGACTATGTTTTGAACCATTCCTGTGACACTAGTTATAGATTATGATGCCTCACTTCAGGTTTACTGTATCCCTTGGACCTTCTTATTGACGATGAAACATAGTAATTGCATCGGAATTAAATACAAAATGCACAATGCCAACTTAAGTACAAGAAGACTGACTCTTCCTACTGTCTATGATTGAACCATTCCTGTGACACTAGTTATAGATTCCGATGCTTCACTTCAGGTTTACTGTATCCATCTGACCTTCTTATTGACCATGTAACACAGAAATTGCATCGGAATTAAATAGAAAAGGCACAATGCCGACTTAAGTACAAGAATAATGACTCTTCCTTCTGTCTATGTTTTGAACCATTTCTGTGACACTAGTTACAGACTCCGATGCTTCATTTCAGGTTTACTGTATCCCTCTGACCTTCTTATTGATGATGAAACACAGAAATTACATCGGAAATAAATACAAAAAGCACAATGTCGACTTAAGTACAAGGAGACTGACTCTTCCTACTGTCTATGTTTTGAACAATTCCTGTGACACTAGTTATACATTCCGATGCTTCACTTCAGGTTTACTGTATCCCTCTGTCGTTCATATTGACGATGAAACACAGAAATTGCATCGGAATTAAATACAAAAGGCACAATGCCGATTTAAGTACTAGAAGACTGACTCTTCTTACTGTCTATGTTTTGAACCATTCCTGTGACACTAGTTATTGATTCCGATGCTTCACTTCAGGTTTACTGTATCCCTTGGACCTTCTTATTGACGACGAAACACAGAAATTGCATCGGAATTAAGTAGAAAAGGCACAATGTCGACTAAAGTACAAGAAGACTGACTCTTCCTACTGTCTATGTTTTGAAAAATTCCTGTGACACTAGTTATAGATTCCAATGCATCACTTCTGGTTTACTGTATTCCTCTGACCATCTTATTGACGATGAATTTCAGAAATTGCATCGGAATTAGATACAAAACGCACAATTCCGACTTAAGTACAAGAGGACTGACTCTTCTTACTGTCTATGTTTAGAAACATTCCTATGACACTAGTTATAGATTCCGATGCTTCACTTCAGGTTTACTGTATCCCTTGGTCCTTCGTATTGACGACGAAACACAGAAATAGCATCGGAATTAAATAGAAAAGACACAATGCAGACTTAAGTACAAGAAGACTGCCTCATCCTACGGTCTATGCTTTGAACCATTCCTGTGACACTCGTTATTGATTCCGATGCTTCACTTCAGGTTTTCTGTATCCCTTGGACCTTCTTATTGACGACGAAACACAGAAATTGCATCGGAAATTAATAGAAAAGGCACAATGTCGACTTAAGTACAAGAAGACTGACTCTTCCTACTGTCTATCTTTTGAAAAATTCCTGTGACACTAGTTATAGATTCCAATGCTTCACTTCTGGTTTACTGTATCCCTCTGACCATCTTATTGACGATGAATTTAAGAAATTGCATCGGAATTAGATACAAAAAGCACAATTCCGACTTAAGTACAAGAGGACTAACTCTTCTTACTGTCTATGTTTAGAAACATTCCTGTGACACTAGTTATAGATTCCGATGCTTCACTTCAGGTTTACTATATCCCTTGGACCTTCTTATTGACGACGAAACACAGAAATTGCATCGGAATTAAATAGAAAAGACACAATGCCGACTTAAGTACAAGAAGACTGACACTTCTTACTGACTATGTTTTGAACCATTCCTGTGACACTAGTTATAGATTCCGATGCTTCACTTCAGGTTTACTGTATCCCTCTCACCTTCTTATTGACGATGAAACACAGAAATTGCGTCGGAAATAAATACAAAAGGCACAATGCCGACTTAAGTACAAGAAGACTGACTCTTCCTACTCTCTATGTTTTGAACCATTCCTGTGACACTAGTTATAGATTCCGATGCTTCACTTCAGGTTTACTGTATTCCCCTGACCATCTTATTGACGATGAAACACCAAAATTGCATCGGAATTAAATACGAAATTCACAATGCCGACTTAAGTACAAGAAGACTGACTCTTCTTACTGACTTCGTTTGATCCATTCCTGTGACACCACTTATAGATTCGATGCTTCAGTTCAGGTTTACTGTATCCCTCTGACCTTCTTATTGACGATGAAACACAGAAATTGCATCTGAATTAAATAGAAAAGGCACAATGCCGACTTAAGTACAAGAAGACTGACTCTTCTTACTGACTATGTTTTGAATCATTCCTGTGACACTAGTTATAGATTCCGATGCCTCACTTCAGGTTTACTGTACCCCTTGGACCTTCTTATTGACGATGAAACACAGAAATTGCATCTGAATTAAATACAAAAGGCACAATGCCGACTTAAGTACAAGAAGACTGACTCTTCCAATTGTCTATGATTGAACCATTCCTGTGGCACTAGTTATAGATTCGGATGCTTCACTTCAGGTTTACTGTATCCATCTGACCTTCTTATTGACGATGAAACACAGAAATTGCATCGGAATTAAATAGAAAAGGCACAATACAGACTTAATTACAAGAAGAATGACTCTTCCTGCTGTCTATGTTTTAAACCATTTCTGTGACACTAGTTATAGATTCCGATGCTTCACTTCAGGTGTACTGCATCCCTTGGACCTTCTTATTGACGATGAAACACAGAAATTGCATCGGAATTAAATACAAAAGCACAATGCCGACTTAAGTACTAGAAGACTGACTCTTCTTACTGACTATGTTCTGAACCATTTCTGTGACACTAATTATAGATTCCGATGCTTCACTTCAGGTTTACTGTATCCCTTGGACCTTCTTATTGACGATGAAACACCGAAATTGCATCGGAATTAAATACGAAAGGCGCAATGCCGACTTAAGTACAAGAAGACTGACTCTTCTTACTGACTTTGTTTGAACCATTCCTGTGACACCACTTATAGATTCGATGCTTCAGTTCAGGTTACTGTATCCCTCTGACCTTCTTATTGACGATGAAACACAGTAATTGCATCGGAATTAAATACAAAAGACACAATGCCGAATAGTGCACAAAAAGACTGACTCATCTTACTCTCTATGTTTGAACCATTCCTGTTACACTAGTTATTGATTCCGATGCTTCACTTCAGGTTTACTGTATCTCTTGGACCTTCTTATTGACGACAAAACACAGATATTGCATCGGAATTAAATAGAAAAGGCACAATGCAGACTTATGTACAAGAAGACTGACTCTTTTACTGTCTATGTTTTGAACCATTCCTGTGACACTAGTTTTAGATTCCGATGCTTCACTTCAGGTTTACTGTATCCCTCTGACCTTCTTATTGACGATGAAACACAGAAATTGCATCGGAATTAAATACAAAAGGCACAATGCCGACTTAAGTAAAAGAAGACTGACTCTTATTACTGTCTATGTTTTGAACCATTCCTGTGACACTAGTTATAGATTCCGACGCTTCACTTAAGGTTTACTGTATCCCTTGGACCTTCTTATTGACGATGAAACACAGAAATTGCATCGGAATTAAATACAGAAGGCAAAATGCCGACTTATGCACAAGAAGACTGACTCATCTTACTGTCTATTTTTTGAACCATTCCTGTGACACTAGTTATCGATTCCGATGCTTCACTTCAGGTTTACTGTATCCCCTTGGACCTTCTTATTGACGACGAATAGCAGAAACTGCATCGGAATTAAATAGAAGAGGCACAATGTCGACTTAAGAACAAGAAGACTGACTCTTATTACTGTCTATGTTTTGAACCATTCCTGTGACACTAGTTATAGATTCCGATGCCTCACTTCAGGTTTACTGTATCCCTTGGACCTTCTTATTGACGATGAATCACCGAAATTGCATCGGAAATAAATACGAAAGTCACAATGCCGACTTAAGTGCAAGAAGACTGACTCTTCTTACTGACTTCGTTTGAACCATTCCTGTGACACCACTTATAGATTCGATGCTTCAGTTCAGGTTTACTGTATCCCTCTGACCTTCTTATTGACGATGAAACACAGAAATTGCATCGGAATTAAATAGAAAAGGCACAATGCCGACTTAACTACAGGAAGACTGACTCATCTTACAGACTAAGTTTTGAACCAATCCTGTGACACTAGTTATAGATTCCGATGCCTCACTTCAGGTTTACTGTATCCCTTGGACCTTCTTATTGACGATGAAACACAGAAATTGCATCGGAATTAAATACAAAAGGCACAATGCCGACTTAAGTACAAGAAGACTGACGCTTCCTACTGTCTATGATTGAACCATTCCTGTGACACTAGTTATAGATTCCGATGCTTCACTTCAGGTTTACTGTATCCATCTGACCTTCTTATTGACCATGAAACACAGAAATTGCATCGGAATTAAATAGAAAAGGCACAATGCCGACTTAAGTACAAGAATAATGACTCTTCCTGCTGTCTATGTTTTGAACCATTCCTGTGACACTAGTTACAGATTCCGATGCTTCACTTCAGGTTTACTGTATCCCTCTGACCTTCTTATTGATGATGAAACACAGAAATTACATCGGAAATAAATACAAAAAGCACAATGTCGACTTAAGTACAAGAATAATGACTCTTCCTGCTGTCTATGTTTTGAACCATTCCTGGGACTCTAGTTGTAGATTCCGATGCTTCATTTCAGGTTTACTGTATCCCTCTGACCTTCTTATTGATGACGAAACACAGAAATTACATTGGAAATAGATACAAAAAGCACAATGCCGACTTAAGTACAAGGAGACTGACTCTTCCTACTGTCTATGTTTTGAACAATTCCTGTGACACTAGTTATACATTCCGATGCTTCACTTCAGGTTTACTGTATCCCTCTGACGTTCTTATTGACGATGAAACACAGAAATTGCATCGGAATTAAATAGAAAAGGCACAATGCCGACTTAAGTACAAGAAGACTGACTCTTCCTACCGTCTATGTTTTGAACCATTCCTGTGACACTAGTTATAGATTCCGATGCTTCACTTCAGGTTTACTGTATCCCTCTGACCTTCGTATTGAAGATGAAACACAGAAATTGTAACGGAAATAATTACAAAAAACACAATGCCGACTCAAGTAGAAGAAGACTGACTCTTCCTACTGTCTATGTTTTTAACTATTCCTGTGACACTAGTTATAGATTCCAATGCTTCACGTCTGGTTTACTGTATTCCTCTGACCATCTTATTGACGATGAAACACTAAAATTGCATCGGAATTAAATACGAAATGCACAATGCCGACTTAAGTACAAGAAGACTGACTCTTCTTACTGACTTCGTTTGAACCATTCCTGTGACACCACTTATAGATTCGATGCTTCAGTTCAGGTTTACTGTATCCCTCTGACCTTCTTATTGACGATAAAACACAGAAAATGCATCTGAATTAAATAGAAAAGGCACAATGCCGACTTAAGTGCAAGAAGACTGACTCTTCTTACTGACTATGTTTTGAACCATTCCTGTGACACTAGTTATGGATTATGATGCCTCACTTCAGGTTTACTGTATCCCTTGGACCTTCTTATTGACGATGAAACATAGTAATTGCATCGGAATTAAATACAAAATGCACAATGCCAACTTAAGTACAAGAAGACTGACTCTTCCTACTGTCTATGATTGAACCATTCCTGTGACACTAGTTATAGATTCCGATGCTTCACTTCAGGTTTACTGTATCCATCTGACCTTCTTATTGACCATGAAACACAGAAATTGCATCGGAATTAAATAGAAAAGGCACAATGCCGACTTAAGTACAAGAATAATGACTCTTCCTTCTGTCTATGTTTTGAACCATTTCTGTGACACTAGTTACAGACTCCGATGCTTCATTTCAGGTTTACTGTATCCCTCTGACCTTCTTATTGATGATGAAACACAGAAATTACATCGGAAATAAATACAAAAAGCACAATGTCGACTTAAGTACAAGGAGACTGACTCTTCCTACTGTCTATGTTTTGAACAATTCCTGTGACACTAGTTATACATTCCGATGCTTCACTTCAGGTTTACTGTATCCCT
This sequence comes from Schistocerca serialis cubense, assembly GCF_023864345.2. Classification (NCBI taxonomy): domain Eukaryota; kingdom Metazoa; phylum Arthropoda; class Insecta; order Orthoptera; family Acrididae; genus Schistocerca; species Schistocerca serialis. The sequence continues at coordinate 12,667,566 of NW_026047644.1, forward strand.
CTGACGTTCATATTGACGATGAAACACAGAAATTGCATCGGAATTAAATACAAAAGGCACAATGCCGATTTAAGTACTAGAAGACTGACTCTTCTTACTGTCTATGTTTTGAACCATTCCTGTGACACTAGTTATTGATTCCGATGCTTCACTTCAGGTTTACTGTATCCCTTGGACCTTCTTATTGACGACGAAACACAGAAATTGCATCGGAATTAAGTAGAAAAGGCACAATGTCGACTAAAGTACAAGAAGACTGACTCTTCCTACTGTCTATGTTTTGAAAAATTCCTGTGACACTAGTTATAGATTCCAATGCATCACTTCTGGTTTACTGTATTCCTCTGACCATCTTATTGACGATGAATTTCAGAAATTGCATCGGAATTAGATACAAAACGCACAATTCCGACTTAAGTACAAGAGGACTGACTCTTCTTACTGTCTATGTTTAGAAACATTCCTATGACACTAGTTATAGATTCCGATGCTTCACTTCAGGTTTACTGTATCCCTTGGTCCTTCGTATTGACGACGAAACACAGAAATAGCATCGGAATTAAATAGAAAAGACACAATGCAGACTTAAGTACAAGAAGACTGCCTCATCCTACGGTCTATGCTTTGAACCATTCCTGTGACACTCGTTATTGATTCCGATGCTTCACTTCAGGTTTTCTGTATCCCTTGGACCTTCTTATTGACGACGAAACACAGAAATTGCATCGGAAATTAATAGAAAAGGCACAATGTCGACTTAAGTACAAGAAGACTGACTCTTCCTACTGTCTATCTTTTGAAAAATTCCTGTGACACTAGTTATAGATTCCAATGCTTCACTTCTGGTTTACTGTATCCCTCTGACCATCTTATTGACGATGAATTTAAGAAATTGCATCGGAATTAGATACAAAAAGCACAATTCCGACTTAAGTACAAGAGGACTAACTCTTCTTACTGTCTATGTTTAGAAACATTCCTGTGACACTAGTTATAGATTCCGATGCTTCACTTCAGGTTTACTATATCCCTTGGACCTTCTTATTGACGACAAAACACAGAAATTGCATCGGAATTAAATAGAAAAGACACAATGCCGACTTAAGTACAAGAAGACTGACACTTCTTACTGACTATGTTTTGAACCATTCCTGTGACACTAGTTATAGATTCCGATGCTTCACTTCAGGTTTACTGTATCCCTCTCACCTTCTTATTGAGGATGAAACACAGAAATTGCGTCGGAAATAAATACAAAAGGCACAATGCCGACTTAAGTACAAGAAGACTGACTCTTCCTACTCTCTATGTTTTGAACCATTCCTGTGACACTAGTTATAGATTCCGATGCTTCACTTCAGGTTTGCTGTATTCCTCTGACCATCTTATTGACGATGAAACACCAAAATTGCATCGGAATGAAATACGAAATTCACAATGCCGACTTAAGTACAAGAAGACTGACTCTTCTTACTGACTTCGTTTGATCCATTCCTGTGACACCACTTATAGATTCGATGCTTCAGTTCAGGTTTACTGTATCCCTCTGACCTTCTTATTGACGATGAAACACAGAAATTGCATCTGAATTAAATAGAAAAGGCACAATGCCGACTTAAGTACAAGAAGACTGACTCTTCTTACTGACTATGTTTTGAATCATTCCTGTGACACTAGTTATAGATTCCGATGCCTCACTTCAGGTTTACTGTACCCCTTGGACCTTCTTATTGACGATGAAACACAGAAATTGCATCTGAATTAAATACAAAAGGCACAATGCCGACTTAAGTACAAGAAGACTGACTCTTCCAATTGTCTATGATTGAACCATTCCTGTGGCACTAGTTATAGATTCGGATGCTTCACTTCAGGTTTACTGTATCCATCTGACCTTCTTATTGACGATGAAACACAGAAATTGCATCGGAATTAAATAGAAAAGGCACAATACAGACTTAATTACAAGAAGAATGACTCTTCCTGCTGTCTATGTTTTGAACCATTTCTGTGACACTAGTTATAGATTCCGATGCTTCACTTCAGGTGTACTGCATCCCTTGGACCTTCTTATTGACGATGAAACACAGAAATTGCATCGGAATTAAATACAAAAGCACAATGCCGACTTAAGTACTAGAAGACTGACTCTTCTTACTGACTATGTTCTGAACCATTTCTGTGACACTAATTATAGATTCCGATGCTTCACTTCAGGTTTACTGTATCCCTTGGACCTTCTTATTGACGATGAAACACCGAAATTGCATCGGAATTAAATACGAAAGGCGCAATGCCGACTTAAGTACAAGAAGACTGACTCTTCTTACTGACTTTGTTTGAACCATTCCTGTGACACCACTTATAGATTCGATGCTTCAGTTCAGGTTACTGTATCCCTCTGACCTTCTTATTGACGATGAAACACAGTAATTGCATCGGAATTAAATACAAAAGGCACAATGCCGAATAGTGCACAAAAAGACTGACTCATCTTACTCTCTATGTTTGAACCATTCCTGTTACACTAGTTATTGATTCCGATGCTTCACTTCAGGTTTACTGTATCTCTTGGACCTTCTTATTGACGACAAAACACAGATATTGCATCGGAATTAAATAGAAAAGGCACAATGCAGACTTATGTACAAGAAGACTGACTCTTTTACTGTCTATGTTTTGAACCATTCCTGTGACACTAGTTTTAGATTCCGATGCTTCACTTCAGGTTTACTGAATCCCTCTGACCTTCTTATTGACGATGAAACACAGAAATTGCATCGGAATTAAATACAAAAGGCACAATGCCGACTTAAGTACAAGAAGACTGACTATTCTTACTGTCTATGTTTTGAACCATTCCTGTGACACTAGTTACAGATTCCGATGCTTCACTTCAGGTGTACTGCATCCCTTGGACATTCTTATTGACGATGAAACACAGATATTGCATCGGAATTAAATACAAAAGGCACAATGCGGACTTAAGTCCAAGAAGACTTACTCTTCCTACTGTCTATGATTGAACCATTCCTGTGACACTAGTTATAGATTCCGATGCTTAACTTCAGGTTTACTGTATCCATCTGACGATCTTATTGACGATGAAACACAGAAATTGCATCGGAATTAAATAGAAAAGCCACAATGCCGACTTAAGTACAAGAGGACTGACTCCTCCTACTGTCTATGTTTGAATCATTCCTGTGACACTAGTTATACATTCCGATGCTTCAGTTCTAGTTTACTGTGTCCCGCTGACCTTCTTATTGACGATGAAACACAGAAATTGCATCGGAATTAAATACAAAAGGCACAATGCAGACTTAAGTACAAGAAGACTGACTCTTCTTACTGTCTATGATTTGAACCATTCCTGTGACACTAGTTATAGACTCCGAAGCTTCACTTCAGGGTTACTGTATCCCTTGGACCATCTTACTGACGATGAAACACCGAAATTGCATCGGAATTAAATACGAAAGGCACAATGGCGACTTAAGTACAAGAAGACTGGCTCTTCTTACTGACTTTGTTTGAACCATTCCTGTGACACCACTTATAGATTCCGATGCTTCACTTCAGGTGTACTGCATCCCTTGGACCTTCTTATTGACGATGAAACACAGAAATTGCATCGGAATTAAATACAAAAGGCACAATGCCGACTTAAGTCCAAGAAGACTGACTCTTCCTACTGTCTATAATTGAACCATTCCGGTGGCATTAGTTATAGATTCCGATGCTTCACTTCAGGTTTACAGTATCAATCTGACCTTCTTATTGACGATGAAACACAGAAATTGCATTGGAATTAAATAGAAAAGCCACAATGCCGACTTAAGTACAAGGGGACTGACTCTTCCTACTGTCTATGTTTGAATCATTCCTGTGACACTAGTTATAAATTCCGAAGCTTCACTTCAGGTTTACTGTGTCCCTCTGACCTTCATATTGACGATGAAACACAGAAATTGCATCGGAAATAAATACAAAAGGCACAATGCCAACTTAAGTACAAGAAGACTGACTCTTCCTACTGTCTACGTTTTGAACCATTCCTGTGGCACTAGTTATAGTTTCCAATGCTTCACTTCAGGTTTACTGTATCCCTCTGACCTTCGTATTGACGATGAAACACAGAAATTGCATCGGAAATTAATACAAAATGCACAATGCCGACTCACGTAGAAGAGGACTCACTTCTCCTACTGTCTATGTTTTGAACGATTCCTGTGACACTAGTTATACATTCCGATGCTTCACTTCAGGTTTACCGTATCCCTCTGACATTCTTATTGACGATGAAACACAGGAATTGCATCGGAACTAAATAGAAAAGGCACAATGCCGACTTAAGTACAAGAAGGCTGACTCTTCTTACTGTCTATGTTTTGAACCATTCCTGTGGCACTAGTTATAGATTCCGATGCTTCACTTCAGGTTTACTGTATCTCTTGGACCTTCTTATTGACGACGAAACACAGAAATTAAATCGGAATTAAATAGAAAAGGCACAATGCCAACATAAATACAAGAAGACTGACTCTTCTTACTGACTTCGTTTGAACCATTCCTGTGACCCCGCTTATAGATCAGATGCTTCAGCTCAGGTTTACTGATCCCTCTGACCTTCTTATTGACGATGAGACACAGAAATTGCATCGGAATTAAATACAAAAGGCACAATGCCGACTTAAGTACAAGAAGACTGACTCTTCCTACTCTCTATGTTTTGAACCATTCCTGTGACACTAGTTATAGATTCCGATGCTTCACTTCAGGTTAACTGTATCCCTCTGACCTTCTTATTGACAATGAAACACAGAAATTGCATCGGAATTAAATACAAAAGGCACAATGCCGACTTAAGTACAAGAGGAATGACTCTTATTACTGTCTATGTTTTGAACCATTCCTGTGACAATAGTTATAGATTCCGACGCTTCACTTCAGGTTTACTGTATACCTTGGACCTTTTTATTGACGATGAAACACAGAAATTGCATCGGAATTAAATACAAAAGGCACAATGCCGTATTATGTACAGGTTACTGACTCATCTTACTGTCTATGTTTGAACCATTCCTGTGACACTAGTTATTGATTCCGATGCTTCACTTCAGGTTTACTGTATCTCTTGGACCTTCTTATTGACGACGAAACACAGAAATTGCATCGGAATAAAATAGAAAAGGCACAATGCCGACTTAAGTGCAAGACGATTGACTCTTCTTACTGACTATGTTTTGAACCATTCCTGTGACACTAGTTATAGATTGCGATGCTTCACTTCAGGTTTACTGTATCCCTTATACCTTCTTATTGACGATGAAGCTCAGAAATTGCATCGGAATTAGATACAAAAAGCACAATGCCGACTTAAGTACAAGAGGACTGACTCTTCTTACTGTCTATGTTTTGAATCATTCCTGTGACACTAGTTATAGATTCCGATGCTTCACTTCAGGTTTACTGTATCCCTTGGACCTTCTTATTGACGACGAAACACAGAAATTGCATCCGAATTAAATAGAAAAGGCACAATGCCGTCATATGTACAAGAAGACTGACTCTTCTTACTGACTTCGTTTGAACCATTCCTGTGACACCGCTTATAGATTCGATGCTTCAGCTCAGGTTTACTGTATCCCTCTGACCTTCTTATTGACGATGAAACACCGAAATTGCATCGGAATTAAATAGAAAAGGCACAATGCCGACTTAAGTACAAGAAGACTGACTCTTCTTACTGTCTATGTTTTGAACCATTCCTGTGACACTAGTTATAGATTCCGATGGTTCACTTCAGGTATACTGCATCCCTTGGACATTCTTTTTGACGATGAAACACAGAAATTGCATCGGAAAGAAATACAAAAGGCACAATGCCGACTTAAGTCCAAGAAGACTTACTCTTCCTACTGTCTATGATTGAACCATTCCTGTGACACTAGTTATAGATTCCGATGCTTCACTTCAGGTTTACTGTATCCATCTGACGATCTTATTGACGATGAAACACAGAAATTGCATCGTAATTAAATAGAAAATCCACAATGCCGACTTAAGTACAAGAGGACTGACTCTTCCTACTGTCTATGTTTGAATCATTCCTGTGACACTAGTTATAAATTCCGATGCTTCACTTCAGGTTTACTGTGTCATTCTGACCTTCATATTGACGATGAAACACAGAAATTGCATCGGAATTAGATAATAAAAGCACAATGCCGACATAAGTACAAGAGGACTGACTCTTCTTACTGTCTATGTTTTGAATCATTCCTGTGACACTAGTTATAGATTCCGATGCTTCACTTCAGGTTTACTGTATCCTTGGGACCTTCTTATTGACGACGAAACACAGAAATTGCATCGCAATTAAATAGAAAAGGCACAATGCCGACATAAGTACAAGAAGACTGACTCTTCTTACTGACTTCGTTTGAACCATTCCTGTGACACCGCTTATAGATTCGATGTTTCAGCTCAGGTTTACTGTATCCCTCTGACCTTCTTATTGACGATGAAACACAGAAATTGCATCGGAATTAAATAGAAAATGCACAATGCCGACTTAAGTACAAGAAGACTGACTCTTCTTACTGTCTATGTTTTGAACCATTCCTGTGGCACTAGTTATAGATTCCGATGCTTCACTTCAGGTGTACTGAATCCCTTGGACCTTCTTATTGACGATGAAACACAGAAATTGCATCGGAATTAAATAGGAAAGGCACAATACCGATGTAAGTACAAGAAGACTGACTCTTCTTACTGACTATGTTTTGAACCATTCCTGTGACACTAGTTATAGATTCCGATTCTTCACTTCAGGTTTACTGTATCCCTCTGACCTTCTTATTGACGATGAAACACAGAAATTGCATCGGAATTAAATACAAAAGGCACAATGCCGACTTAAGTACAAGAAGACTGACTCTTATTACTGTCTATGATTTGAACCATTCCTCTGACAATAGTTATAGATTCCGACGCTTCACTTCAGGTTTACTGTATCCCTTGGACCTTCTTATAGACGATGAAACACAGAAATTGCATCGGAATTAAATACTAAAGGCACAATGCCGAATTATGTACAAGAAGACTGACTCATCTTACAGTCTATGTTTGATCCATTCCTGTGACACTAGTTATTGATTCCGATGCTTCACTTCAGGTTTACTGTATCTCTTGGACCTTCTTATTGACGACGAAACACAGAAATTGCATCGGAATAAAATAGAAAAGGCACAATGCCGACTTAAGTACAAGAAGATTGACTCTTCTTACTGACTATGTTTTGAACCATTCCTGTGACACTAGTTATAGATTGCGATGCTTCACTTCAGGTTTACTGTATCCCTTATACCTTCTTATTGACGATGAAGCTCAGAAATTGCATCGGAATTAGATACAAAAAGCACAATGCCGACTTAAGTACAAGAGGACTGACTCTTCTTACTGTCTATGTTTTGAATCATTCCTGTGACACTAGTTATAGATTCCGATGCTTCACTTCAGGTTTACTGTATCCCTTGGACCTTCTTATTGACGACGAAACACAGAAATTGCATCCGAATTAAAAAGAAAAGGCACAATGCCGACATAAGTACAAGAAGACTGACTCTTCTTACTGACTTCGTTTGAACCATTCCTTTGACACCGCTTATAGATTCGATGCTTCAGCTCAGGTTTACTGTATCCCTCTGACCTTCTTATTGACGATGAAACACAGAAATTGCATCGGAATGAAATAGAAAAGGCACAATGCCGACTTAAGTACAAGAAGACTGACACTTCTTACTGTCTATGTTTTGAACCATTCCTGTGACACTAGTTATAGATTCCGATGCTTCACTTCAGGTATACTGCATCCCTTGGACATTCTTTTTGACGATGAAACACAGAAATTGCATCGGAATTAAATACAAAAGGCACAATGCCGACTTAAGTCCAAGAAGACTTACTCTTCCTACTGTCTATGATTGAACCATTCCTGTGACACTAGTTATAGATTCCGATGCTTCACTTCAGGTTTACTGTATCCATCTGAAGATCTTATTGACGATTAAACACAGAAATTGCATCGGAATTAAATAGAAAATCCACAATGCCGACTTAAGTACAAGAGGACTGACTCTTCCTACTGTCTATGTTTGAATCATTCCTGTGACACTAGTTATAAATTCCGATGCTTCACTTCAGGTTTACTGTGTCCCTCTGACCTTCATATTGACGATGAAACACAGAAATTGCATCGGAAATAAATACAAAAGGCACAATGCCAACTTAAGTACAAGAAGACTGTCTCTTCCTACTGTCTACGTTTTGAACCATTCCTGTGACACTAGTTATAGTTTCCAATGCTTCACTTCAGGTTTACTGTATCCCTCTGACCTTCGTATTGACGATGAAACACAGAAATTGCATCGGAAATTAATACAAACTGCACAATGCCGACTCACGTAGAAGAGGACTGACTCCTCCTACTGTCTATGTTTTGAACGATTCCTGTGACACTAGTTATACATTCCGATGCTTCACTTCAGGTTTACCGTATCCCTCTGACCTTCTTATTGACGATGAAACACAGAAATTGCATCGGAACTAAATAGAAAAGGCACAATGCCGACTTAAGTACAAGAGGTCTGACTCTTCTTACTGACTATGTTTTGAACCATTCATGTGGCACTAGTTATGGATTCCGATGCTTCAATTCAGGTTTACTGAATCCCTCTGACCTTCTTGTTGACGATGAAACACAGAAATTGCATCGGAATTAAATACAAAAGGCACAATGCCGACTTAAGTACAAAAAGACTGACTCTTCCTACTCTCTATGTTTTGAACCACTCCTGTGACACTAGTTATAGATTCCGGTGCTTCACTTCAGGTTTACTGTATCCCTTGGACCTTCTTATTGACGACGAAACACAGAAATTGCATCGGAATGAAATAGAAAAGGCACAATGCCGACATAAGTACAAGAAGACTGACTCTTCTTACTGACTTCGTATGAACCATTCCTGTGACACCGCTTATAGATTCGATGCTTCAGCTCAGGTTTACTGTATCCCTCTGACCTTCTTGTTGACGATGAAACACAGAAATTGCATCGGAATTAAATACAAAAGGCACAATGCCGACTTAAGTACAAAAAGACTGACTCTTCCTACTCTCTATGTTTTGAACCACTCCTGTGACACTAGTTATAGATTCCGGTGCTTCACTTCAGGTTTACTGTATCCCTTGGACCTTCTTATTGACGATGGAACATAGAAATTGCATCGGAATTAAATAGAAAAGGCACAATGCCGACGTAAGTACAAGAAGACTGACTCTTCTTACTGACTATGTTTTGAAACATTCCTGTGACACTAGTTATAGCTTCCGATGCCTCACTTCAGATTTACTGTACCCCTTGGACCTTCTTATTGACGATGAAACACAGAAATTGCATCGGAATTAAATATAAAAGGCACAATGCCGACTTAAGTACAAGAAGACTGACTCTTCCTATTGTCTATGTTTGAACCATTCCTGTGACACTAGTTATAGATTCCGATGCTTCACTTCAGGTTTACTGTATCCATCTGACCTTCTTATTGACCATGATACACAGAAATTGCATCGGAATTAAATAGAAAAGGCACAATGCCGACTTAAGTACAAGAAGAATGACTCTTCCTGCTGTCTATGTTTTGAACCATTCCTGTGACACTAGTTATAGGATCCGATGCTTCATTTCAGGTTTACTGTATCCCTCTGACCTTCTTATTGATGATGAAACACAGAAATTGCATCGGAAATATATACAAAAACACAATGCCGATTCACGTAGAAGAGGACTGACTCCTCCTACTGTCTATGCTTTGAACGATTCCTGTGACACTAGTTATAGTTTCCAATGCTTCACTTCAGGTTTACTGTATCCCCTGACCTTCGTATTGACGATGAAACACAGAAATTGCATCGGAAATATATACAAAAACACAATGCCGACTCACGTAGAAGAGGACTGACTCCTCCTACTGTCTATGCTTTGAACGATTCCTGTGACACTAGTTATACATTCCGATGCTTCACTTCAGGTTTACCGTATCCCCCTGACATTCTTATTGCCGATCAAACACAGAAATTGCATCGGAACTAAATAGAAAAGGCACAATGCGGACTTAAGTACAAGAAGGCTGACTCTTCTTACTGACTATGTTATGAACCATTCCTGTGACACTAGTTATGGAATCCGATGCTTCAATTAAGGTTTACTGAATCCCTCTGACCTTCTTGTTGACGATGAAACACAGAAATTGCATCGGAATTAAATACAAAAGGCACAATGCCGACTTAAGTACAAGAAGACTGACTCTTCCTACTCTCTATGTTTTGAACCATTCCTGTGACACTAGTTATAGATTCCGATGCTTCACTTCAGGTTTACTGTATCCCTTGGACCTTCTTATTGACGATGAAACACAGAAATTGCATCGGAATTACATACAAAAGGCACAATGCCGACTTAAGTACAATAAGACTGACTCTTATTACTGTCTATGTTTTGAACCATTCCTGTGACAATAGTCATAGATTCCGACGCTTCACATCAGGTTTACTGTATCCCTTGGACCTTCGTATTGACGATGAAACACAGAAATTGCATCGGAAGTAAATACAAAAGGCACAATGCCGAATTATGTACAAGAAGACTGACTCATCTTACTGTCTATGTTTGAACCATTCCTGTGACACTAGTTATTGATTCCGATGCTTCACTTCAGGTTTACTGTATCTCTTGGACCTTCTTATTGACGACGAAACACAGAAATTGCATCGGAATAAAATAGAAAAGGCACAATGCCGACTTACGTACAAGAAGACTGACTCTTCCTACTGTCTATGTTTTGAACCATTCCTCTGACACTAGTTATAGATTCCGATGCTTCACTTCAGGTTTACTGTATCCCTCTGACCATCTTATTGACGATGAAACTCAGAAATTGCATCGGAATTAGATACAAAAAGCACAATGCCGACTTAAGTACAAGAGGACTGACTCTTCTTACTGTCTATGTTTTGAAACATTCCTGTGACACTAGTTATAGATTCCGATGCTTCACTTCAAGTTTACTGTATCCCTTGGACCTTCTTATTGACGACGAAACACAGAAATTGCATCGGAATTGAATACAAAAGGCACAATGCCGACATAAGTACAAGAAGACTGACTCTTCTTACTGACTTCGTTTGAACCATTCCTGTGACACCGCTTATAGATTCGATGCTTCAGCTCGGGTTTACTGTATCCCTCTGACCTTCTTATTGACGATGAAACACAGAAATTGCATCGGAATTAAATAGAAAAGGCACAATGCCGACTTAAGTACAAGAAGACTGACTCTTCTTACTGTCTATGTTTTGAACCATTCCTGTGACACTAGTTATAGATTCCGATGCTTCACTTCAGGTATACTGCATCCCTTGGACATTCTTTTTGACGATGAAACACAGACATTGCATCGGAATTAAATACAAAAGGCACAATGCCGACTTAAGTCCAAGAAGACTTACTCTTCCTACTGTCTATGATTGAACCATTCCTGTGACACTAGTTATAGATTCCGATGCTTCACTTCAGGTTTACTGTATCCATCTGACGATCTTATTGACGATGAAACACAGAAATTGCATCGGAATTAAATAGAAAATCCACAATGCCGACTTAAGTACAAGAGGACTGACTCTTCCTACTGTCTATGTTTGAATCATTCCTGTGACACTAGTTATAAATTCCGATGCTTCACTTCAGGTTTACTGTATCCCTCTGACCTTCATATTGACGATGAAACACAGAAATTGCATCGGAAATAAATACAAAAGGCACAATGCCAACTTAAGTACAAGAAGACTGCCTCTTCCTACTGTCTACGTTTTGAACCATTCCTGTGACACTAGTTATAGTTTCCAATGCTTCACTTCAGGTTTACTGTATCCCTCTGACCTTCGTATTGACGATGAAACACAGAAATTGCATCGGAAATTAATACAAACTGCACAATGCCGACTCACGTAGAAGAGGACTGACTCCTCCTACTGTCTATGTTTTGAACGATTCCTGTGACACTAGTTATACATTCCGATGCTTCACTTCAGGTATACCGTATCCCTCTGACCTTCTTATTGACGATGAAACACAGAAATTGCATCGGAACTAAACAGAAAAGGCACAATGCCGACTTAAGTACAAGAAGGCTGACTCTTCCTACTGAGTATGTTTTGAACCATTCATGTGGCACTAGTTATGGATTCCGATGCTTCAATTCAGGTTTACTGAATCCCTCTGACCTTCTTGTTGACGATGAAACACAGAAATTGCATCGGAATTAAATACAAAAGGCACAATGCCGTCTTAAGTACAAAAAGACTGACTCTTCCTACTCTCTATGTTTTGAACCACTCCTGTGACACTAGTTATAGATTCCGGTGCTTCACTTCAGGTTTACTGTATCCCTTGGACCTTCTTATTGACGACGAAACACAGAAATTGCATCGGAATGAAATTGAAAAGGCACAATGCCGACATAAGTACAAGAAGACTGACTCTTCTTACTGACTTCGTTTGAACCATTCCTGTGACACCGCTTATAGATTCGATGCTTCAGCTCAGGTTTACTGTATCCCTCTGACCTTCTTATTGACCATAAAACACAGAAATTGCATCGGAATTAAATGGAAAAGGCACAATGCCGACTTAAGTACAAGAAGACTGACTCTTCTTACTGTCTATGATTTGAACCATTCCTGTGGCACTAGTTATAGATTCCGATGCATCACTTCAGGTGTACTGCATCCCTTGGACCTTCTTATTGACGATGAAACATAGAAATTGCATCGGAATTAAATAGAAAAGGCACAATGCCGACGTAAGTACAAGAAGACTGACTCTTCTTACTGACTATGTTTTGAAACATTCCTGTGACACTAGTTATAGATTCCGATGCCTCACTTCAGGTTTACTGTACCCCTTGGACCTTCTTATTGACGATGAAACACAGAAATTGCATCGGAATTAAATATAAAAGGCACAATGCCGACTTAAGTACAAGAAGACTGACTCTTCCTATTGTCTATGTTTGAACCATTCCTGTGACACTAGTTATAGATTCCGATGCTTCACTTCAGGTTTACTGTATCCATCTGACCTTCTTATTGACCATGATACACAGAAATTGCATCGGAATTAAATAGAAAAGGCACAATGCCGACTTAAGTACAAGCAGAATGACTCTTCCTGCTGTCTATGTTTTGAACCATTCCTGTGACACTAGTTATAGGATCCGATGCTTCACTTCAGGTTTACTGTATCCCTCTGACCTTCTTATTGATGATGAAACACAGAAATTGCATCGGAAATATATACAAAAACACAATGCCGATTCACGTAGAAGAGGACTGACTCCTCCTACTGTCTATGCTTTGAACGATTCCTGTGACACTAGTTATAGTTTCCAATGCTTCACTTCAGGTTTACTGTATCCCCTGACCTTCGTATTGACGATGAAACACAGAAATTGCATCGGAAATTAATACAAAATGCACAATGCCGACTCACGTAGAAGAGGACTGACTCCTCCTACTGTCTATGTTTTGAACGATTCTTGTGACACTAGTTATACATTCCGGTGCTTCACTTCAGGTTTACCGTATCCCTCTGACATTCTTATTGACGATGAAACACAGAAATTGCATCGGAACTAAATAGAAAAGGCACAATGCCGACTTAAGTACAAGAAGGCTGACTCTTCTTACTGACTATGTTATGAACCATTCCTGTGACACTAGTTATGGAATCCGATGCTTCAATTAAGGTTTACTGAATCCCTCTGACCTTCTTGTTGACGATGAAACACAGAAATTGCATCGGAATTAAATACAAAAGGCACAATGCCGACTTCAGTACAAGAAGACTGACTCTTCCTACTCTCTATGTTTTGAACCATTCCTGTGACACTAGTTATAGATTACGATGCTTCACTTCAGGTTTACTGTATCCCTTGGACCTTCTTATTGACGATGAAACACAGAAATTGCATCGGAATTAAATACAAAAGGCACAATGCCGACTTAAGTACAATAAGACTGACTCTTATTACTGTCTATGTTTGGAACCATTCCTGTGACAATAGTTATAGATTCCGACGCTTCACTTCAGGTTTACTGTATCCCTTGGACCTTCTTATTGACGATGAAACACAGAAATTGCATCGGAATTAAATACAAAAGGCACAATGCCGAATTATGTACAAGAAGACTGACTCATCTTACTGTCTATGTTTGAACCATTCCTGTGACACTAGTTATTGATTCCGATGCTTCACTTCAGGTTTACTGTATCTCTTGGACCTTCTTATTGACGACGAGACACAGAAATTGCATCGGAATAGAATAGAAAAGGCACAATGCCGACTTAAGTACAAGAAGTCTGACTCTTCCTACTGTCTATGTTTTGAACCATTCCTCTGACACTAGTTATAGATTCCGATGCTTCACTTCAGGTTTACTGTATCCCTCTGACCATCTTATTGACGATGAAACTCAGAAATTGCATCGGAATTAGATACAAAAAGCACAATGCCGACTTAAGTACAAGAGGACTGACTCTTCTTACTGTCTATATTTTGAAACATTCCTGTGACACTAGTTATAGATTCCGATGCTTCACTTCAGGTTTACTGTATCCCTTGGACCTTCTTATTGACGACGAAACACAGAAATTGCATCGGAATTGAATACAAAAGGCACAATGCCGACATAAGTACAAGAAAACTGACTCTTCTTACTGACTTCGTTTGAACCATTCCTGTGACACCGCTTATAGATTCGATGCTTCAGCTCAGGTTTACTGTATCCCTCTGACCTTCTTATTGACGATGAAACACAGAAATTGCATCGGAATTAAACAGAAAAGGCACAATGCCGACGTAAGTACAAGAAGACTGACTCTTCTTACTGACTATGTTTTGAACCATTCCTGTGACACTAGTTATAGATTCCGATGCCTCACTTCAGGTTTACTGTACCCCTTGGACCTTCTTATTGACGATGAAACATAGAAATTGCATCGGAATTAAATACAGAAGGCACAATGCCAACTTAAGTACAAGAAGACTGACTCTTCCTATTGTCTATGATTGAACGATTACTGTGACACTAGTTATAGACTCCGATGCTTCACTTCAGGTTTACTGTATCCATCTGACGTTCTTATTGACCATGATACACAGAAATTGCATCGGAATTAAATAGAAAAGGCACAATGCCGACTTAAGTACAAGAAGAATGACTCTTCCTGCTGTCTATGTTTTGAACCATTCCTGTGACACTAGTTATAGGATCCGATGCTTCACTTCAGGTTTACTGTATCCCTCTGATCTTATTGATGATGAAACACAGAAATTGCATCGGAAATATATACAAAATGCACAATGACGACTTAAGAACGAGAAGACTGACCCTTCCTACTGTATATGTTTTGAACAATTCCTGTGACACTAGTTATACATTACCATGCTTCACTTCAGGTTTACTGTATCCCTCTGACCTTCTTATTGTCGATGAAACACAGAAATTGCATCGGAATTAAATACAAAATGCACAATGCCGACTTAAGTACTACAAGACTGACTCTTCTTACTGACTATGTTCTGAAACATTTCTGTGACACTCGTTATATATTCCGATGCTTCACTTCAGGTTTACTGTATCCCTTGGACCTTCTTATTGACGATGAAACACCGAAATTGCATCGGAATTAAATACATATGCACAATGCCGACTTAAGTACAAGAAGACTGACTCTTCTTACTGACTTCGTTTGAACCATTCCTGTGACACCACTTATAGATTCGATGCTTCAGTTCAGGTTCCTGTATCCCTCTAACCTTCTTATTGACGATGAAACACAGTAATTGTTTCGGAATTAAATAGAAAAGGCACAATGCCGACTTAAGTACAAGAGGACTGACACTTCTTACTGTCTACGTTTTGAACCATTCCTGTGTCACTAGTTATAGATTCCGATGTTTCACTTCAGGTGTACTGCATCCCTTGGACCTTCTTATTGACGATGAAACACAGAAATTGCATCGGATTTAAATAGAAAAGGCACAATGCAACTTAAGTCCAAGAAGACTCATTCTTCTTACTGACTATGTTTTGAACCATTCCTGTGACACTAGTTGTAGATTCCGATGCCTCACTTCAGGTTTACTGTATCCCTTGGACCTTCTTATTGACGATGAAACACAGAAATTGCATCGGAATTAAATACAAATGGCACAATGCCGACTTAAGTACTAGAAGACTGACTCTTCCTATTGTCTATGATTGAACGATTACTGTGACACTAGTTATAGACTCCGATGCTTCACTTCAGGTTTACTGTATCCATCTGACGTTCTTATTGACCATGATACACAGAAATTGCATCGGAATTAAATAGAAAAGGCACAATGCCGACTTAAGTACAAGAAGAATGACTCTTCCTGCTGTCTATGTTTTGAACCATTCCTGTGACACTAGTTATAGGATCCGATGCTTCACTTCAGGTTTACTGTATCCCTCTGATCTTCTTATTGATGATGAAACACAGAAATTGCATCGGAAATATATACAAAAAGCACAATGACGACTTAAGAACGAGAAGACTGACCCTTCCTACTGTATATGTTTTGAACAATTCCTGTGACACTAGTTATACATTACCATGCTTCACTTCAGGTTTACTGTATCCCTCTGACCTTCTTATTGTCGACGAAACACAGAAATTGCATCGGAATTAAATACAAAATGCACAATGCCGACTTAAGTACTACAAGACTGACTCTTCTTACTGACTATGTTCTGAAACATTTCTGTGACACTAGTTATATATTCCGATGCTTCACTTCAGGTTTACTGTATCCCTTGGACCTTCTTATTGACGATGAAACACCGAAATTGCATCGGAATTAAATACATAGGCACAATGCCGACTTAAGTACAAGAAGACTGACTCTTCTTACTGACTTCGTTTGAACCATTCCTGTGACACCACTTATAGATTCGATGCTTCAGTTCAGGTTCCTGTATCCCTCTAACCTTCTTATTGACGATGAAACACAGTAATTGTTTCGGAATTAAATAGAAAAGGCACAATGCCGACTTAAGTACAAGAGGACTGACTCTTCTTACTGTCTATATTTTGAAACATTCCTGTGACACTAGTTATAGATTCCGATGCTTCACTTCAGGTTTACTGTATCCCTTGGACCTTCTTATTGACGACGAAACACAGAAATTGCATCGGAATTGAATACAAAAGGCACAATGCCGACATAAGTACAAGAAGACTGACTCTTCTTACTGACTTCGTTTGAACCATTCCTGTGACACCGCTTATAGATTCGATGCTTCAGCTCAGGTTTACTGTATCCCTCTGACCTACTTATTGACGATGAAACACAGAAATTTCATCGGAATTAAACAGAAAAGGCACAATGCCGACGTAAGTACAAGAAGACTGACTCTTCTTACTGTCTATGTTTTAAACCATTCCTGTGGCACTAGTTATAGATTCCGATGCTTCACTTCAGGTGTACTGCATCCCTTGGACCTTCTTATTGACGATGAAACTCAGAAATTGCATCGGAATTAAATAGAAAAGGCACAATGCCGACGTAAGTACAAGAAGACTGACTCTTCTTACTGACTATGTTTTGAACCATTCCTGTGACACTAGTTATAGATTCCGATGCCTCACTTCAGGTTTACTGTACCCCTTGGACCTTCTTATTGACGATGAAACATAGAAATTGCATCGGAATTAAATACAGAAGGCACAATGCCAACTTAAGTACAAGAAGGCTGACTCTTCCTATTGTCTATGATTGAACGATTACTGTGACACTAGTTATAGACTCCGATGCTTCACTTCAGGTTTACTGTATCCATCTGACCTTCTTATTGACCATGATACACAGAAACTGCATCGGAATTAAATACATAGGCACAATGCCGACTTAAGTACAAGAAGACTGACTCTTCTTACTGACTTCGTTTGAACCATTCCTGTGACACCACTTATAGATTCGATGCTTCAGTTCAGGTTCCTGTATCCCTCTAACCTTCTTATTGACGATGAAACACAGTAATTGTTTCGGAATTAAATAGAAAAGGCACAATGCCGACGTAAGTACAAGAAGACTGACTCTTCTTACTGACTATGTTTTGAACCATTCCTGTGACACTAGTTATAGATTCCGATGCCACACTTCAGGTTTACTGTATCCCTTGGACCTTCTTATTGACGATGAAACACAGAAATTGCATCGGAATTAAATACAAATGGCACAATGCCGACTTAAGTACTAGAAGACTGACTCTTCTTACTGACTATGTTCTGAACCATTTCTGTGAAACTAGTTATAGATTCCGATGCTTCACTTCAGGTTTACTGTATCCCTTGGACCTTCTTATTGACGATGAAACACAGATATTGCATCGTAATTAAATAAAAAGGCACAATGCCGAATTAAGTGCAAGAATACTGACTCTTCTTACTGACTATGTTTTGAACCATTCCTGTGACACTAGTTAGAGATTCCGATGCTTCACTTCAGGTTTACTGAATCCCTCTGACCTTCTTATAGCCGATGAAACACAGAAATTGCATCGGAATTAAATACAAAAGGCAGAATGCCGACTTAAGTACAAGAAGACTGACTCTTCCTACTCTCTATGTTTTGAACCATTCCTGTGACACTAGTTATAGATTCCGATGCCACACTTCAGGTTTACTGTATCCCTCTGAGCTTCTTATTGACGATGAAACACAGAAATTGCATCGGAATTAAATACAAATAGCACAATGCCGACTTAAGTACTAGAAGACTGACTCTTATTACAGTCTATGTTTTGAACCATTCCTGTGACACTAGTTATAGATTTCGACGCTTCACTTCAGGTTTACTGTATCCCTGGGACCTTCTTATTGACGATGAAACACAGAAATTGCATCGGAATTAAATACAAAAGGCACAATGCCGAATTATGTACAAGAAGACTGACTCATCTTACTGTCTATGTTTGAACCATTCCTGTGACACTATTTATTGATTCCGATGGTTCACTTCAGGTTTTACTGTATCTCTTGGACCTTCTTATTGACGACGAAACACAGAAATTGCATCGGAATTAAATAGAAAAGGCACAATGCCGACTTAAGTACAAGAAGACTGACTCTTCCTACTGTCTATGATTGAACCATTCCTATGACACTAGTTATAGATTCCGATGCTTCACTTCAGGTTTACTGTATCCATCTGACCTTCTTATTGACCATGATACACAGAAATTGCATCGGAATTAAATAGAAAAGGCACAATGCCGACTTAAGTACAAGAATAATGACTCTTCCTGCAGTCTATGTTTTGAACCATTCCTGTGACACTAGTTATAGGATCCGATGCTTCACTTCAGGTTTACTGTATCCCTCTGATCTTCTTATTGATGATGAAACACAGAAATTGCATCGGAAATATATAAAAAAAGCACAATGCCGACTTAAGAACGAGAAGACTTTCCCTTCCTACTGTATATGTTTTGAACAATTCCTGTGATACTAGTTATACATTACGATGCTTCACTTCAGGTTTACTGTATCCCTCTGACCTTCTTATTGACGATGAAACACAGAAATTGCATCGGAATTAAATACAATATGCACAATGCCGACTTAAGTACTAGAAGACTGACTCTTGTTACTGACTATGTTCTGAACCATTTCTGTGACACTACTTATATATTCCGATGCTTCACTTCAGGTTTACTGTATCCCTTGGACCTTCTTATTGACGATGAAACACCGAAATTGCATCTGAATTAAATACGAAAGGCACAATGCCGACTTAAGTACAAGAAGACTGACTCTTCTTACTGACTTCGTTTGAACCATTTCTGTGACACCACTTATAGATTCGATGCTTCAGTTCAGTTTCCTGTATCCCTCTAACCTTCTTATTGACGATGAAACACAGTAATTGCTTCGGAATAAATAGAAAAGGCACAATGCCGACTTAAGTACAAGAGGACTGACACTTCTTACTGTCTACGTTTTGAACCATTCCTGTGTCACTAGTTATAGATTCCGATGCTTCACTTCAGGTGTACTGCATCCATTGGACCTTCTTATTGACGATGAAACACAGAAATTGCAACGGAATTAAATAGAAAAGGCACAATGCCGACTTAAGTCCAAGAAGACTGATTCTTCTTACTGACTATGTTTTGAACCATTCCTGTGACACTAGTTATAGATTCCGATGCCTCACTTCAGGTTTACTGTATCCCTTGGACCTTCTTATCGACGATGAAACACAGAAATTGCATCGGAATTAAATACAAGAGGCACAATGCCGACTTAAGTACTAGAAGACTGACTCTTCTTACTGACTATGTTCTGAACCATTTCTGTGACACTAGTTATAGATTCCGATGCTTCACGTCAGGTTTACTGTATCCCTTCGACCTTCTTATTGACGATGAAACACTGAAATGGCATCGTAATTAAATAAAAAGGCACAATGCCGAATTAAGTGCAAGAATACTGACTCTTCTTACTGACTATGTTTTGAACCATTCCTGTGACACTAGTTATAGATTCCGATGCTTCACTTCAGGTTTACTGAATTCCTCTGACCTTCTTATAGAAGATGAAACACAGAAATTGCATCGGAATTAAATACAAATGGCACAATGCCGACTTAAGTACAAGAAGACTGACTCTTCCTACTCTCTATGCTTTGAACCATTCCTGTGGCACTAGTTATAGATTCCGATGCCTCACTTCAGGTTTACTGTATCCCTCTGACATTCTTACTGACGATGAAACACAGAAATTGCATCGGAATTAAATACAAAACGCACAATGCCGACTTAAGTACTAGAAGACTGACTCTTATTACAGTCTATGTTTTGAACCATTCCTGTGACACTAGTTATAGATTCCGACGCTTCACTTCAGGTTTACTGTATCCCTGGGACCTTCTTATTGACGATGAAACACAGAAATTGCATCGGAATTAAATACAAAAGGCACAATGCCGAATTATGTACAAGAAGACTGACTCATCTTACTGTCTATGTTTGAACCATTCCTGTGACACTAGTTACTGATTCCGATACTTCACTTCAGGTTTACTGTATCTCTTTGACCTTCTTATTGACGACGAAACACAGCAATTGCATCGGAATTAAGTAGAAAAGGCACAATGCCGACTTAAGTACAAGAAGACAGACTCTTCCTACTGTCTATGTTTTAAAGCATTCCTGTGCCACTAGTTATAGATTCCGATGCTTCACTTCAGGTTTACTGTATCCCTTGGACCTTCTTATTGACGATGAAACACAGAAATTGCATCGGAATTTTATAGAAAAGCCACAATGTCAACTTAAGTACAACAGGACTGACTCCTCCTACTGTCTATGTTTGAATCATTCCTGTGACACTAGTTATACATTCCGATGCATCACTTCTGGTTTACTGTGTCCCTCTGACCTTCTTATTGACGATGAAACACAGAAATTGCATCGGAATTAAATACGAAAGGCACAATGGCGACTTAACTACAAGAAGACTGGCTCTTCTTACTGACTTTGTTTGAACCATTCCTGTGACACCACTTATAGATTCCGATGCTTCACTTCAGGTTTACTGTATCCCTCCGACCTTCTTATTGACGATGAAACACCGAAATTGCATCGGAGTTAAATAGAAAACGCACAATGCCGACTTAAGTACAAGAAGACTGACTCCTCTTACTGTCTATGTTTTGAACCATTTCTGTGACACTAGT
The DNA here is from genome assembly GCF_023864345.2 of Schistocerca serialis cubense. NCBI lineage: Eukaryota > Metazoa > Arthropoda > Insecta > Orthoptera > Acrididae > Schistocerca > Schistocerca serialis. The sequence goes on from NW_026047644.1 coordinate 12,689,462, forward strand.
TATAGATTCCGATGCTTCACTTCAGGTGTACTGCATCCCTTGGACCTTCTTATTGACGATGAAATACAGAAATTGCATCGGAATTAAATAGTAAAGGCCCAATGCCGACTTAAGTGCAAGAAGACTGACTCTCCTTACTGACTATGTTTGAACCATTCCTGTGACACTAGTTATAGATTCCGATGCCTCACTTCAGGTTTAATGTATCCTTTGGACCTTCTTATTGACGATGAAATACAGAAATTGCATCGGAATTAAATACATAGGCACAATGCCGACTTAAGTCCAAGAAGACTGACTCTTCCTACTGTCTATGATTGAACCATTCCGGTGACACTACTTATAGATTCCGATGCTTCACTTCAGGTTGACTGTATATATCTGAAATTCTTATTGACGATGAAACACAGAAATTGCATAGGAATTAAATAGAAAAGCCACAATTCCGACTTAAGTACAAGAGGACTGACTCTTCCTACTGTCTATGTTTGAATCATTCCTGTGACACTAGTTATACATTCTGAAGCTTCACTTCAGGTGTACTGTGTCCCTCTGACCTTCGTATTGACGATGAAACATAGAAATTGCATCGGAAATTATTACAAAATGCACAATGCCGACTCAAGTTGAAGAAGACTGACTCCTCCTAATGTCTATGTTATGTACGATTCCTGTGACACTAGTTATACATTCCGATGCTTCACTTCAGGTTTACGGTATCCCTCTGACCTTCTTATTGACGATGAAACACAGAAATTGCATCGGAACTAAATAGAAAAGGCACAATGCCGACTTAAGTACAAGAAGACTGACTCTTCTTACTGACTATGTTTTGAACCATTCCTTTGACACTAGTTATGGATTCCGATGCTTCACTTCAGGTTTACTGAATCCCTCTGACCTTCTTATTGACGATGAAACACAGAAATTGCATCGGAATTAAATACAAAAGGCACAATGCCAACTTAAGTACAAGAAGACTGACTCTTATTACTCTCTATGTTTTGAACCATTCCTGTGACACTAGTTATAGATTCCGATGGTTCACTTTAGGTTTACTGTATCCCTCTGACCTTCTTATTGACGATGAAACACAGAAATTGCATCGGAATTAAATACAAAAGGCACAATGCCGACTTAAGTACAAGAAGACTGCCTCTTATTACTGTCTATGTTTTGAACCATTCCTGTGACACTAGTTATAGATTCCGACGCTTCACTTCTGGTTTACTGTATCCCTTGGACCTTCTTATTGACGGTGAAACATAGAAAGTGCATCGGAATTAAATACAAAAGGCACAATGCCGAATTATGTACAAAGAGACTGGCTCTTCTTACTGACTTTGTTTGAGCCATTCCTGTGACACCACTTATAGATTCCGAGGCTTCACTTCAGGTTTACTGTATCGCTCTGACCTTCTTATTGACGATGAAACACCGAAATTGCATCGGAATTAAATACATAGCCACAATGCCGACTTATGTCCAAGAAGACTGACTCTTCCTACTGTCTATGATTGAACCATTCCGGTGACACTAGTTATAGATTCCGATGCATCACTTCTGGTTTACTGTATCCATCTGACCTTCTTATTGACGATGAAACACAGAAATTGCATAGGAATTAAATAGAAAAGCCACAATGCCGACTTAAGTACAAGAGGACTGACTCTTCCTACTGTCTATGTTTGAATCATTCCTGTGACACTAGTTATACATTCCGATGCTTCACTTCAGGTTTACTGTGTCCCTCTGACCTTCATATTGACGATGAAACACAGAAATTGCATCGGAAATAAATACAAAAGGCACAATGCCAACTTAAGTACAAGAGACCGACTCTTCCTACTGTCTACGTTTTGAACCATTCCTGTGACACTAGTTATAGTTTCCGATGCTTCACTACAGGTTTACTGTATCCCTCTGACCTTCGTAATGACGATGAAACACAGAAATTGCATCGGAAATTAATACAAAATGCCCAATGCCGACTCAAGTAGAAGAAGACTGACTCCTCCTACTGTCTATGTTTTGAACGATCCCTGTGACACTAGTTATACATTCCGATGCTTCACTTCAGGTTTACGGTATCCCTCTGACCTTCTTATTGACGATGAAACACAGAAATTGCATCGGAACTAAATAGAAAAGCCACAATGCCGACTAAAGTACAAGAAGACTGACTCTTCTTACTGACTATGTTTTGAACCATTCCTGTGACACTAGTTATGGATTCCGATGCTTTACTTCAGGTTTACGGTATCCCTCTGACCTTCTTATTGACGATGAAACACAGAAATTGCATCGGAATTAAATACAAAAGGCACAATGCCAACTTAAGTACAAGAAGACTGACTCTTCCTACTCTCTATGTTTTGAACCATTCGTGTGACACTAGTTATAGTTTCCGATGGTTCACTTCAGGTTTACTGTATCCCTCTGACCTTCTTATTGGCGAAGAAACACAGAAATTGCATCGGAATTATATACAAAAGGAACAATGCCGACTTAAGTACAAGAAGACTGACTCTTATTACTGTCTATGTTTTGAACTATTCCTGTGACACTAGTTATAGATTCCGACGCTTCACTTCAGGTTTACTGTATCCCTTGGACCTTCTTATTGACGGTGAAACACAGAAAGTGCATCGGAATTAAATACAAAAGGCACAATGCCGAATTATGTACAAGAAGGCTGACTCGTCTTACTGTCTATGTTTGAACCATTCGTGTGACACTAGTTATTGATTCCGATGCTTCACTTCAGGTTTACTGTACCTCTCGGACTTTCGTAATGACGACGAAACACAGAAATTGCATCGGAATTAAATAGAAAAGGCACAATGCCGACTTAAGTACAAGAAGACTGACTCTTCTTACTGTCTATGTTTTGAACGATTACTGTGACACTAGTTATACATTCCGATGCTTCACTTCAGGTTTACCGTATCCCTCTGACCTTCTTAGTGACGATGAAACACAGAAATTGCATCGGAACTAAACAGAAAAGGCACAATGCCGACTTAAGTACAAGAAGACTGACTCTTCGTACTGACTATGTTTTGAACCATTCCAGTGACACTAGTTTTGGATTCCGATGCTTCACTTCAGATTTACTGAATCCCTCTGACCTTCTTATTGACGATGAAACACAGAAATTGCATCTGAATTAAATACAAAAGGCACAATGCCGACTTAAGTACAAGAAGACTGGCTCTTCTTACTCTCTATGTTTTGAACCATTCCTGTGACACTAGTTATAGATTCCGATGCTTCACTTCAGGTTCACTGTATCGCTCTGACCTTCTTATTGACGTTGAAACACAGAAATTGCATCGGAATTAAATACAAAAGGCACAATGCCGACTTAAGTACAAGAAGACTGACTCTTATTACTGTCTATGTGTTGAACCATTCCTGTGACACTAGTTATAGATTCCGACGCTTCACTTCAGGTTTACTGTATCCCTCTGACCTTCCTATTGACGATGAAACACAGAAATTGCATCGGAATTAAATACAAAAGGCACAATGCCGACTCAAGTACAAGAAGACTGACTCTTATTACTGTCTATGTTTCGAACCATTCCTGTGACACTAGTTATAGATTCCGACGCTTCACTTCAGGTTTACTGTATCCCTTGGACCTTCTTATTGACGATGAAACACAGAAATTGCATCGGAATTAAATACAAAAGGCACAATGCCGAATTATGTACAAGAAGACTGACTCATCTTACTGTCTATGTTTGAATCATTCCTGTGACACTAGTTATTGATTCCAATGCTTCACTTCAGGTTTACTGTATCTCTTGGACCTTCTTATTGAAGACGAAACACAGAAATTGCATCGGAAATAAATAGAAAAGGCACAATGCCGGCTTAAGTACAAGAGGACCGACTCTTCCTACTGTCTATGTTTTGAACCATTCCTGCGACACTAGTTATAGATTCCGATGCTTCGCTTCAGGTTTACTGTACCCCTTGGACCTTCTTATTGACGATGAAACACAGAAATTGCATCGGAATTAAATACAAAAGGCACAATGGCGACTTAAGTACAAGAAGACTGACTATTCCTATTGTCTATGATTGAACCATTCCTGTGACACTAGTTATAGATTCCGATGCTTCACTTCAGGTTTACTGTATCCATCTGACCTTCTTATTGACCAAGAAACACAGAAAATGCATCGGAATTAAATAAAAAAGGCACAATGCCGACTTAAGTACAAGAAGAATGTCGCTTCCTGCTGTCTATGTTTTGAACCATTCCTGTTACACTAGTTATAGATTCCGATGCTTCACTTCTGGCATTCTGTATCCCTCTGACCTTCTTATTGATGATGAAACACAGAAATTGCATCGGAAATATATACAAAGAGCACAATGCCGACATAAGAACAAGAAGACTGACTCTTCCTACTGTCTATGTTTTGAACAATTCCTGTGACACTAGTTATACATTCCGATGCTTCACTTCAGGTTTACTGTATCCCTCTGACCTTCTTATTGACGATGAAACACAGATATTGCATCGGAATTAAATACAAAAGGCACAATGCCGACTTAAGTACTAGAAGACTGACTCTTCTTACTGACTATGTTCTGAACCATTTCTGTGACACTAGTTATAGATTCCGATGCTTCACTTCAGGTTTACTGTATCCCTTGGACCTTCTTATTGACGATGAAACACAGAAGTTGCATCGGAATTAAATACGAAAGGCACAATGCCGACTTAAGTACAAGAAGACTGACTCTTCTTACTGACTTCGTTTGAACAATTCCTGTGACACCACTTATAGATTCGATGCTTCAGTTCAGGTTACATTATCCCTCTGACCTTCTTATTGACGATGAAACACAGTGAATGCTTCGGAATTAAATAGAAAAGGCACAATGCCGACTTAAGTACAAGAAGACTGACTCTTCTTACTGTCTATGTTTTGAAACATTCCTGTGACACTAGTTATAGTTTCCGATGCTTCACTTCAGGTGTACTGCATCCCTTGGACCTTCTTATTGACGATGAAACACAGAAATTGCATCGGAAATAAATAGAAAAGGCACAATGCCGACTTAAGTCCAAGAAGACTGACTCTTCTTACTGACTATGTTGTGAACCATTCCTGTGACACTAGTTATAGATTCCGATGCTTCACTTCAGGTTGACTGTATATATCTGAAATTCTTATTGACGATGAAACACAGAAATTGCATAGGAATTAAATAGAAAAGCCACAATTCCGACTTAAGTACAAGAGGACTGACTCTTCCTACTGTCTATGTTTGAATCATTCCTGTGACACTAGTTATACATTCCGAAGCTTCACTTCAGGTGTACTGTGTCCCTCTGACCTTCGTATTGACGATGAAACATAGAAATTGCATCGGAAATTATTACAAAATGCACAATGCCGACTCAAGTTGAAGAAGACTGACTCCTCCTAATGTCTATGTTATGTACGATTCCTGTGACACTAGTTATACATTCCGATGCTTCACTTCAGGTTTACGGTATCCCTCTGACCTTCTTATTGACGATGAAACACAGAAATTGCATCGGAACTAAATAGAAAAGGCACAATGCCGACTTAAGTACAAGAAGACTGACTCTTCTTACTGACTATGTTTTGAACCATTCCTTTGACACTAGTTATGGATTCCGATGCTTCACTTCAGGTTTACTGAATCCCTCTGACCTTCTTATTGACGATGAAACACAGAAATTGCATCGGAATTAAATACAAAAGGCACAATGCCAACTTAAGTACAAGAAGACTGACTCTTATTACTCTCTATGTTTTGAACCATTCCTGTGACACTAGTTATAGATTCCGATGGTTCACTTTAGGTTTACTGTATCCCTCTGACCTTCTTATTGACGATGAAACACAGAAATTGCATCGGAATTAAATACAAAAGGCACAATGCCGACTTAAGTACAAGAAGACTGCCTCTTATTACTGTCTATGTTTTGAACCATTCCTGTGACACTAGTTATAGATTCCGACGCTTCACTTCTGGTTTACTGTATCCCTTGGACCTTCTTATTGACGGTGAAACATAGAAAGTGCATCGGAATTAAATACAAAAGGCACAATGCCGAATTATGTACAAAGAGACTGGCTCTTCTTACTGACTTTGTTTGAGCCATTCCTGTGACACCACTTATAGATTCCGAGGCTTCACTTCAGGTTTACTGTATCGCTCTGACCTTCTTATTGACGATGAAACACCGAAATTGCATCGGAATTAAATACATAGGCACAATGCCGACTTATGTCCAAGAAGACTGACTCTTCCTACTGTCTATGATTGAACCATTCCGGTGACACTAGTTATAGATTCCGATGCATCACTTCTGGTTTACTGTATCCATCTGACCTTCTTATTGACGATGAAACACAGAAATTGCATAGGAATTAAATAGAAAAGCCACAATGCCGACTTAAGTACAAGAGGACTGACTCTTCCTACTGTCTATGTTTGAATCATTCCTGTGACACTAGTTATACATTCCGATGCTTCACTTCAGGTTTACTGTGTCCCTCTGACCTTCATATTGACGATGAAACACAGAAATTGCATCGGAAATAAATACAAAAGGCACAATGCCAACTTAAGTACAAGAGACCGACTCTTCCTACTGTCTACGTTTTGAACCATTCCTGTGACACTAGTTATAGTTTCCGATGCTTCACTACAGGTTTACTGTATCCCTCTGACCTTCGTAATGACGATGAAACACAGAAATTGCATCGGAAATTAATACAAAATGCCCAATGCCGACTCAAGTAGAAGAAGACTGACTCCTCCTACTGTCTATGTTTTGAACGATCCCTGTGACACTAGTTATACATTCCGATGCTTCACTTCAGGTTTACGGTATCCCTCTGACCTTCTTATTGACGATGAAACACAGAAATTGCATCGGAACTAAATAGAAAAGCCACAATGCCGACTAAAGTACAAGAAGACTGACTCTTCTTACTGACTATGTTTTGAACCATTCCTGTGACACTAGTTATGGATTCCGATGCTTTACTTCAGGTTTACGGTATCCCTCTGACCTTCTTATTGACGATGAAACACAGAAATTGCATCGGAATTAAATACAAAAGGCACAATGCCAACTTAAGTACAAGAAGACTGACTCTTCCTACTCTCTATGTTTTGAACCATTCGTGTGACACTAGTTATAGTTTCCGATGGTTCACTTCAGGTTTACTGTATCCCTCTGACCTTCTTATTGGCGAAGAAACACAGAAATTGCATCGGAATTATATACAAAAGGAACAATGCCGACTTAAGTACAAGAAGACTGACTCTTATTACTGTCTATGTTTTGAACTATTCCTGTGACACTAGTTATAGATTCCGACGCTTCACTTCTGGTTTACTGTATCCCTTGGACCTTCTTATTGACGGTGAAACACAGAAAGTGCATCGGAATTAAATACAAAAGGCACAATGCCGAATTATGTACAAGAAGGCTGACTCGTCTTACTGTCTATGTTTGAACCATTCGTGTGACACTAGTTATTGATTCCGATGCTTCACTTCAGGTTTACTGTACCTCTCGGACTTTCGTAATGACGACGAAACACAGAAATTGCATCGGAATTAAATAGAAATGGCACAATGCCGACTTAAGTACAAGAAGACTGACTCTTCTTACTGTCTATGTTTTGAACGATTACTGTGACACTAGTTATACATTCCGATGCTTCACTTCAGGTTTACCGTATCCCTCTGACCTTCTTAGTGACGATGAAACACAGAAATTGCATCGGAACTAAACAGAAAAGGCACAATGCCGACTTAAGTACAAGAAGACTGACTCTTCGTACTGACTATGTTTTGAACCATTCCAGTGACACTAGTTTTGGATTCCGATGCTTCACTTCAGATTTACTGAATCCCTCTGACCTTCTTATTGACGATGAAACACAGAAATTGCATCTGAATTAAATACAAAAGGCACAATGCCGACTTAAGTACAAGAAGACTGGCTCTTCTTACTCTCTATGTTTTGAACCATTCCTGTGACACTAGTTATAGATTCCGATGCTTCACTTCAGGTTCACTGTATCGCTCTGACCTTCTTATTGACGTTGAAACACAGAAATTGCATCGGAATTAAATACAAAAGGCACAATGCCGACTTAAGTACAAGAAGACTGACTCTTATTACTGTCTATGTGTTGAACCATTCCTGTGACACTAGTTATAGATTCCGACGCTTCACTTCAGGTTTACTGTATCCCTCTGACCTTCCTATTGACGATGAAACACAGAAATTGCATCGGAATTAAATACAAAAGGCACAATGCCGACTCAAGTACAAGAAGACTGACTCTTATTACTGTCTATGTTTCGAACCATTCCTGTGACACTAGTTATAGATTCCGACGCTTCACTTCAGGTTTACTGTATCCCTTGGACCTTCTTATTGACGATGAAACACAGAAATTGCATCGGAATTAAATACAAAAGGCACAATGCCGAATTATGTACAAGAAGACTGACTCATCTTACTGTCTATGTTTGAATCATTCCTGTGACACTAGTTATTGATTCCAATGCTTCACTTCAGGTTTACTGTATCTCTTGGACCTTCTTATTGAAGACGAAACACAGAAATTGCATCGGAAATAAATAGAAAAGGCACAATGCCGGCTTAAGTACAAGAGGACCGACTCTTCCTACTGTCTATGTTTTGAACCATTCCTGCGACACTAGTTATAGATTCCGATGCTTCGCTTCAGGTTTACTGTACCCCTTGGACCTTCTTATTGACGATGAAACACAGAAATTGCATCGGAATTAAATACAAAAGGCACAATGGCGACTTAAGTACAAGAAGACTGACTATTCCTATTGTCTATGATTGAACCATTCCTGTGACACTAGTTATAGATTCCGATGCTTCACTTCAGGTTTACTGTATCCATCTGACCTTCTTATTGACCAAGAAACACAGAAAATGCATCGGAATTAAATAAAAAAGGCACAATGCCGACTTAAGTACAAGAAGAATGTCGCTTCCTGCTGTCTATGTTTTGAACCATTCCTGTTACACTAGTTATAGATTCCGATGCTTCACTTCTGGCATTCTGTATCCCTCTGACCTTCTTATTGATGATGAAACACAGAAATTGCATCGGAAATATATACAAAGAGCACAATGCCGACATAAGAACAAGAAGACTGACTCTTCCTACTGTCTATGTTTTGAACAATTCCTGTGACACTAGTTATACATTCCGATGCTTCACTTCAGGTTTACTGTATCCCTCTGACCTTCTTATTGACGATGAAACACAGATATTGCATCGGAATTAAATACAAAAGGCACAATGCCGACTTAAGTACTAGAAGACTGACTCTTCTTACTGACTATGTTCTGAACCATTTCTGTGACACTAGTTATAGATTCCGATGCTTCACTTCAGGTTTACTGTATCCCTTGGACCTTCTTATTGACGATGAAACACAGAAGTTGCATCGGAATTAAATACGAAAGGCACAATGCCGACTTAAGTACAAGAAGACTGACTCTTCTTACTGACTTCGTTTGAACAATTCCTGTGACACCACTTATAGATTCGATGCTTCAGTTCAGGTTACATTATCCCTCTGACCTTCTTATTGACGATGAAACACAGTGAATGCTTCGGAATTAAATAGAAAAGGCACAATGCCGACTTAAGTACAAGAAGACTGACTCTTCTTACTGTCTATGTTTTGAAACATTCCTGTGACACTAGTTATAGTTTCCGATGCTTCACTTCAGGTGTACTGCATCCCTTGGACCTTCTTATTGACGATGAAACACAGAAATTGCATCGGAAATAAATAGAAAAGGCACAATGCCGACTTAAGTCCAAGAAGACTGACTCTTCTTACTGACTATGTTGTGAACCATTCCTGTGACACTAGTTATAGATTCCGATGGTTCACTTCAGGTTTACTGTATCCCTCTGACCTTCTTATAGACGATGAAACTCAGAAATTGCATCGGAATTAGATACAAAAAGCACAATGCCGACTTAAGTACAAGAGATCTGACTCTTCTTACTGTCTATGTTTTGAACCATTCCTGTGACACTAGTTATAGATTCCGATGCTTCACTTCAGGTTTACTGTAGCCCTCTGACCTTCTTATTGACGATGAAACACAGAAATTGCATCGGAATTAAATACAAAAGGCACAATGCCGACTTAAGTACAAGAAGACTGACTCTTATTAATGTCTATGTTTTGAACCATTCCTGTGACACTAGTTATAGGTTCCGACACTTCACTTCAGGTTTACTGTATCCCTTGGACCTCCTTATTGACGATGAAACACAGAAATTGCATCGGAATTAATTACAAAAGGCACAATGCCGAATTATGTACAAGAAGACTGACTCATCTTACTGTCTATGTTTGAATCATTCCTGTGACACTAGTTATTGATTCCAATGCTTCACCTCTGGTTTACTGTATCTCTTGGACCTTCTTATTGAAGACGAAACACAGAAATTGCATCGGAAATAAATAGAAAAGGCACAATGCCGGCTTAAGTACAAGAGGACCGACTCTTCCTACTGTCTATGTTTTGAACCATTCCTGTGACACTAGTTATAGATTCCGATGCTTCGCTTCAGGTTTACTGTATCCCTCTGACCATCTTATTGACGATGAAACTCAGAAATTGCATCGGAATTAGATACAAAAGCACAATGCCGACTTAAGTACAAGAGGACTGACTGTTCTTACTGTCTATGTTTTGAAACATTCCTGTGACACTAGTTATAGATTCCGATGCTTCACTTCAGGTTTAGTGTATCGCTTGGACCTTCTTATTGACGACGAAACACAGAAATTGCATCGGAATTAAATAGAAAAGGCACAATGCCGACTTAAGTACAAGAAGACTGCCTCTTATTACTGTCAATGTTTTGAACCATTCCTGTGACACTAGTTATAGATTCCGACGCTTCACTTCTGGTTTACTGTATCCCTAGGACCTTCTTATTGACGGTGAAACATAGAAAGTGCATCGGAATTAAATACAAAAGGCACAATGCCGAATTATGTACAAGGAGACTGACTCATCTTACTGTCTATGTTTGAACCATTCGTGTGACACTAGTTATTGATTCCGATGCTTCACTTCAGGTTTACTGTATCTCTCGGACTTTCTTATTGACGACGAAACACAGAAATTGCATCGGAATTAAATAGAAAAGCCACAATGCCGACTTAAGTACAAGAGGACTGACTCCTCCTACTGTCTATGTTTGAATCAATCCTGTGACAATAGTTATACATTCCGATGCATCACTTCTGGTTTACTGTTTCCCTCTGACCTTCTTATTGACGATGAAACACAGAAATTGCATCGGAATTAAATACGAAAGGCACAATGCAGACTTAAGTACAAGAAGACTGACTCTTCTTACTGTCTATGATTTGTACCATTCCTGTGACACTAGTTATAGACTCCGATGCTTCACTTCAGGGGTACTGTATCCCTTGGACCTTCTTACTGACGATGAAACACCGAAATTGCATCGGAATTAAATACGAAAGGCACAATGGCGACTTAACTACAAGAGGACTGGCTCTTCTTACTGACTTTGTTTGAACCATTCCTGTGACACCACTTATAGATTCCGATGCTTCACTTCAGGTTTACTGTATCGCTCTGACCTTCTTATTGACGATGAAACACCGAAATTGCATCGGAATTAAATACATAGGCACAATGCCGACTTAAGTCCAAGAAGACTGACTCTTCCTACTGTCTATGATTGAACCATTCCGGTGACACTAGTTATAGATTCCGATGCTTCACTTCTGGTTTACTGTATCCATCTGACTTTCTTATTGACGATGAAACACAGAAATTGCATAGGAATTAAATAGAAAAGCCACAATGCCGACTTAAGTACAAGAGGACTGACTCTTCCTACTGTCTACGTTTTGAACCATTCCTGTGACACTAGTTATAGTTTCCGATGCTTCACTACAGGTTTACTGTATCCCTCTGACCTTCGTATTGACGATGAAACACAGAAATTGCATCGGAAATTAATACAAAATGCCCAATGCCGACTCAAGTAGAAGAAGACTGACTCCTCCTACTGTCTATGTTTTGAACGATTCCTGTGACACTAGTTATACATTCCGATGCTTCACTTCAGGTTTACGGTATCCCTCTGACCTTCTTATTGACGATGAAACACAGAAATTGCATCGGAATTAAATAGAAAAGGCACAATGCCGACTAAAGTACAAGAAGACTGACTCTTCTTACTGACTATGTTTTGAACCATTCCTGTGACACTAGTTCTGGATTCCGATGCTTTACTTCAGGTTTACTGAATCCCTCTGACCTTCTTATTGACGATGAAACACAGAAATTGCATCGGAATTAAATACAAAAGGCACAATGCCAACTTAAGTACAAGTAGACTGACTCTTCCTACTCTCTATGTTTTGAACCATTCGTGTGACACTAGTTATAGATTCCGATGGTTCACTTCAGGTTTACTGTATCCCTCTGATCTTCTTATTGGCGATGAAACACAGAAATTGCATCGGAATTAAATACAAAAGGAACAATGCCGACTTAAGTACAAGAAGACTGACTCTTATTACTGTCTATGTTTTGAACCATTCCTGTGAAACTAGTTATAGATTCCGACGCTTCACTTCTGGTTTACTGTATCCCTTGGACCTTCTTATTGACGGTGAAACACAGAAAGTGCATCGGAATTAAATACAAAAGGCACAATGCCGAATTATGTACAAGAAGGCTGACTCATCTTACTGTCTATGTTTGAACCATTCGTGTGACACTAGTTATTGATTCCGATGCTTCACTTCAGGTTTACTGTATCTCTCGGACTTTCGTATTGACGACGAAACACAGAAATTGCATCGGAATTAAATAGAAAAGATACAATGCCGACTTAAGTACAAGAAGACTGACTCTTCCTACTGTCTATGTTTTGAACCATTCCTGTGACACTAGTTATAGTCTCCGATGCTTCACTTCAGGTTTACTGTATCCCTCTGACCATCTTATTGACGATGAAACTCAGAAATTGCATCGGTATTAGATACAAAAAGCACAATGCCGACTTAAGTACAAGACGACTGACTCTTCTTACTGTCTATGTTTTGAAACATTCCGGTGACACTACTAATAGATTCCGATGCTTCATTTCAGGTTTACTGTATCCCTTGGACCTTTCTATTGACGATGAAACACCGAAATTGCATCGGAATTAAATAGGAAAGGCACAATGACGACTTAAGAACAAGAAGACTGACTCTTCTTACTGACTTTGTTTGAACCATTCCTGTGACACCACTTATAGATTCCGATGCTTCACTTCAGGTTTACTGTATCCCTCTGACCTTCTTATTGACGATGAAACACAGAAATAGCATCGGAATTAAATAGAAATGGCACAATGCCGACTTCAGTACAAGAAGACTGACTCTTATTACTGTCTATGTTTCGAACCATTCCTGTGACACTAGTTATAGATTCCGACGCTTCACTTCAGGTTTACTGTATCCCTTGGACCTTCTTATTGACGATGAAACACAGAAATTGCATCGGAATTAATTACAAAAGGCACAATGCCGAATTATGTACAAGAAGACTGACTCATCTTACTGTCTATGTTTGAACCATTCCTGTGACACTAGTTATTGATTGCAATGCTTCACGTCAGGTTTACTGTATCTCTTGAACCTTCTTATTGAAGACGAAACACAGAAATTCCATCGGAAATAAATAGAAAAGGCACAATGCCGGCTTAAGTACAAGAGGACCGACTCTTCCTACTGTCTATGTTTTGAACCATTCCTGTGACACTAGTTATAGATTCCGATGCTTCGCTTCAGGTTTACTGTATCCCTCTGACCATCTTCTTGACGATGAAACTCAGAAATTGCATCGGAATTAGATACAAAAAGCACAATGCCGACTTAAGTACAAGAGGACTGACTGTTCTTACTGTCTATGTTTTGAAACATTCCTGTGACACTAGTTATAGATTCCGATGCTTCACTTCAGGTTTACTGTATCCCTTGGACCTTTCTATTGACGATGAAACACCGAAATTGCATAGGAATTAAATAGGAAAGGCACAATGCCGACATAAGTACAAGAAGACTGACTCTTCTTACTGACTATGTTTTGAACCATTCCTGTGACACTAGTTTAGATTCCGATGTCTCACTTCAGGTTTACTGTACCCCTTGGACCACCTTATTGACGATGAAACACAGAAATTGCATCGGAATTAAATACAAAAGGCACAATGCCAACTTAAGTACAAGAAGACTGACTCTTCCTACTCTCTATGTTTTGAACCATTCGTGTGACACTAGTTATAGATTCCGATGGTTCACTTCAGGTTTACTGTATCTCTCTGATCTTCTTATTGGCGATGAAACACAGAAATTGCATCGGAATTAAATACAAAAGGAACAATGCCGACTTAAGTACAAGAAGACTGACTCTTATTACTGTCTATGTTTTGAACCATTCCTGTGAAACTAGTTATAGATTCCGACGCTTCACTTCTGGTTTACTGTATCCCTTGGACCTTCTTATTGACGGTGAAACACAGAAAGTGCATCGGAATTAAATACAAAAGGCACAATGCCGAATTATGTACAAGAAGGCTGACTCATCTTACTGTCTATGTTTGAACCATTCGTGTGACACTAGTTATTGATTCCGATGCTTCACTTCAGGTTTACTGTATCTCTCGGACTTTCGTATTGACGACGAAACACAGAAATTGCATCGGAATTAAATAGAAAAGATACAATGCCGACTTAAGTACAAGAAGACTGACTCTTCCTACTGTCTATGTTTTGAACCATTCCTGTGACACTAGTTATAGTTTCCGATGCTTCACTTCAGGTTTACTGTATCCCTCTGACCATCTTATTGACGATGAAACTCAGAAATTGCATCGGTATTAGATACAAAAAGCACAATGCCGACTTAAGTACAAGACGACTGACTCTTCTTAATGTCTATGTTTTGAAACATTCCGGTGACACTACTAATAGATTCCGATGCTTCATTTCAGGTTTACTGTATCCCTTGGACCTTTCTATTGACGATGAAACACCGAAATTGCATCGGAATTAAATAGGAAAGGCACAATGACGACTTAAGAACAAGAAGACTGACTCTTCTTACTGACTTTGTTTGAACCATTCCTGTGACACCACTTATAGATTCCGATGCTTCACTTCAGGTTTACTGTATCCCTCTGACCTTCTTATTGACGATGAAACACAGAAATAGCATCGGAATTAAATAGAAATGGCACAATGCCGACTTCAGTACAAGAAGACTGTCTCTTATTACTGTCTATGTTTCGAACCATTCCTGTGACACTAGTTATAGATTCCGACGCTTCACTTCAGGTTTACTGTATCCCTTGGACCTTCTTATTGACGATGAAACACAGAAATTGCATCGGAATTAATTACAAAAGGCACAATGCCGAATTATGTACAAGAAGACTGACTCATCTTACTGTCTATGTTTGAACCATTCCTGTGACACTAGTTATTGATTCCAATGCTTCACTTCAGGTTTACTGTATCTCTTGAACCATCTTATTGAAGACGAAACACAGAAATTCCATCGGAAATAAATAGAAAAGGCACAATGCCGGCTTAAGTACAAGAGGACCGACTCTTCCTACTGTCTATGTTTTGAACCATTCCTGTGACACTAGTTATAGATTCCGATGCTTCGCTTCAGGTTTACTGTATCCCTCTGACAATCTTCTTGACGATGAAACTCAGAAATTGCATCGGAATTAGATACAAAAAGCACAATGCCGACTTAAGTACAAGAGGACTGACTGTTCTTACTGTCTATGTTTTGAAACATTCCTGTGACACTAGTTATAGATTCCGATGCTTCACTTCAGGTTTAATGTATCGCTTGGACCTTCTTATTGACGACGAAACACAGAAATTGCATCGGAATTAAATAGAAAAGGCACAATGCCGGCTTAAGTACAAGAAGACTGACTCTTCTTACTGTCCATGATTTGTATTATTCCTGTGACACTAGATATAGATTCCGATGCTTCACTTCAGGTTTACTGTATCCCTTGGACCTTTCTATTGACGATGAAACACCGAAATTGCATAGGAATTAAATAGGAAAGGCACAATGCCGACATAAGTACAAGAAGACTGACTCTTCTTACTGACTATGTTTTGAACCATTCCTGTGACACTAGTTTAGATTCCGATGTCTCACTTCAGGTTTACTGTACCCCTTGGACCACCTTATTGACGATGAAACACAGAAATTGCATCGGAATTAAATACAAAAGGCACAATGGCGACTTAAGTACAAGAAGACTGACTATTCCTATTGTCTATGATTGAACCATTCCTGAGACACTAGTTATAGATTCCGATGCTTCACTTCAGGTTTACTGTATCCATCTGACCTTCTTATTGACCATGAAACACAGAAATTGCATCGGAATTAAATAGAAAAGGCACAATGCCGACTTAAGTACAAGAAGAATGACTCTTCCTGCTGTCTATGTTTTGAACCATTCCTGTTACACTAGTTATAGATTCCGATGCTTCACTTCAGGCTTTCTGTATCCCTCTGACCTTCATATTGATGATGAAACACAGAAATTGCAGCGGAAATATATACAAAAAGCACAATGCCGATTTAAGAAGAAGAAGACTGACTCTTCCTACTGTCTATGTTTTGAACAGTTCCTGTGACACTAGTTATACATTCCGATGCTTCACTTCAGGTTTACTGTATCCCTCTGACCTTCTTATTGACGATGAAACACAGAAATTGCATCGGAATTAAATAGAAAAGCCATAATGCCGACTTAAGTACTAGAAGACTGACTCTTCTTACTGACTATGTTCTGAACCATTTCTGTGACACTAGTTATAGATTCCGATGCTTCACTTCAGGTTTACTGTATCCCTTGGACCTTCTTATTGACGATGAAGCACAGAAGTTGCATCGGAATTAAATACGAAAGGCACAATGCCGACTTATGTACAAGAAGACTGACTCTTCTTACTGACTTCGTTTGAACAATTCCTGTGACACCACTTATAGATTCGATGCTTCAGTTCAGGTTACATTATCCCTCTGACCTTCTTATTGACGATGAAACACAGTAATTGCTTCGGAATTAAATAGAAAAGGCACAATGCCGACTTAAGTACAAGAAGACAGACTCTTCTTACTGTCTATGTTTTGAACCATTCCTGTGACACTAGTTATAGTTTCCGATGCTTCACTTCAGGTGTACTTCATTCCTTGGACCTTCTTATTGACGATGAAACACAGAAATTGCATCGGAATTAAATAGAAAAGGCACAATGCCGACTTAAGTCCAAGAAGACTGACTCTTCTTACTGACTATGTTGTGAACCATTCCTGTGACACTAGTTATAGATTCCGATGGTTCACTTCAGGTTTACTGTATCCCTCTGACCTTCTTATAGACGATGAAACTCAGAAATTGCATCGGAATTAGATACAGAAAGCACAATGCCGACTTAAGTACAAGAAGACTGACTCTTCCTACTGTCTATGTTTTGAACCATTCCTGCGACACTAGTTATAGATTCCGATGCTTCGCTTCAGGTTTACTGTACCCCTTGGACCTTCTTATTGACGATGAAACACAGAAATTGCATCGGAATTAAATACAAAAGGCACAATGGCGACTTAAGTACAAGAAGACTGACTATTCCTATTGTCTATGATTGAACCATTCCTGTGACACTAGTTATAGATTCCGATGCTTCACTTCAGGTTTACTGTATCCATCTGACCTTCTTATTGACCATGAAACACAGAAAATGCATCGGAATAAAATATAAAAGGCACAATGCCGACTTAAGTACAAGAAGAATGTCGCTTCCTGCTGTCTATGTTTTGAACCATTCCTGTTACACTAGTTATAGATTCCGATGCTTCACTTCAGGCATTCTGTATCCCTCTGACCTTCTTATTGATGATGAAACACAGAAATTGCATCGGAAATATATACAAAAAGCACAATGCCGACTTAAGAACAAGAAGACTGACTCTTCTTACTGACTATGTTCTGAACCATTTCTGTGACACTAGTTATAGATTCCGATGCTTCACTTCAGGTTTACTGTATCCCTTGGACCTTCTTATTGACGATGAAACACAGAAGTTGCATCGGAATTAAATACGAAAGGCACAATGCCGACTTAAGTACAAGAAGACTGACTCTTCTTACTGACTACGTTTGAACAATTCCTGTGACACCACTTATAGATTCGATGCTTCAGTTCAGGTTACATTGTCCCTCTGACCTTCTTATTGACGATGAAACACAGTGATTGCTTCGGAATTAAATAGAAAAGGCACAATGCCGACTTAAGTACAAGAAGACTGACTCTTCTTACTGTCTATGTTTTGAAACATTCCTGTGACACTAGTTATAGTTTCCGATGCTTCACTTCAGGTGTACTGCATCTCTTGGACCTTCTTATTGACGATGAAACACAGAAATTGCATCGGAATTAAATAGAAAAGGCACAATGCCGACTTAAGTCCAAGAAGACTGACTCTTCTTACTGACTATGTTGTGAACCATTCCTGTGACACTAGTTATAGATTCCGATGGTTCACTTCAGGTTTACTGTATCCCTCTGACCTTCTTATAGACGATGAAACTCAGAAATTGCATCGGAATTAGATACAAAAAGCACAATGCCGACTTAAGTACAAGAGATCTGACTCTTCTTACTGTCTATGTTTTGAACCATTCCTGTGACACTAGTTATAGATTCCGATGCTTCACTTCAGGTTTACTGTAGCCCTCTGACCTTCTTATTGACGATGAAACACAGAAATTGCATCGGAATTAAATACAAAAGGCACAATGCCGACTTAAGTACAAGAAGACTGACTCTTATTAATGTCTATGTTTTGAACCATTCCTGTGACACTAGTTGTAGGTTCCGACACTTCACTTCGGGATTACTGTATCCCTTGGACCTTCTTATTGACGATGAAACACAGAAATTGCATCGGAATTAATTACAAAAGGCACAATGCCGAATTATGTACAAGAAGACTGACTCATCTTACTGTCTATGTTTGAATCATTCCTGTGACACTAGTTATTGATTCCAATGCTTCACTTCAGGTTTACTGTATCTCTTGGACCTTCTTATTGAAGACGAAACACAGAAATTGCTTCGGAAATAAATAGAAAAGGCACAATGCCGGCTTAAGTACAAGAGGACCGACTCTTCCTACTGTCTATGTTTTGAACCATTCCTGTGACACTAGTTATAGATTCCGATGCTTCGCTTCAGGTTTACTGTATCCCTCTGACCATCTTATTGACGATGAAACTCAGAAATTGCATCGGAATTAGTTACAAAAAGCACAATGCCGACTTAAGTACAAGAGGACTGACTGTTCTTACTGTCTATGTTTTGAAACATTCCTGTGACACTAGTTATAGATTCCGATGCTTCACTTCAGGTTTAGTGTATCGCTTGGACCTTCTTATTGACGACGAAACACAGAAATTGCATCGGAATTAAATAGAAAAGGCACAATGCCGACTTAAGTTCAAGAAGACTGCCTCTTATTACTGTCAATGTTTTGAACCATTCCTGTGACACTAGTTATAGATTCCGACGCTTCACTTCTGGTTTACTGTATCCCTTGGACCTTCTTATTGACGGTGAAACATAGAAAGTGCATCGGAATTAAATACAAAAGGCACAATGCCGAATTATGTACAAGGAGACTGACTCATCTTACTGTCTATGTTTGAACCATTCGTGTGACACTAGTTATTGATTCCGATGCTTCACTTCAGGTTTACTGTATCTCTCGGACTTTCTTATTGACGACGAAACACAGAAATTGCATCGGAATTAAATAGAAAAGCCACAATGCCGACTTAAGTACAAGAGGACTGACTCCTCCTACTGTCTATGTTTGAATCATTCCTGTGACACTAGTTATACATTCCGATGCATCACTTCTGGTTTACTGTTTCCCTCTGACCTTCTTATTGACGATGAAACACAGAAATTGCATCGGAATTAAATACGAAAGGCACAATGCAGACTTAAGTACAAGAAGACTGACTCTTCTTACTGTCTATGATTTGTATCATTCCTGTGACACTAGTTATAGACTCCGATGCTTCACTTCAGGGGTACTGTATCCCTTGGACCTTCTTACTGACGATGAAACACCGAAATTGCATCGGAATTAAATACGAAAGGCACAATGGCGACTTAACTACAAGAAGACTGGCTCTTCTTACTGACTTTGTTTGAACCATTCCTGTGACACCACTTATAGATTCCGATGCTTCACTTCAGGTTTACTGTATCGCTCTGACCTTCTTATTGACGATGAAACACCGAAATTGCATCGGAATTAAATACATAGGCACAATGCCGACTTAAGTCCAAGAAGACTGACTCTTCCTACTGTCTATGATTGAACCATTCCGGTGACACTAGTTATAGATTCCGATGCTTCACTTCTGGTTTACTGTATCCATCTGACTTTCTTATTGACGATGAAACACAGAAATTGCATAGGAATTAAATAGAAAAGCCACAATGCCGACTTAAGTACAAGAGGACTGACTCTTCCTACTGTCTATGTTTGAATCATACCTGTGACACTAGTTATACATTCCGATGCTTCACTTCAGGTTTACTGTGTCCCTCTGACCTTCATATTGACGATGAAACACAGAAATTGCATCGGAAATAAATACAAAAGGCATAATGCCAACTTAAGTACAAGAAGACTGACTCTTCCTACTGTCTACGTTTTGAACCATTCCTGTGACACTAGTTATAGTTTCCGATGCTTCACTACAGGTTTACTGTATCCCTCTGACCTTCGTATTGACGATGAACCACAGAAATTGCATCGGAAATTAATACAAAATGCCCAATGCCGACTCAAGTAGAAGAAGACTGACTCCTCCTACTGTCTATGTTTTGAACGATTCCTGTGACACTAGTTATACATTCCGATGCTTCACTTCAGGTTTACGGTATCCCTCTGACCTTCTTATTGACGATGAAACACAGAAATTGCATCGGAACTAAATAGAAAAGGCACAATGCCGACTAAAGTACAAGAAGACTGACTCTTCTTACTGACTATGTTTTGAACCATTCCTGTGACACTAGTTATGGATTCCGATGCTTTACTTCAGGTTTACTGAATCCCTCTGACCTTCTTATTGACGATGAAACACAGAAATTGCATCGGAATTAAATACAAAAGGCACAATGCCAACTTAAGTACAAGAAGACTGACTCTTCCTACTCTCTATGTTTTGAACCATTCGTGTGACACTAGTTATAGATTCCGATGGTTCACTTCAGGTTTACTGTATCCCTCTGACCTTCTTATTGGCGATGAAACACAGAAATTGCATCGGAATTAAATACAAAAGGAACAATGCCGACTTAAGTACAAGAAGACTGACTCTTATTACTGTCTATGTTTTGAACCATTCCTGTGACACTAGTTATAGATTCCGACGCTTCACTTCTGGTTTACTGTATCCCTTGGACCTTCTTATTGACGGTGAAACACAGAAAGTGCATCGGAATAAAATATAAAAGGCACAATGCCGAATTATGTACAAGAAGGCTGACTCATCTTACTGTCTATGTTTGAACCATTCGTGTGACACTAGTTATTGATTCCGATGCTTCACTTCAGGTTTACTGTATCTCTCGGACTTTCGTATTGACGACGAAACACAGAAATTGCATCGGAATTAAATAGAAAAGGCACAATGCCGATATAATACAAGAAGACTGACTCTTCCTACTGTCTATGTTTTGAACCATTCCTGTGACACTAGTTATAGTTTCCGATGCTTCACTTCAGGTTTACTGTATCCCTCTGACCATCTTATTGACGATGAAACTCAGAAATTGCATCGGTATTAGATACAAAAAGCACAATGCCGACTTAAGTACAAGACGACTGACTCTTCTTACTGTCTATGTTTTGAAACATTCCGGTGACACTACTAATAGATTCCGATGCTTCATTTCAGGTTTACTGTATCCCTTGGACCTTTCTATTGACGATGAAACACCGAAATTGCATCGGAATTAAATAGGAAAGGCACAATGACGACTTAAGAACAAGAAGACTGACTCTTCTTACTGACTTTGTTTGAACCATTCCTGTGACACCACTTATAGATTCCGATGCTTCACTTCAGGTTTACTGTATCCCTCTGACCTTCTTATTGACGATGAAACACAGAAATAGCATCGGAATTAAATAGAAATGGCACAATGCCGACTTAAGTACAAGCAGACTGACTCTTCTTACTGTCTATGTTTTGAACGATTACTGTGACACTAGTTATACATTCCGATGCTTCACTTCAGGTTTACCGTATCCCTCTGACCTTCTTAGTGACGATGAAACACAGAGATTGCATCGGAACTAAACAGAAAAGGCACAATGCCGACTTAAGTACAAGAAGACTGACTCTTCGTACTGACTATGTTGTGAACCATTCCAGTGACACTAGTTATGGATTCCGATGCTTCACTTCAGATTTACTGAATCCCTCTGACCTTATTATTGACGATGAAACACAGAAATTGCATCTGAATTAAATACAAAAGGCACAATGCCGACTTAAGTACAAGAAGACTGGCTCTTCTTACACTCTATGTTTTGAACCATTCCTGTGACACTAGTTATAGATTCCGATGCTTCACTTTCTGGTTTACTGTATCCCTCTGACCTTCTTATTGACGATGAAACACAGAAATTGCATCGGAATTAAATACAAAAGGCACAATGCCGACTTAAGTACAAGAAGACTGACTCTTATTACTGTCTATGTTTTGAACCATTCCTGTGACACTAGTTATAGATTCCGACGCTTCACTTCAGGTTTACTGTATCCCTCTGACCTTCTTATTGACGATGAAACACAGTAATTGCATCGGAATTAATTACAAAAGGCACAATGCCGAATTATGTACAAGAAGACTGACTCATCTTACTGTCTATGTTTGAACCATTCCTGTGACACTAGTTATTGATTCCAATGCTTCACTTCAGGTTTACTGTATCTCTTGGACCTTCTTATTGAAGACGAAACACAGAAATTGCATCGGAAATAAATAGAAAAGGCACAATGCCGGCTTAAGTACAAGAGGACCGACTCTTCCTACTGTCTATGTTTGAACCATTCCTGTGACACTAGTTATAGATTCCGATGCTTCGCTTCAGGTTTACTGTATCCCTCTGACCATCTTCTTGACGATGAAACTCAGAAATTGCATCGGAATTAGATACAAATAGCACAATGCCGACTTAAGTACAAGAGGACTGACTGTTCTTACTGTCTATGTTTTGAAACATTCCTGTGACACTAGTTATAGATTCCGATGCTTCACTTCAGGTTTAATGTATCGCTTGGACCTTCTTATTGACGACGAAACACAGAAATTGCAACGGAATTAAAAAGAAAAGGCACAATGCCGGCTTAAGTACAAGAAGACTGACTCTTCTTACTGTCCATGTTTTGTATTATTCCTGTGACACTAGATATAGATTCCGATGCTTCACTTCAGGTTTACTGTATCCCTTGGACCTTTCTATTGACGATGAAACACCGAAATTGCATAGGAATTAAATAGGAAAGGAACAATGCCGACATAAGTACAAGAAGACTGACTCTTCTTACTGACTATGTTTTGAACCATTACTGTGACACTAGTTATAGATTCCGATGTCTCACTTCAGGTTTACTGTACCCCTTGGACCTTCTTATTGACGATGAAACACAGAAATTGCATCGGAATGAAATACAAAAGGCACAATGGCGACTTAAGTACAAGAAGACTGACTATTCCTATTGTCTATGATTGAACCATTCCTGTGACACTAGTTATAGATTCCGATGCTTCACTTCAGGTTTACTGTATCCATCTGACCTTCTTATTGACCATGAAACACAGAAATTGCATCGGAATTAAATAGAAAAGGCACAATGCCGACTTAAGTACAAGAAGAATGACTCTTCCTGCTGTCTATGTTTTGAACCATTCCTGTTACACTAGTTATAGATTCCGATGCTTCACTTCAGGCTTTCTGTATCCCTCTGACCTTCATATTGATGATGAAACACAGAAATTGCATCGGAAATATATACAAAAAGCACAATGCCGACTTAAGAACAAGAAGACTGACTCTTCCTACTGTCTATGTTTTGAACAATTCCTGTGACACTAGTTATACATTCCGATGCTTCACTTCAGGTTTACTGTATCCCTCTGACCTTCTTATTGACGATGAAACACAGAAATTGCATCGGAATGAAATACAAAAGGCACAATGCCGACTTAAGTACTAGAAGACTGACTCTTCTTACTGACTATGTTCTGAACCATTTCTGTGACACTAGTTATAGATTCCGATTCTTCACTTCAGGTTTACTGTATCCCTTGGACCTTCTTATTGACGATGAAACACAGAAGTTGCATCGGAATTAAATACGAAAGGCACAATGCCGACTTAAGTACAAGAAGACTGACTCTTCTTACTGACTTCGTTTGAACAATTCCTGTGACACCACTTATAGATTCGATGCTTCAGTTCAGGTTACATTATCCCTCTGACCTTCTTATTGACGATGAAACACAGTAATTGCTTCGGAATTAAATAGAAAAGGCACAATGCCGACTTAAGTACAAGAAGACTGACTCTTCTTACTGTCTATGATTTGAACCATTCCTGTGACACTAGTTATAGTTTCCGATGCTTCACTTCAGGTGTACTGCATCCCTTGGACCTTCTTATTGACGATGAAACACAGAAATTGCATCGGAATTAAATAGAAAAGGCACAATGCCGACTTAAGTCCAATAAGACTGACTCTTCTTACTGACTATGTTGTGATCCATTCCTGTGACACTAGTTATAGATTCCGATGGTTCACTTCAGGTTTACTGTATCCCTCTGACCTTCTTATAGACGATGAAACTCAGAAATTGCATCGGAATTAGATACAAAAAGCACAATGCCGACTTAAGTACAAGAGATCTGACTCTTCTTACTGTCTATGTTTTGAACCATTCCTGTGACACTAGTTATAGAATCCGATGCTTCACTTCAGGTTTACTGTATCCCTCTGACCTTCTTATTGACGATGAAACACAGAAATTGCATCGGAATTAAATACAAAAGGCACAATGCCGTCTTAAGTACAAGAAGACTGCCTCTTATTAATGTCTATGTTTTGAACCATTCCTGTGACACTAGTTATAGATTCCGACGCTTCACTTCAGGTTTACTGTATCCCTTGGACCTTCTTATTGACGATGAAACACAGAAATTGCATCGGAATTAATTACAAAAGGCACAATGCCGAATTATGTACAAGAAGACTGACTCATCTTACTGTCTATGTTTGAATCATTCCTGTGACACTAGTTATTGATTCCAATGCTTCACTTCAGGTTTACTGTATCTCTTGGACCTTCTTATTGAAGACGAAACACAGCTATTGCATCGGAAATAAATAGAAAAGGCACAATGCCGGCTTAAGTACAAGAGGACCAACTCTTCATACTGTCTATGCTTTGAACCATTCCTGTGACACTAGTTATGGATTCCGATGCTTCGCGTCAGGTTTACTGTACCCCTTGGACCTTCTTATTGACGACGAAACACAGAAATTGCATCGGAATTAAATACAAAAGTCACAATGGCGACTTAAGTACAAGAAGACTGACTATTCCTATTGTCTATGATTGAACCATTCCTGTGACACTAGTTATAGATTCCGATGCTTCACTTCAGGTTTACTGTATCCATCTGACCTTCTTATTGACCATGAAACACAGAAATTGTATCGGAATTAAATAGAAAAGGCACAATGCCGACTTAAGTACAAGAAGAATGTCGCTTCCTGCTGTCTATGTTTTGAACCATTCCTGTTACACTAGTTATAGATTCCGATGCTTCACTTCAGGCTTTCTGTATCCCTCTGACCTTCTTATTGATGATGAAACACAGAAATTGCATCGGAAATATATACAAAAAGCACAATGCCGACTTAAGAACAAGAAGACTGACTCTTCCTACTGTCTATGTTCAGAACAATTCCTGTGACACTACTTATACATTCCGATGCTTCACTTCAGGTTTACTGTATCCCTCTGACCTTCTTATTGACGATGAAACACAGAAATTGCATCGGAATTAAATACAAAAGGCACAATGCCGACTTAAGTACTAGAAGACTGACTCTTCTTACTGACTATGTTCTGAACCATTTCTGTGACACTAGTTATAGATTCCGATGCTTCACTTCAGGTTTACTGTATCCCTTGGACCTTCTTATTGACGATGAAACACAGAAGTTGCATCGGAATTAAATACGAAAGGCACAATGCCGACTTAAGTACAAGAAGACTGACTCTTCTTACTGACTTCGTTTGAACAATTCCTGTGACACCACTTATAGATTCGATGCTTCAGTTCCGGTTACATTATCCCTCTGACCATCTTATTGACGATGAAACACAGTAATTGCTTCGGAATTAAATAGAAAAGGCACAATGCCGACTTAAGTACAAGAAGACTGACTCTTCTTACTGTCTATGTTTTGAACCATTCCTGTGACACTAGTTATAGTTTCCGATGCTTCACTTCAGGTGTACTGCCTCCCTTGGACCTTCTTATTGACGATGAAACACAGATATTGCATCGGAATTAAATAGAAAAGGCACAATGCCGACTTAAGTCCAAGAAGACTGACTCTTCTTACTGACTATGTTGTGAACCATTCCTGTGACACTAGTTATAGATTCCGATGGTTCACTTCAGGTTTACTGTATCCCTCTGACCTTCTTATAGACGATGAAACTCAGAAATTGCATCGGAATTAGATACAAAAAGCACAATGCCGACTTAAGTACAAGAGATCTGACTCTTCTTACTGTCTATGTTTTGAACCATTCCTGTGACACTAGTTATAGATTCCGATGCTTCACTTCAGGTTTACTGTAGCCCTCTGACCTTCTTATTGACGATGAAACACAGAAATGGCATCGGAATTAAATACAAAAGGCACAATGCCGACTTAAGTACAAGAAGACTGACTCTTATTAATGTCTAGGTTTTGAACCATTCCTGTGACACTAGTTATAGATTCCGACGCTTCACTTCAGGCTTACTGTATCCCTTGGACCTTCTTATTGACGATGAAACACAGAAATTGCATCGGAATTAATTACAAAAGGCACAATGCC
The DNA here is from genome assembly GCF_023864345.2 of Schistocerca serialis cubense. NCBI lineage: Eukaryota > Metazoa > Arthropoda > Insecta > Orthoptera > Acrididae > Schistocerca > Schistocerca serialis. The sequence continues at coordinate 12,716,846 of NW_026047644.1, forward strand.
GAATTATGTACAAGAAGACTGACTCATCTTACTGTCTATGTTTGAATCATTCCTGTGACACTAGTTATTGATTCCAATGCTTCACTTCAGGTTTACTGTATCTCTTGGACCTTCTTATTGAAGACGAAACACAGAAATTGCATCGGAAATAAATAGAAAAGGCACAATGCCGGCTTAAGTACAAGAGGACCGACTCTTCCTACTGTCTATGTTTTGAACCATTCCTGTGACACTAGTTATAGATTCCGATGCTTCGCTTCAGGTTTACTGTATCCCTCTGACCATCTTATTGACGATGAAACTCAGAAATTGCATCGGAATTAGATACAAAAAGCACAATGCCGACTTAAGTACAAGAGGACTGACTGTTCTTACTGTCTATGTTTTGAAACATTCCTGTGACACTAGTTATAGATTCCGATGCTTCACTTCAGGTTTACTGTATCCCTTGGACCTTTCTATTGACGATGAAACACCGAAATTGCATAGGAATTAAATAGGAAAGGAACAATGCCGACATAAGTACAAGGAGACTGACTCTTCTTACTGACTATGTTTTGAACCATTACTGTGACACTAGTTATAGATTCCGATGTCTCACTTCAGGTTTACTGTACCCCTTGGACTTTCTTATTGACGATGAAACACAGAAATTGCATCGGAATTAAATACAAAAGGCACAATGGCGACTTAAGTACAAGAAGACTGACTATTCCTATTGTCTATGATTGAACCATTCCTGTGACACTAGTTATAGATTCCGATGCTTCACTTCAGGTTTACTGTATCCATCTGACCTTCTTATTGACCATGAAACACAGAAATTGCATCGGAATTAAATAGAAAAGGCACAATGCCGACTTAAGTACAAGAAGAATGACTCTTCCTGCTGTCTATGTTTTGAACCATTCCTGTTACACTAGTTATAGATTCCGATGCTTCACTTCAGGCTTTCTGTATCCCTCTGACCTTCATATTGATGATGAAACACAGAAATTGCATCGGAAATATATACAAAAAGCACAATGCCGACTTAAGAACAAGAAGACTGACTCTTCCTACTGTCTATGTTTTGAACAATTCCTGTGACACTAGTTATACATTCCGATGCTTCACTTCAGGTTTACTGTATCCCTCTGACCTTCTTATTGACGATGAAACACAGAAATTGCATCGGAATTAAATACAAAAGGCACAATGCCGACTTAAGTACTAGAAGACTGACTCTTCTTACTGACTATGTTCTGAACCATTTCTGTGACACTAGTTATAGATTCCGATTCTTCACTTCAGGTTTACTGTATCCCTTGGACCTTCTTATTGACGATGAAACACAGAAGTTGCATCGGAATTAAATACGAAAGGCACAATGCCGACTTAAGTACAAGAAGACTGACTCTTCTTACTGACTTCGTTTGAACAATTCCTGTGACACCACTTATAGATTCGATGCTTCAGTTCAGGTTACATTATCCCTCTGACCTTCTTATTGACGATGAAACACAGTAATTGCTTCGGAATTAAATAGAAAAGGCACAATGCCGACTTAAGTACAAGAAGACTGACTCTTCTTACTGTCTATGATTTGAACCATTCCTGTGACACTAGTTATAGTTTCCGATGCTTCACTTCAGGTGTACTGCATCCCTTGGACCTTCTTATTGACGATGAAACACAGAAATTGCATCGGAATTAAATAGAAAAGGCACAATGCCGACTTAAGTCCAAGAAGACTGACTTTTCTTACTGACTATGTTGTGAACCATTCCTGTGACACTAGTTATAGATTCCGATGGTTCACTTCAGGTTTACTGTATCCCTCTGACCTTCTTATAGACGATGAAACTCAGAAATTGCATCGGAATTAGATACAAAAAGCACAATGCCGACTTAAGTACAAGAGATCTGACTCTTCTTACTGTCTATGTTTTGAACCATTCCTGTGACACTAGTTATAGAATCCGATGCTTCACTTCAGGTTTACTGTATCCCTCTGACCTTCTTATTGACGATGAAACACAGAAATTGCATCGGAATTAAATACAAAAGGCACAATGCCGACTTAAGTACAAGAAGACTGACTCTTATTAATGTCTATGTTTTGAACCATTCCTGTGACACTAGTTATAGATTCCGACGCTTCACTTCAGGTTTACTGTATCCCTTGGACCTTCTTATTGACGATGAAACACAGAAATTGCATCGGAATTAATTACAAAAGGCACAATGCCGAATTATGTACAAGAAGACTGACTCATCTTACTGTCTATGTTTGAATCATTCCTGTGACACTAGTTATTGATTCCAATGCTTCACTTCAGGTTTACTGTATCTCTTGGACCTTCTTATTGAAGACGAAACACAGAAATTGCATCGGAAATAAATAGAAAAGGCACAATGCCGGCTTAAGTACAAGAGGACCGACTCTTCCTACTGTCTATGTTTTGAACCATTCCTGTGACACTAGTTATAGATTCCGATGCTTCGCTTCAGGTTTACTGTATCCATCTGACCATCTTATTGACGATGAAACTCAGAAATTGCATCGGAATTAGATACAAAAAGCACAATGCCGACTTAAGTACAAGAGGACTGACTGTTCTTACTGTCTATGTTTTGAACCATTCCTGTGACACTAGTTATAGATTCCGATGCTTCACTTCAGGTTTACTGTATCCATCTGACCTTCTTATTGACCATGAAACACAGAAATTGCATCGGAATTAAATAGAAAAGGCACAATGCCGACTTAAGTACAAGAAGAATGTCGCTTCCTGCTGTCTATGTTTTGAACCATTCCTGTTACACTAGTTATAGATTCCGATGCTTCACTTCAGGCTTTCTGTATCCCTCTGACCTTCTTATTGATGATGAAACACAGAAATTGCGTCGGAAATATATACAAAAAGCACAATGCCGACTTAAGAACAAGAAGACTGACTCTTCCTACTGTCTATGTTCAGAACAATTCCTGTGACACTACTTATACATTCCGATGCTTCACTTCAGGTTTACTGTATCCCTCTGACCTTCTTATTGACGATGAAACACAGAAATTGCATCGGAATTAAATACAAAAGGCACAATGCCGACTTAAGTACTAGAAGACTGACTCTTCTTACTGACTATGTTCTGAACCATTTCTGTGACACTAGTTATAGATTCCGATGCTTCACTTCAGGTTTACTGTATCCCTTGGACCTTCTTATTGACGATGAAACACAGAAGTTGCATCGGAATTAAATACGAAAGGCACAATGCCGACTTAAGTACAAGAAGACTGACTCTTCTTACTTACTTCGTTTGAACAATTCCTGTGACACCACTTATAGATTCGATGCTTCAGTTCCGGTTACATTATCCCTCTGACCATCTTATTGACGATGAAACACAGTAATTGCTGCGGAATTAAATAGAAAAGGCACAATGCCGACTTAAGTACAAGAAGACTGACTCTTCTTACTGTCTATGTTTTGAACCATTCCTGTGACACTAGTTGTAGTTTCCGATGCTTCACTTCAGGTGTACTGCCTCCCTTGGACCTTCTTATTGACGATGAAACACAGACATTGCATCGGAATTAAATAGAAAAGGCACAATGCCGACTTAAGTCCAAGAAGACTGACTCTTCTTACTGACTATGTTGTGAACCATTCCTGTGACACTAGTTATAGATTCCGATGGTTCACTTCAGGTTTACTGTATCCCTCTGACCTTCTTATAGACGATGAAACTCAGAAATTGCATCGGAATTAGATACAAAAAGCACAATGCCGACTTAAGTACAAGAGATCTGACTCTTCTTACTGTCTATGTTTTGAACCATTCCTGTGACACTAGTTATAGATTCCGATGCTTCACTTCAGGTTTACTGTAGCCCTCTGACCTTCTTATTGACGATGAAACACAGAAATTGCATCGGAATTAAATACAAAAGGCACAATGCCGACTTAAGTACATGAAGACTGACTCTTATTAATGTCTAGGTTTTGAACCATTCCTGTGACACTAGTTATAGATTCCGACGCTTCACTTCAGGTTTACTGTATCCCTTGGACCTTCTTATTGACGATGAAACACAGAAATTGCATCGGAATTAATTACAAAAGGCACAATGCCGAATTATGTACAAGAAGACTGACTCATCTTACTGTCTATGTTTGAATCATTCCTGTGACACTAGTTATTGATTCCAATGCTTCACTACAGGTTTACTGTATCTCTTGGACCTTCTTATTGAAGACGAAACACAGAAATTGCATCGGAAATAAATAGAAAAGGCACAATGCTGGCTTAAGTACAAGAGGACCAACTCTTCCTACTGTCTATGTTTTGAACCATTCCTGTGACACTAGTTATAGATTCCGATGCTTCGCTTCAGGTTTACTGTATCCCTCTGACCATCTTATTGACGATGAAACTCAGAAATTGCATCGGAATTAGATACAAAAAGCACAATGCTGACTTAAGTACAAGAGGACTGACTGTTCTTACTGTCTATGTTTTGAAACATTCCTGTGACACTAGTTATAGATTCCGATGCATCACTTCAAGTTAAGTGTATCGCTTGGACCTTCTTATTGACGACGAAACACAGAAATTGCATCGGAATTAAATAGAAAAGGCACAATGCCGGCTTAAGTACAAGAAGACTGACTCTTCTTACTGTCCATGTTTTGTATTATTCCTGTGACACTAGATATAGATTCCGATGCTTCACTTCAGGTTTACTGTATCCCTTGGACCTTTCTATTGACGATGAAACACCGAAATTGCATAGGAATTAAATAGGAAAGGCACAATACCGACATAAGTACAAGAAGACTGACTCTTCTTACTGACTTCGTTTGAACCATTCCTGTGACACCGCTCATGGATTCGATGCTTCAGCTCAGGTTTACTGTATCCCTCTGACCTTCTTATTGACGATGAAACACAGAAATTGCATCGGAATTATATAGAAAAGGCACAATGCCGACTTAAGTACGAGAAGACTGACCCTTCTTACTGACTATGTTTTGAACAATTCCTGTGACACTAGTTATACATTCCGATGCTTCACTTCAGGTTTACTGTATCCCTATGACCTTATGATTGACGATGAAACACAGAAATTGCATCGGAATTAAATACAAAAGGCACAATGCCGACTTAAGTACTAGAAGACTGACTCTTCTTACTGACTATGTTCTGAACCATTTCTGTGACACTAGTTATAGATTCCGATGCTTCACTTCAGGTTTACTGTATCCCTTGGACCTTCTTATTGACGATGAAACACAGAAATTGCATCGTAATTAAATAAAAAGGCACAATGCCGAAATTAGTGCAAGAAGACTGACTCTTTTTACTGACTATGTTTGAACCATTCCTGTGACACTAGTTATAGATTCCGATGCTTCACTTCAGGTTTACTGAATCCCTCTGACCTTCTTATAGACGATGAAACACAGAAATTGCATCGGAATTAAATACAAAAATCACAATGACGACTTAAGTACAAGAAGACTGACTCTTCTTACTGCCTATGTTATGTACCATTCCTGTGACACTAGATATAGATTCCGATGCTTCACTTCAGGTTTACTGTATCCCTTGGACCTTTCTATTGACGATGAAACACCGAAATTGCATCGGAATTAAATAGGAAAGGCACAATGCGACATAAGTACAAGAAGACTGACTCTTCCTACTGACTTCGTTTCAACCATTCCTGTGACACCGCTTATAGATTCGATGCTTCAGCTCAGGTTTACTGTATCCCTCTGAACTTCTTATTGGCGATGAAACACAGAAATTGCATCGGAATTAAGTAGAAAAGGCACAATGCCGACTTAAGTACAAGAAGAATTACTCTTCCTGCTGTCTATGTTTCGAACCATTCCTGTGACACTAGTTATAGATTCCGATGCTTCACTTCAGGTTTACTGTATCCCTCTGACCTTCTTATTGATCATGAAACACAGAAATTGCATCGGAAATATATACAAAAGGCACAATGCAGACTTAAGAACAAGAAGACTGACTCTTCCTAATGTCTATGATTTGAACAATTCCTGTGACACTAGTTATACATTTCGATGCTTCACTTCATGTTTACTGTATCCCTCTGACCTTCATATTGACGATGAAACACAGAAATTGCATCGGAATTAAATACAAAAGGCACAATGCCGACTTAAGTACTAGAAGACTGACTCTTCTTACTGACTATGTTCTGAACCATTTCTGTGACACTAGTTATAGATTCCGATGCTTCACTTCAGGTTTACTGTATCCCTTGGACCTTCTTATTGACTATGAAACACCGAAATTGCATCGGAATTAAATACGAAAGGCACAATGCCGACTTAAGTACAAGAAGACTGACTCTTCTTACTGACTTCGTTTGAACCATTCCTGTGACACCACTTATAGATTCGATGCTTCAGTTCAGGTTACTGTATCCCTCTGACCTTCTTATTGACGATGAAACACAGTAATTGCATCGGAATTAAATAGAAAAGGCACAATGCCGACTTAAGTAGAAGAAGACTGACTCTTCTTACTGTCTATGTTTTGAACCATTCCTGTGACACTAGTTATAGATTCCGATGCTTCACTTCAGGTGTACTGCATCCCTTGGACTTTCTTATTGACGATGAAACACAGAAATTGCATCGGAATTAAATAGAAAAGGCACAATGCCGACTTAAGTCCAAGAAGACTGACTCTTCTTACTGACTATGTTTTGAACCATTCCTGTGACACTAGTTATAGATTCCGATGCCTCTCTTCAGGTTTACTGTATCCCTTGGACCTTCTAATTGACGATGAAACACAGAAATAGCATCGGAATTAAATACAAAAGGCACAATGCCGACTTAAGTACAAGAAGACTGACTCTTCCTACTGTCTATGATTGAACCATTCCTGTGACACTAGTTATAGATTCCGATGCTTCACTTCAGGTTTACTGAATCCCTCTGACCTTCTTATAGACGATGAAACACAGAAAATGCATCGGAATTAAATACAAAAGGCACAATGCCGACTTAAGTACAACAAGACTGACTCTTCCTACTCTCTATGTTTTGAACCATTCCTGTGATACTAGTTATAGATTCCGATGCTTCACTTCAGGTTTACTGTATCCCTTGGACCTTCATGTTGACGACGTAACACAGAAATTGCATCGGAATTAAATAGAAAAGGCACAATGCCGACTTCAGTACAAGATGACTGACTCTTCTTACTGACTATGTTTTGATCCATTGCTGTGACACTAGATATAGATTCCGATGCTTCACTTCAGGTTTACTGTATCCCTTGGACCTTTCTATAGACGATGAAACACCGAAATTGCATCTTAATTAAATAGGAAAGGCACAATGCCGACTTAAGTACAGGAAGACTGACTCTTCTTACTGACTTTGTTTGAACCATTCCTGTGACACCACTTATAGATTCCGATGCTCCACTTCAGGTTTACTGTATCCCTCTGACCTTCTTATTGACGATGAAACACAGAAATTGCATCGCAATTAAATACAAAAGGCACAATGCCGACTTAAGTCCAAGAAGACTGACTCTTCCTACTGTCTATGTTTTGAGCAATTCCTGTGACACTAGTTATACATTCCGATGCTTCACTTCAGGTTTACTGTATCCCTCTCACCTTCATGTTGACGATGAAACACAGAAATTGCATCGGAATTAAATACAAAAGGCACAATGCCGACTTAAGTACTAGAAGACTGACTATTCTTACTGACTATGTTCTGAACCATTTCTGTGACACTAGTTATAGATTCCGATGATTCACTTCAGGTTTACTGTATCCTTGGGACCTTCATATTGACGATGAAACACAGAAATTGCATCGTAATTAAATAAAAAGGCACAATGCCGAATTAAGTGCAAGAAGACTGACTCTTCTTACTGACTATGTTTTGAACCATTCCTGTGACACTAGTTATAGATTCCGATGCTTCACTTCAGGTTTACTGAATCCCTCTGACCTTCTTATAGACGATGAAACACAGAAAATGCATCGGAATTATATACAAAAGGCACAATGCCGACTTAAGTACAACAAGACTGACTCTTCCTACTCTCTATGTTTTGAACCATTCCTGTGATACTAGTTATAGATTCCGATGCTTCACTTCAGGTTTACTGTATCCCTTGGACCTTCATGTTGACGACGTAACACGGAAATTGCATCGGAATTAAATAGAAAAGGCACAATGCCAACTTCAGTACAAGATGACTGACTCTTCTTACTGACTATGTTTTGATCCATTCCTGTGACACTAGATATAGATTCCGATGCTTCACTTCAGGTTTACTGTATCCCTTGGACCTTTCTATAGACGATGAAACACCGAAATTGCATCGGAATTAAATAGGAAAGGCACAATGCCGACTTAAGTACAGGAAGACTGACTCTTCTTACTGACTTTGTTTGAACCATTCCTGTGACACCACTTATAGATTCCGATGCTCCACTTCACTTTTACTGTATCCCTCTGACCTTCTTATTGACGATGAAACACAGAAATTGGATCGCAATTAAATACAAAAGGCACAATGCCGACTTAAGTCCAAGAAGACTGACTCTTCCTACTGTCTATGATTGAACCATTCCTGTGACACTAGTTATAGATTCCGATGCTTCACTTCAGGTTTACTGTATCCATCTGACGGTCTTATTGACGATGAAACACAGAAATTGCATCGGAATTAAATAGAAAAGCCACAATGCCGACTTAAGTGCAAGAAGACTGACTCTTCTTACTGACTATGTTTTGAACCATTCCTGTGACACTAGTTATAGATTCCGATGCTTCACTTCAGGTTTACTGTATCCCTCTGACCATCTTATTGACGATGAAACTCAGAAATTGAATCGGAATTAGATACAAAAAGCACAATGGCGACTTAAGTACAAGAGGACAGACTCTTCTAAGTGTCTATGTTTTGAACCATTCCTGTGACACTAGTTATTGATTCCGATGCTTCACTTCAGGTTTACTGTATCCCTTGGACCTTCATGTTGACGACGTAACACAGAAATTGCATCGGAATTAAATAGAAAAGGCACAATGCCGACTTCAGTACAAGATGACTGACTCTTCTTACTGACTATGTTTTGATCCATTGCTGTGACACTAGATATAGATTCCGATGCTTCACTTCAGGTTTACTGTATCCCTTGGACCTTTCTATAGACGATGAAACACCGAAATTGCATCTTAATTAAATAGGAAAGGCACAATGCCGACTTAAGTACAGGAAGACTGACTCTTCTTACTGACTTTGTTTGAACCATTCCTGTGACACCACTTATAGATTCCGATGCTCCACTTCAGGTTTACTGTATCCCTCTGACCTTCTTATTGACGATGAAACACAGAAATTGCATCGCAATTAAATACAAAAGGCACAATGCCGACTTAAGTCCAAGAAGACTGACTCTTCCTACTGTCTATGTTTTGAGCAATTCCTGTGACACTAGTTATACATTCCGATGCTTCACTTCAGGTTTACTGTATCCCTCTCACCTTCATGTTGACGATGAAACACAGAAATTGCATCGGAATTAAATACAAAAGGCACAATGCCGACTTAAGTACTAGAAGACTGACTATTCTTACTGACTATGTTCTGAACCATTTCTGTGACACTAGTTATAGATTCCGATGATTCACTTCAGGTTTACTGTATCCTTGGGACCTTCATATTGACGATGAAACACAGAAATTGCATCGTAATTAAATAAAAAGGCACAATGCCGAATTAAGTGCAAGAAGACTGACTCTTCTTACTGACTATGTTTTGAACCATTCCTGTGACACTAGTTATAGATTCCGATGCTTCACTTCAGGTTTACTGAATCCCTCTGACCTTCTTATAGACGATGAAACACAGAAAATGCATCGGAATTAAATACAAAAGGCACAATGCCGACTTAAGTACAACAAGACTGACTCTTCCTACTCTCTATGTTTTGAACCATTCCTGTGATACTAGTTATAGATTCCGATGCTTCACTTCAGGTTTACTGTATCCCTTGGACCTTCATGTTGACGACGTAACACGGAAATTGCATCGGAATTAAATAGAAAAGGCACAATGCCGACTTCAGTACAAGATGACTGACTCTTCTTACTGACTATGTTTTGATCCATTCCTGTGACACTAGATATAGATTCCGATGCTTCACTTCAGGTTTACTGTATCCCTTGGACCTTTCTATAGACGATGAAACACCGAAATTGCATCGGAATTAAATAGGAAAGGCACAATGCCGACTTAAGTACAGGAAGACTGACTCTTCTTACTGACTTTGTTTGAACCATTCCTGTGACACCACTTATAGATTCCGATGCTCCACTTCACTTTTACTGTATCCCTCTGACCTTCTTATTGACGATGAAACACAGAAATTGGATCGCAATTAAATACAAAAGGCACAATGCCGACTTAAGTCCAAGAAGACTGACTCTTCCTACTGTCTATGATTGAACCATTCCTGTGACACTAGTTATAGATTCCGATGCTTCACTTCAGGTTTACTGTATCCATCTGACGGTCTTATTGACGATGAAACACAGAAATTGCATCGGAATTAAATAGAAAAGCCACAATGCCGACTTAAGTGCAAGAAGACTGACTCTTCTTACTGACTATGTTTTGAACCATTCCTGTGACACTAGTTATAGATTCCGATGCTTCACTTCAGGTTTACTGTATCCCTCTGACCATCTTATTGACGATGAAACTCAGAAATTGAATCGGAATTAGATACAAAAAGCACAATGGCGACTTAAGTACAAGAGGACAGACTCTTCTAAGTGTCTATGTTTTGAACCATTCCTGTGACACTAGTTATTGATTCCGATGCTTCACTTCAGGTTTACTGTATCCCTTGGACCTTCTTATTGACGATGAAACACAGAAATTGCATCGGAATTAAATACAAAAGGCACAATGCCGACTTAAGTACTAGAAGACTGACTCTTCTTAGTGACTATGTTCTGAACCATTTCTGTGACACTAGTTATAGATTCCGATGCTTCACTTCAGGTTTATTGAATCCCTTGGACCTTATTATTGACGATGAAACACAGAAATTGCATCGTAATTAAATAAAAAGTCACATTGCCGAATTAAGTGCAAGAAGACTGACTCTTCTTACTGACTATGTTTGAACGATTCCTGTGACACTAGTTATAGATTCTGATGCTTCACTTCAGGTTTACGGAATCCCTCTGACCTTCTTATAGACGATGAAACACAGAAATTGCATCGGAATTAAATACAAAAGGCACAATGCCGACTTAAGTACTAGAAGACTGACTCTTATTACTGTCTATGATTTGAACCATTCCTGTGACACTAGTTATAGATTCCGACGCTTCACTTCAGGTTTACTGTATCCCTTGGACCATCTTATTGACGATGAATCTCAGTAATTGCATCGGGATTAGATACAAAAAGCACAATGCCGACTTAAGTACAAGAGGACTGACTCTTCTTACTGTCTACGTTTTGAAACATTCCTGTGACACTAGTTATAGATTCCGATGCTTCACTTCAGGTTTACTGTATCACTTGGACCTTCTTATTGACGACGAAACACAGAAATTGCATCGGAATTAAATAGAAAAGGCACATTGCCGACTTAAGTACAAGAAGACTGACTCTTCTTACTGACTATGTTTTGAACCATTCCTGCGACACTAGATATAGATTCCGATGCTTCACTCCAGATTTACTGTATTCCTTGGACCTTTCTATTGACGATGAAACATCCAAATTGCATCGAAATTAATTAGGAAAGGCACAATGACAACTTAAGTACAAGAAGACTCACTCTTCTTACTGACTTTGTTTGAACCATTCCTGTGACACCACTTATAGATTCCGATGCTTCACTTCAGGTTTACTGTATCCCTCTGACCTTCTAATTGACGATGAAACACAGAAATTGCATCGGAAATATTTAGAAAAGGCACAATGCCGACTTAAGTACAAGAAGACTGACTCTTCTTACTGTCTATGTTTTGAACCATTCCTGTGACACTAGTTACAGATTCCGATGCTTCACTTCAGGTGTACTGCATCCCTTGGACCTTCTTATTGACGATGAAACACAGAAATTGCATCGGAATTAAATAGAAAAGGCACAATGCCGACGTAAGTACAAGAAGACTGCCTCTTCTTACTGACTATGTTCTGAACCATTCCTGTGACACTAGTTATAGATTCCGATGTCTCACTTCAGGTTTACTGTACCACTTGGACCTTCCTATTGACGATGAAACACAGAAATTGCATCGGAATTAAATACAAAAGGCACAATGGCGACTTAAGTACAAGAAGACTGACTATTCCTATTGTCTATGATTGAACCATTCCTGTGACACTAGATATAGATTCCGATGCTTCACTTCAGGTTTACTGTATCCATCTGACCTTCTTATTGACCATGAACCACAGAAATTGCATCGGAATTAAATAGAAAATGCACAATGCCGACTTACGTACAAGAAGAATGACTCTTCCTGCTGTCTATGTTTTGAACCATTCCTGTTACACTAGTTATAGATTCCGACGCTTCACTTCAGGCTTTCTGTATCCCTCTGACCTTCTTATTGATGATGAAACACAGAAATTGCATCGGAAATATATACAAAAAGCACAATGCCGACTTAAGAACAAGAAGACTCACTCTTCCTACTGTCTATGTTTTGAACAATTCCTGTGACACTAGTTATACATTCCGATGCTTCACTTCAGGTTTACTGTATCCCTCTGACCTTCTTATTGACGATGAAACACAGAAATTGCATCGGAATTAAATACAAAAGGCACAATGCCGACTTAAGTACTAGATTACTGACTCTTCTTACTGACTATGTTCTGAACCATTTCTGTGACACTAGTTATAGATTCCGATGCTTCACTTCAGGTTTACTGTATCCCTTGGACCTTCTTATTGACGATGAAACACAGAAGTTGCATCGGAATTAAATACGAAAGGCACAATGCCGACTTAAGTACAAGAAGACTGACTCTTCTTACTGACTTCGTTTGAACAATTCCTGTGACACCACTTACAGATTCGATGCTTCAGTTCAGGTTACATTATCCCTCTGACCTTCTTATTGACGATGAAACACAGTAATTGCTTCGGAATTAAATAGAAAAGGCACAATGCCGACTTAAGTGCAAGAAGACTGACTCTTCTTACTGTCTATGTTTTGAACCATTCCTGTGAAACTAGTTATAGTTTCCGATGCTTCACTTCAGGTGTACTGCATCCCTTGGACCTTCTTATTGACGATGAAACACAGAAATTGCATCGGAATTAAATAGAAAAGGCACAATGCCGACTTAAGTCCAAGAAGACTGACTCTTCTTACTGACTATGTTGTGAACCATTCCTGTGACACTAGTTATAGATTTCGATGGTTCACTTCAGGTGTACTGTATCCCTCTGACCTTCTTATAGACGATGAAACTCAGAAATTGCATCGGAATTAGATACAAAAAGCACAATGCCTACTTAAGTACAAGAGATCTGACTCTTCTAACTGTCTATGTTTTGAACCATTCCTGTTACACTAGTTATAGATTCCGATGCTTCACTTCAGGCTTTCTGTATCCCTCTGACCTTCTTATTGATGATGAAACGCAGAAACTGCATCGGAAATATATACAAAAAGCAGAATGCCGACTTAAGAACAAGAAGACTCACTCTTCCTACTGTCTATGTTTTGAACAATTCCTGTGACACTAGTTATACATTCCGATGCTTCACTTCAAGTTTACTGTATCCCTCTGACCTTCTTATTGACGATGAAACACAGAAATTGCATCGGAATTAAATACAAAAGGCACAATGCCGACTTAAGTACTAGAAGACTGACTCTTCTTACTGACTATGTTCTGAACCATTTCTGTGACACTAGTTATAGATTCCGATGCTTCACTTCAGGTTTACTGTATCCCTTGGACCTTCTTATTGACGATGAAACACAGAAGTTGCATCGGAATTAAATACGAAAGGCACAATGCCGACTTAAGTACAAGAAGACTGACTCTTCTTACTGACTTCGTTTGAACAATTCCTGTGACACCACTTATAGATTCGATGCTTCAGTTCAGGTTACATTATCCCTCTGACCATCTTATTGACGATGAAACACAGTAATTGCTTCGGAATTAAATAGAAAAGGCACAATGGCGACTTAAGTACAAGAAGACTGACTCTTCTTACTGTCTATGTTTTGAACCATTCCTTTGAAACTAGTTATAGTTTCCGATGCTTCACTTCAGGTGTACTGCATCCCTTGGACCTTCTTATTGACGATGAAACACAGAAATTGCATCGGAATTAAATAGAAAAGGCACAATGCCGACTTAAGTCCAAGAAGACTGACTCTTCTTACTGACTATGTTGTGAACCATTCCTGTGACACTAGTTATAGATTTCGATGGTTCACTTCAGGTGTACTGTATCCCTCTGACCTTCTTATAGACGATGAAACTCAGAAATTGCATCGGAATTAGATACAAAAAGCACAATGCCTACTTAAGTACAAGAGATCTAACTCTTCTAACTGTCTATGTTTTGAAACATTCCTGTGACACTAGTTATAGATTCCGATGCTTCACTTCAGGTTTACTGTATCCCTTGGATCTTCTTATTGACTACGAAACACAGAAATTGCATCGGAATTAAATAGAAAACGCACAAAGCCGACTTAAGTGCAAGAAGACTGACTTTTCTTACTGACTATGATTTGTATTATTCCTGTGACACTAGATACAGATTCCGATGCTTCACTTCAGGTTTACTGTCTCCCTTGGACCTCCTTATTGACGATGAAACACAGAAATTGCATCGGAATTAAATAGAAAATGCAAATTGCCGACTTAAGTACAAGAAGACTGACTCTTCTTACTGCCTATGTTATGTACCATTCCTGTGACACTAGATATAGATTCCGATGCATCACCTCAGGTTTACTGTATCCCTTGGACCTTTCTATTGACGATGAAACACCGAAATTGCATCGGAATTAAATAGGAAAGGCACAGTGCCGACATAAGTACAAGAAGACTGACTCTTCTTACTGACTTCGTTTGAACCATTCCTATGACACCGCTTATAGATTCAATGCTTCAGCTCAGGTTTACTGTATCCCTCTGACCTTCTTATTGACGATGAAACACAGAAATTGCATCGGAATTAAATAGAAAAGGCACAATGCCGACTTAAGTACAAGAAGACTGACTCCTCTTACTGTCTATGTTTTGAACCATTCCTGTGACACTAGTTATAGATTTAGATGCTTCACTTCAGGTGTACTGCATCCCTTGGACCTTCTTATTGATGATGGAACACAGAAATTGCATCGGAATTAAATAGAAAAGGCACAATGCCGACGTAAGTACAAGAAGACTGACTCTTCGTACTGACTATGTTCTGAACCATTCCTGTGACACTAGTTATAGATTCCGATGCCTCACTTCAGGTTTACTGTACCCCTTGGACCTCCTTATTGACGATGAAACACAGATATTGCATCGAAATGAAATACAAAAGGCACAATGCCTACTTAAGTACAAGAAGAATTACTCTTCCTGCTGTCTATGTTTTGAACCATTCCTGTGACACTAGTTATAGATTCCGATGCTTCACTTCAGGTTTACTGTATCCCTCTGACCTTCTTATTGATCATGAAACACAGAAATTGCATCGGAAATATATACAAAAGGCACAATGCAGACTTAAGAACAAGAAGACTGACTCTTCCTAATGTCTATGATTTGAACAATTCCTGTGACACTAGTTATACATTCCGATGCTTCAGTTCAGGTTTACTGTATCCCTTGGACCTTCTTATTGACTATGAAACACCGAAATTGCATCGGAATTAAATACGAAAGGCACAATGCCGACTTAAGTACAAGAAGACTGACTCTTCTTACTGACTTCGTTTGAACCATTCCTGTGACACCACTTATAGATTCGATGCTTCAGTTCAGGTTACTGTATCCCTCTGACCTTCTTATTGACGATGAAACACAGTAATTGCATCGGAATTAAATAGAAAAGGCTCAATGCCGACTTAAGTAGAAGAAGACTGACTCTTCTTACTGTCTATGATTTGAACCATTCCTGTGACACTAGTTATAGATTCCGATGCTTCACTTCAGGTGTACTGCATCCCTTGGACTTTCTTATTGACGATGAAACACAGAAAATGCATCGGAATTGAATAGAAAAGGCACAATGCCGACTTAAGTCCAAGAAGACTGACTCTTCTTACTGACTATGTTTTGAACCATTCCTGTGACACTAGTTATAGATTCCGATGCCTCACTTCAGGTTTACTGTATCCCTTGGACTTTCTAATTGACGATGAAACACAGAAATAGCATCGGAATTAAATACAAAAGGCACAATGCCGACTTAAGTACAAGAAGACTGACTCTTCCTACTGTCTGTGATTGAACCATTCCTGTGACACTAGTTATAGATTCCGATGCTTCACTCCAGGTTTACTGTATCCATCTGACCATCTTATTGACCATGAAACACAGAAATTGCATCGGAATTAAATAGAAAAGGCACAATGCCGTCTTAAGTACAAGAAGAATGACTCTTCCTGCTGTCTATGTTTTGAACCATTCCTGTGACCCTAGTTATAGATTCCGATACTTCACTTCAGGTTTACTGTATCCCTCTGACCTTCTTATTGATGATGAAACACAGAAATTGCATCGGAAATATATACAAAAAGCACAATGCCGACTTAGGTACAACAAGACTGACTCTTCCTAATGTCTATGTTTTGAGCAATTCCTGTGACACTAGTTATACATTCCGATGCTTCACTTCAGGTTTACTGTATCCCTCTGACCTTCATGTTGACGATGAAACACAGAAATCGCATCGGAATTAAATACAAAAGGCACAATGCCGACTTAAGTACTAGAAGACTGACTCTTCTTACTGACTATGTTCTGAACCATTTCTGTGACACTAGTTATGGATTCCGATGCTTCACTTCAGGTTTACTGTATCCTTTGGACCTTCTTATTGACGATGAAACACAGAAATTGCATCGTAATTAAATAAAAAGGCAAAATGCCGAATTAAGTGCAAGAAGACTGACTCTTCTTACTGACTATGTTTTGAACCATTCCTGTGACACTAGTTATAGATTCCGATGCTTCACTTCAGGTTTACTGAATCCCTCTGACCTTCTTATAGACGATGAAACACAGAAAATGCATCGGAATTAAATACAAAAGGCACAATGCCGACTTAAGTACAAGAAGACTGACTCTTCCTACTCTCTATGTTTTGAACCATTCCTGTGATACTAGTTATAGATTCCGATGCTTCACTTCAGGTTTACTGTATCCCTTGGACCTTCATGTTGACGACGTAACACAGAAAATGCATCGGAATTAAATAGAAAAGGCACAATGCCGACTTCAGTACAAGATGACTGACTCTTCTTACTGACTATGTTTTGATCCATTCCTGTGACACTAGATATAGATTCCGATGCTTCACTTCAGGTTTACTGTATCCCTTGGACCTTTCTATAGACGATGAAACACCGAAATTACATCGGAATTAAATAGGAAAGGCACAATGACGACTTAAGTACAGGAAGACTGACTCTTCTTACTGACTTTGTTTGAACCATTCCTGTGACACCACTTATAGATTCCGATGCTCCACTTCAGGATTACTGTATCCCTCTGACCTTCTTATTGACGATGAAACACAGAAATTGCATCGCAATTAAATACAAATGGCACAATGCCGACTTAAGTCCAAGAAGACTGACTCTTCCTACTGTCTATGATTGAACCATTCCTGTGACACTAGTTATAGATTTCGATGCTTCACTTCAGGTTTACTGTATCCATCTGACGGTCTTATTGACGATGAAACACAGAAATTGCATTGGAATTAAATAGAAAAGCCACAGTGCCGACTTAAGTGCAAGAAGACTGACTCTTCTTACTGACTACGTTTTGAACCATTCCTGTGACACTAGTTATAGATTCCGATGCTTCACTTCAGGTTTACGGAATCCCTCTGACCTTCTTATAGACGATGAAACACCGAAATTGCATCGGAATTAAATAGGAAAGGCACAATGACGACTTAAGTACAGGAAGACTGACTCTTCTTACTGACTTTGTTTGAACCATTCCTGTGACACCACTTATAGATTCCGATGCTCCACTTCAGGTTTACTGTATCCCTCTGACCATCTTATTGACGATGAAACTCAGAAATTGAATCGGAATTAGATACAAAAAGCACAATGGCGACTTAAGTACAAGAGGACTGACTCTTCTAAGTGTCTATGTTTTGAACCATTCCTGTGACACTAGTTATTGATTCCGATGCTTCACTTCAGGTTTACTGTATCCCTTGGACCTTCTTATTGACGATGAAACACAGAAATTGCATCGGAATTAAATACAAAAGGCACAATGCCGACTTAAGTACTAGAAGACTGACTCTTCTTAGTGACTATGTTCTGAACCATTTCTGTGACACTAGTTATAGATTCCGATGCTTCACTTCAGGTTTACTGAATCCCTTGGACCTTCTTATTGACGATGAAACACAGAAATTGCATCGTAATTAAATAAAAAGTCACATTGCCGAATTAAGTGCAAGAAGACTGACTCTTCTTACTGACTATGTTTTGAACCATTCCTGTGACACTAGTTATAGATTCCGATGCTTCACTTCAGGTTTACGGAATCCCTCTGACCTTCTCATAGACGATGAAACACAGAAATTGCATCGGAATTAAATATAAAAGGCACAATGCCGACTTAAGTACTAGAAGACTGACTCTTATTACTGTCTATGTTTTGAACCATTCCTGTGACACTAGTTATAGATTCCGACGCTTCACTTCAGGTTTACTGTATCCCTTGGACCATCTTATTGACGATGAATCTCAGTAATTGCATCGGGATTAGATACAAAAAGCACAATGCCGACTTAAGTACAAGAGGACTGACTCTTCTTACTGTCTACGTTTTGAAACATTCCTGTGACACTAGTTATAGATTCCGATGCTTCACTTCAGGTTTACTGTATCACTTGGACCTTCTTATTGACGACGAAACACAGAAATTGCATCGGAATTAAATAGAAAAGGCACATTGCCGACTTAAGTACAAGAAGACTGACTCTTCTTACTGACTATGTTTTGAACCATTCCTGTGACACTAGATATAGATTCCGATGCTTCACTTCAGATTTACTGTATTCCTTGGACCTTTCTATTGACGATGAAACATCCAAATTGCATCGGAATTAATTTGAAAGGCACAATGACGACTTAAGTACAAGAAGACTGACTCTTCTTACTGACTTTGTTTGAACCATTCCTGTGACACCACTTATAGATTCCGATGCTTCACTTCAGGTTTACTGTATCCCTCTGACCTTCTAATTGACGATGAAACGTAGAAATTGCGTCGGAATTAAATAGAAAAGGCACAATGCAGACTTAAGTACAAGAAGACTGACTCTTCTTACTGTCTATGTTTTGAACCATTCCTGTGACAGTAGTTATAGATTCCGATGCTTCACTTGAGGTGTATTGCATCCCTTGGACATTCTTATTGACGATGAAACACAGAAATTGCATCGGAATGAAATACAAAAGGCACAATGCCGACTTAAGTCCAAGAAGCCTGACTCTTCCTACTGTCTATGATTGAACCATTCCTGTGACACTAGTTATAGATTCCGACGCTTCACTTCAGGTTTACTGTATCCCTTGGACCTTCTTATTGACGACGAAACACAGAAATTGCATCGGAATTAAATAGAAAAGGCACAATGCCGACTTAAGTACAAGAAGACTGACTATTCCTACTGTCTATGTTTGAACCATTCCTGTGACACTAGTTATAGATTCCGATGCTTCACTTCAGGTTAACTGTATCCCTTGGACCTTCTTATTGACGATGAAACACAGAAATTGCATCGTAATTTAATAAAAAGGCACAATGACTATTAAGTGCAAGAAGACTGACTCTTCTTACTGACTAGGTTTTGAACCATTCCTGTGCCACTAGTTGTATATTCCGATGCTTCACTTCAGGTTTACTGAATCCCTCTGACCTTCTTATTGACGATGAAACACAGAAATTGCAACGGAATTAAATACAAAAGGCACAATGCCGACTCAAGAACAAGAAGACTGACTCTTCCTACTCTCTATGTTTTGAACCATTCCTGTGACAATAGTTATAGATTCCGATGCTTCACTTCAGGTTTACTGTATCCCTCTGACCTTCTTATTGACGATGAAAAACAGAAATTGCATCGGAATTAAATACAAAAGGCACAATGCCGACTTAAGTACAAGAAGACTGACTCTTATTACTGTCTATGTTTTGAACCATTCCTGTGACACTAGTTATAGATTCCGACGCTTCACTTCAGGTTTACTGTATCCCTTGGACCATCTTATTGTCGATGAAACTCAGAAATTGCATCGGGATTAGATACAAAAAGCACAATGCCGACTTAAGTGCCAGAGGAACGACTCTTCTTACTGTCTACGTTTTGAAACATTCCTGTGACACTAGTTATAGATTCCGATGCTTCACTTCAGGTTTACTGTATCACTTGGACCTTCTTATTGACGACGAAACACAGACATTGCAACGGAATTAAATTGAAAAGGCACAATGCCGACTTAAGTACAAGAAGGCTGACTCTTCTTACTGACTATGTTTTGAACCATTCCTGTGACACTAGATATAGATTCCGATGCTTCACTTCAGGTTTACTGTATCCCTTGGACCTTTCTATTGACGATGAAACACCCAAATTGCATCGGAATTAATTAGGAAAGGCACAATGACGACTTAAGTACAAGAAGACTGACTCTTCTTACTGACTTTGTTTGAACCATTCCTGTGACACCACTTATAGATTCCGATGCTTCACTTCAGGTTTACTGTATCCCTCTGACCTTCTAATTGACAATGAAACACAGAAATTGCATCGGAATTAAATAGAAAAGGCACAATGCCGACTTAAGTACGAGAAGACAGACTCTTCTTACTGTCTATGTTTTGAACTATTCCTGTGACACTAGTTATAGATTCCGATGCTTCACTCAGGTGTACTGCATCCCTTGGACATTCTTATTGACGATGAAACACAGAAATTGCATCGGAATTAAATACAAAAGGCACAATGCCGACTTAAGTCCAAGAAGACTGACTCTTCCTACTGTCTATGATTGAACCATTCCTATGACAATAGTTATAGATTCCGATGCTTCACTTCAGGTTTACTGTATCCATCTGACGATCTTATTGACGATGAAACACAGAAATTGCATCGGAATTAAATAGAAAAGCCACAATGCCGACTTAAGTACAAGAGGACTGACTCCTCCTACTGTCTATGTTTGAATCATTCCTGTGACACAAGTTATACATTCCGATGCTTCACTTCTGGTTTACTGTGTACCTCTGACCTTCTTATTGACGATGAAACACAGAAATTGCATCGGAATTAAATACAAAAGGCACAATGCAGACTTAAGTAAAAGAAGACTGACTCTTCTTACTGTCTATGATTTGAACCATTCCTGTGACACTAGTTATAGACTCCGATGCTTCACTTCAGTGGTACTGTATCCCTTGGACCTTCATACTGACGACGAAACGCCGAAATTTGCATCGGAATTAAATACGAAAGGCACAATGGCGACTTAAGTACAAGAAGACTGGCTCTTCTTACTGACTTTGTTTGAACCATTCCTGTGACACTAGTTATAGATTCCGATGCCTCACTTCAAGTTTACTGTATCCTTTGGACCTTCTTATTGACGATGAAACACAGAAATTGCATCGGAATTAAATACATAGGCACAATGCCGACTTAAGTCCAAGAAGACTGACTCTTCCTACTGTCTATGATTGAACCATCGCGGTGACACTAGTTATAGATTCCTATGGTTCACTTCAGGTTTACTGTATCCATCTGACCTTCTTATTGACGATGAAACACAGAAATTGCATAGGAATTAAATAGAAAAGCCACAATGCCGACTTAAGTACAAGAGGACTGACTCTTCCTACGGTCTATGTTTGTATCATTCCTGTGACACTAGTTATACATTCCGATGCTTCACTTCAGGTTTACAGTGTCCCTCTTTCCTTCATATTGACGACGAAACACAGAAATTGCATCGGAAATAAATACAAAAGGCACAATGTCAACTTAAGTACATGAAGACTTACTCTTAATACTGTCTACGTTTTGAACCATTCCTGTGACACTAGTTATAGTTCCCAATGCTTCACTTCAGGTTTACTGTATCCATCTGACTTTCTTATTGACGATGAAACACAGAAATTGCATCGGAATTAAATAGAAAAGCCACAATGCCGACTTAAGTCCAAGAAGACTGACACCTCCTACTGTCTATGTTTCAATCATTCCTGTGACACAAGTTATACATTCCGATGCTTCACTTCAGGTTTAGTGTATCCCTCTGACCTTCGTATTGACGATGAAACACCGAAATTGCATCGGAGTTAAATAGAAAAGGCACAATGCCGACTTAAGTACAAGAAGACTGACTCATCTTACTGTCTATGTTTTGAACCATTCCTGTGACACTAGTTATAGATTCCGATGCTTCACTTCAGGTGTACTGCATCCCTTGGACCTTCTTATTGACGATGAAATACAGAAATTGCATCGGAATTAAATACAAAAGGCACAATGCCGACTTAAGTCCAAGAAGACTGACTCTTCCTACTGTCTATGATTGAACCATTCCTGTGACACTAGTTATAGATTCCGAAGCTTCACTTCTGGTTTACTGTGTCCCTCTGACCTTCTTATTGACGATGAAACACAGAAATTGCATCGGAATTAAATACAAAAGGCACAATGCAGACTTAAGTACAAGAAGACTGACTCTTCCTACTGTCTATGATTGAACCATTCCTGTGACACTAGTTATAGATTCCGATGCTTCACTTCAGGTTTACTGTATCCATCTGACGATCTTATTGACGATGAAACACAGAAATTGCATCGGAATTAAATAGAAAAGCCACAATGCCGACTTAAGTACAAGAGGACTGACTCCTCCTACTGTCTATGTTTGAATCATTCCTGTGACACAAGTTATACATTCCGATGCTTCACTTCTGGTTTACTGTGTCCCTCTGACCTTCTTATTGACGATGAAACACAGAAATTGCAGCGGAATTAAATACAAAAGGCACAATGCAGACTTAAGTAAAAGAAGACTGACTCTTCTTACTGTCTATGATTTGAACCATTCCTCTGACACTAGTTATAGACTCCGATGCTTCACTTCAGGGGTACTGTATCCCTTGGACCTTCTTACTGACGATGAAACACCGAAATTGCATCGGAATTAAATACGAAAGGCACAATGGCGACTTAAGTACAAGAAGACTGGCTCTTCTTACTGACTTCGTTTGAACCATTCCTGTGACACTAGTTATAGATTCCGATGCCTCACTTCAAGTTTACTGTATCCTTTGGACCTTCTTATTGACGATGAAACACAGAAATTGCATCGGAATTAAATACATAGGCACAATGCCGACTTAAGTCCAAGAAGACTGACTCTTCCTACTGTCTATGATTGAACCATCCCGGTGACACTAGTTATAGATTCCCATGCTTCACTTCAGGTTTACTGTATCCATCTGACCTTCTTATTGACGATGAAACACAGAAATTGCATAGGAATTAAATAGAAAAGCCACAATGCCGACTTAAGTACAAGAGGACTGACTCTTCCTACTGTCTATGTTTGTATCATCCCTGTGACACTGGTTATACATTCCAATGCTTCACTTCAGGTTTACAGTGTCCCTCTTTCCTTCATATTGACGATGAAACACAGAAATTGCATCGGAAATAAATACAAAAGGCACAATGCCAACTTAAGTACAAGAAGACTGACTCTTCCTACTGTCTACGTTTTGAACCATTCCTGTGACACTAGTTATAGTTCCCAATGCTTCACTTCAGGTTTACTGTATCCATCTGACTTTCTTATTGACGATGAAACACAGAAATTGCATCGGAATTAAATAGAAAAGCCACAATGCCGACTTAAGTCCAAGAAGACTGACTCCTCCTACTGTCTATGTTTGAATCATTCCTGTGACACAAGTTATACATTCCGATGCTTCACTTCAGGTTTAGTGTATCCCTCTGACCTTCGTATTGACGATGAAACACCGAAATTGCATCGGAGTTAAATGGAAAAGGCACAGTGCCGACTTAAGTACAAGAAGACTGACTCATCTTACTGTCTATGTTTTGAACCATTCCTGTGACACTAGTTATAGATTCCGATGCTTCACTTCAGGTGTACTGCATCCCTTGGACCTTCTTATTGACGATGAAATACAGAAATTGCCTCGGAATTAAATACAAAAGGCACAATGCCGACTTAAGTCCAAGAAGACAGACTCTTCCTACTGTCTATGATTGAACCATTCCTGTGACACTAGTTATAGTTTCCGATGCTTCACTTCTGGTTTACTGTGTCCCTCTGACCTTCTTATTGACGATGAAACACAGAAATTGCATCGGAATTAAATACAAAAGGCACAATGCAGACTTAAGTACAAGAAGACTGACTCTTCTTACTGTTTATGATTTGAACCATTCCTGTGACACTAGTTATAGACTCCGATGCTTCACTTCAGGGGTACTGTATCCCTTGGACCTTCTTACTGACGATGAAACACCGAAATAGCATCGGAATTAAATACGAAAGGCACAATGCCGACTTAAGTCCAAGAAGACTGACTCTTCCTACTGTCTATGATTGAACCATTCCTGTGACACTAGTTATAGATTCCGATGCTTCACTTCAGGTTTACTGTATCCATCTGACGATCTTATTGACGATGAAACACAGAAATTGCATCGGAATTAAATAGAAAAGCCACAATGCCGACTTAAGTACAAGAGGACTGACTCCTCCTACTGTCTATGTTTGAATCATTCCTGTGACACAAGTTATACATTCCGATGCTTCACTTCTGGTTTACTGTGTCCCTCTGACCTTCTTATTGACGATGAAACACAGAAATTGCATCGGAATTAAATACAAAAGGCACAATGCAGACTTAAGTAAAAGAAGACTGACTCTTCTTACTGTCTATGATTTGAACCATTCCTGTGACACTAGTTATAGACTCCGATGCTTCACTTCAGGGGTACTGTATCCCTTGGACCTTCTTACTGACGATGAAACACCGAAATTGCATCGGAGTTAAATAGAAAAGGCACAATGCCGACTTAAGTACAAGAAGACGGACTCATCTTACTGTCTATGTTTTGAACCATTCCTGTGACACTAGTTAGAGATTCCGATGCTTCACTTCAGGTGTACTGCATCCCTTGGACCTTCTTATTGACGATGAAATACAGAAATTGCATCGGAATTAAATACAAAAGGCACAATGCCGACTTAAGTCCAAGAAGACTGACTCTTCCTTCTGTCTATGATAGAACCATTCCTGTGACACTAGTTATAGATTCCGATGCTTCACTTCTGGTTTACTGTGTCCCTCTGACCTTCTTATTGACGATGAAACACAGAAATTGCATCGGAATTAAATACAAAAGGCACAATGCAGACTTAAGTACAAGAAGACTGACTCTTCTTACTGTCTATGGTTTGAACCATTCCTGTGACACTAGTTATAGACTCCGATGCTTCACTTCAGGGGTACTGTATCCCTTGGACTTTCTTACTGACGATGAAACACCGAAATAGCATCGGAATTAAATACGAAATGCACAATGCCAACTTAAGTCCAAGAAGACTGACTCTTCCTACTGTCTATGATTGAACCATTCCTGTGACACTAGTTATAGATTCCGATGCTTCACTTCAGGTTTACTGTATCCATCTGACGATCTTATTGACGATGAAACACAGAAATAGCATCGGAATTAAATACAAAAGGCACAATGCAGACTTAAGTACAAGAAGACTGACTCTTCTTACTGTCTATGATTTGAACCATTCCTGTGACACTAGTTATAGACTCCGATGCTTCACTTCAGGGGTACTGTATCCCTTGGACCTTCTTACTGACGATGAAACACCGAAATAGCATCGGAATTAAATACGAAAGGCACAATGGCGACTTAAGTACAAGAAGACTGGCTCTTCTTACTGACTTTGTTTGAACCATTCCTGTGACACTAGTAATTGATTCCGATGCCTCACTTCAAGTTTACTGTATCCTTTCGACCTTCTTATTGACGATGAAACACAGAAATTGCATCGGAATTAAATACATAGGCACAATGCCGACTTAAGTCCAAGAAGACTGACTCTTCCTACTGTCTATGATTGAACCATCCCGGTGACACTAGTTAAAGATTCCGATGCTTCACTTCAGGTTTACTGTATCCCTTGGACCTTCTTATTGACGATGAAACACAGAAGTTGCATCGCAATTAAATACGAAAGGCACAATGCCGACTTAAGTACAAGAAGACTGACTCTTCTTACTGACTTCGTTTGAACAATTCCTGTGACACCACTTATAGATTCGATGCTTCAGTTCAGGTTACATTATCCCTCTGACTTTCTTATTGATGATGAAACACAGTAATTGCTTCGGAATTAAATAGAAAAGGCACAATGCCGACTTAAGTACAAGAAGACTGACTCTTCTTACTGTCTATGTTTTGAACCATTCCTGTGACACTAGTTATAGTTTCCGATGCTTCACTTCAGGTGTACTGCATCCCTTGGACCTTCTTATTGACGATGAAACACAGAAATTGCATCGGAATTAAATAGAAAACGCACAAAGCCGACTTAAGTACAAGAAGACTGACTCTTCTTACTGACTATGTTTTGTATTATTCCTGTGACACCAGATATAGATTCCGATGCTTCACTTCAGGTTTACTGTATCCCTTGGACCTTTCTATTGACGATGAAACACCGAAATTGCATCGGAATTAAGTAGGAAAGGCACAATGCCGACATAAGTACAAGAACACTGACTCTTCTTACTGACTTCGTTTGAACCATTCCTGTAACACCGCTTATAGATTCGATGCTTCAGCTCAGGTTTACTGTATCCCTCTGACCTTCTTATGGACGATGAAACACAGAAATTGCATCGGAATTAAATAGAAAAGGCACAGTGCCGACTTAAGTACAAGAAGACTGACTCTTCTTACTGTCTATGTTTTGAACCATTCCTGTGACACTAGTTATAGAATCCGATGCTTCACTTCAGGTGTACTGCATCCCTTGGACCTTCTTATTGACGATGAAACACACAACTTGCATCGGAATTAAATAGAAAAGGCACAATGCCGACTTAAGTCCAAGAAGACTGACTCTTCTTACTGACTATGTTTTGAACCATTCCTGTGACACTAGTTATAGATTCCGATGCCTCACTTCAGGTTTAATGTATCCCTTGGACCTTCTTATTGACGATGAAACACAGAAATTGCATCGGAACTAAATACAAATGGCACAATGCCGTCTTAAGTACAAGAAGAATGACTCTTCCTGCTGTCTATGTTTTGAACCATTCCTGTGACACTAGTTATAGGTTCCGATACTTCACTTCAGGTTTAATCTATCCCTCTGACCTTCTTATTGGTGATGAAACACAGAAATTGCATCGGAAATAAATACAAAAATCACAATGCTGACTTAAGTACAAGAGGACTGACTCTTCCTACTGTCTATGTTTTGAGCAATTCCTGTAACACTAGTTATACATAACGATGCTTCACTTCAGGTTTAGTGTATCCCTCTGACCTTATGATTGACGATGAAACACAGAAATTGCATCGGAATTAAATACAAAAGGCACAATGCCGACTTAAGTACTAGAAGACTGACTCTTCTTACTGACTATGTTCTGAACCATTTCCGTGACACTAGTTATAGATTCCGATGCTTCACATCAGGTTTACTGTATCCCTTGGACCTTCTTATTGACGATGAAACACAGAAATTGCATCGCAATTAAATAAAAAGGCACAATGCCGAATTAAGTGCAAGAAGACTGACTCTTCTTACTGACTATGTTTTGAACCATTCCTGTGACACTAGTTATAGATTCCGATGCTTCACTTCAGGTTTACTGAATCCCTCTGACCTTCTTATAGACGATGAAACACAGAAATTGCATCGGAATTAAATACAAAAGGCGCAATGACGACTTAAGTACAAGAAGACTGACTCTTCCTACTCTCTATGTTTTGAACCATTCCTGTGACACTAGTTATAGATTCCGATGCTTCACTTCAGGTTTACTGTATCCCTTGGACCTTCTTATTGACGACGAAACACAGAAATAGCATCGGAATTAAATAGAAAATGCACAATGCCGACTTAAGTACAAGAAGACTGACTCTTCTTACTGCCTATGTTATGTACCATTCCTGTGACACTAGATATAGATTCCGATGCTTCACTTCAGGTTTACTGTATCCCTTGGACATTTCTATTGACGATGAAACACCGAAATTGCATCGGAATTAAATAGGAATGGCACAATGCCGACATAAGTACAAGAAGACTGACTCTTCTTACTGACTTCGTTTGAACCATTCCTGTGACACCGCTTATAGATCCGATGCTTCAGCTCAGGTTTACTGTATCCCTCTGACCTTCTTATTGACGATGATACACAGAAATTGCATCGGAATTAAATAGAAAAGGCACAATGCCGACTTAAGTACAAGAAGACTGACTCCTCTTACTGTCTATGTTTTGAACCATTCCTGTGACACTAGTTATAGATTCCGATGCTTCACTTCAGGTGTACTGCATCCCTTGGACCTTCTTATTGACGATGGAACACAGAAATTGCATCGGAATTAAATAGAAAAGGCACAATGCCGACGTAAGTACAAGAAGACTGACTCTTCTTACTGACTATGTTCTGAACCATTTCTGTGACACTAGTTATAGATTCCGATGCCTCACTTCAGGTTTACTGTACCCCTTGGACCTCCTTATTGACGATGAAACACAGATATTTCATCGAAATGAAATACAAAAGGCACAATGCCGACTTAAGTACAAGAAGAATTACTCTTCCTGCTGTCTATGTTTTGAACCATTCCTGTGACACTAGTTATAGATTCCGATGCCTCACCTCAGGTTTACTGTATCCCTCTGACCTTCTTATTGATCATGAAACACAGAAATTGCATCGGAAATATATACAAAAGGCACAATGCAGACTTAAGAACAAGAAGACTGACTCTTCCTACTGTCTATGATTGAACCATTCCAGTGACACTAGTTATAGATTCCGATGCTTCACTTCAGGTTTACTGTATCCATCTGACGGTCTTATTGACGATGAAACACAGAAATTGCATCGGAATTAAATAGAAAAGCCACAATGCCGACTTATGTGCAAGAAAACTGACTCTTCTTACTGACAATGTTTTGAACCATTCCTGTGACACTAGTTATAGATTCCGATGCTTCACTTCAGGTTTACTGTATCCCTCTGACCATCTTATTGACGATGAAACTCAGAAATTGCATCGGAATTACATACAAAAAGCACAATGGCGACTTAAGTACAAGAGGACTGACTCTTCTAAGTGTCTATGTTTTGAACCATTCCTGTGACACTAGTTATTGATTCCGATGCTTCACTTCAGGTTTACTGTATCCCTTGGACCTTCTTATTGACGATGAAACACAGAAATTGCATCGGAAGTAAATACAAAAGGCACAATGCCGACTTAAGTACTAGAAGACTGACTCTTCTTAGTGACTATGTTCTGAACCATTTCTTTGACACTAGTTATAGATTCCGATGCTTCATTTCAGGTTTACTGAATCCCTTGGACCTTCTTATTGACGATGAAACACAGAAATTGCATCGTAATTAAATAAAAAGACACATTGCCGAATTAAGTGCAAGAAGACTGACTCTTGTTACTGACTATGTTTTGAACCATTCCTGTGACACTAGTTATAGATTCCGATGCTTCACTTCAGGTTTACGGAATCCCTCTGACCTTCTTATAGACGATGAAACACAGAAATTGCATCGGAATTATATACAAAAGGCACAATGCCGACTTCAGTACAAGAAGACTGACTCTTCCTCCTCTCTATGTTTTGAACCATTCCTGTGACACTAGTTATAGATACCGATGCTTCACTTCAGGTTTACTGTATCCCTCTGACCTTCTTATTGACGGTGAAACACAGAAATTGCATCGGAATTAAATACAAAAGGCACAATGCCGACTTAAGTACTAGAAGACTGACTCTTATTACTGTCTATGTTTTGAACCATTCCTGTGACACTAGTTATAGATTCCGACGCTTCACTTCAGGTTTACTGTATCCCTTGGACCATCTTATTGACGATGAATCTCAGTAATTGCATCGGGATTAGATACAAAAGCACAATGCCGACTTAAGTACAAGAGGACTGACTCTTCTTACTGTCTACGTTTTGAAACATTCCTGTGACACTAGTTATAGATTCCGATGCTTCACTTCAGGTTTACTGTATCACTTGGACCTTCTTATTGACGACGAACACAGAAATTGCATCGGAATTAAATAGAAAAGGCACATTGCCGACTTAAGTACAAGAAGACTGACTCTTCTTACTGACTATGTTTTGAACCATTCCTGTGACACTAGATATAGAATCCGATGCTTCACTTCAGATTTACTGTATTCCTTGGACCTTTCTACTGACGATGAAACATGCAAATTGCATCGGAATTAATTAGGAAAGGCACAATGACGACTTAAGTACAAGAAGACTGACTCTTCTTACTGACTTTGTTTGAACCATTCCTTTGACACCACTTATAGATTCCGATGCTTCACTTCAGGTTTACTGTATCCCTCTGACCTTGTAATTGACGATGAAGCATAGAAATTGCATCGGAATTAAATAGAAAAGGCACAATGCAGACTTAAGTACAAGAAGACTGACTCTTCTTACTGTCTATGTTATGAACCATTCCTGTGACAGAAGTTATAGATTCCGATGCTTCACTTGAGGTGTACTGCATCCCTTGGACATTCTTATTGACGATGAAACACAGAAATTGCATCGGAATTAAATAGAAAAGGCACCATGCCGACTTAAGTCCAAGAAGACTGACTCTTCCTACTGTCTATGATTGAACCATTCCTGTGACACTAGTTATGAATTCCGATGCTTCACTTCAGGTTTACGGAATCCCTCTGACCTTCTTATAGACGATGAAACACAGAAATTGCATCGGAATTAAATACAAAAGGCACAATGCCGACTTAAGTACAAGAAGACTGACTCTTCCTACTCTCTATTTTTTGAACCATTCCTGTGACACTAGTTATAGATACCGATGCTTCACTTCAGGTTTACTGTATCCCTCTGACCTTCTTATTGACGGTGAAAAACAGAAATTGCATCGGGATTAAATACAAAAGGCACAATGCCGACTTAAGTACTAGAAGGCTGACTCTTATTACTGTCTATGTTTTGAACCATTCCTGTGACACTAGTTATAGACTCCGATGCTTCACTTCAGGGGTACTGTATCCCTTGGACCTTCTTACTGACGATGAAACCCGAAATTGCATCGGAATTAAATACGAAAGGCACAATGGCGACTTAAGTACAAGAAGAGTGGCTCTTCTTACTGACTTTGTTTGAACCATTCCTGTGACACTAGTAATAGATTCCGATGCCTCAATTCAAGGTTACTGTATCCTTTGGACCTTCTTATTGACGATGAAACACAGAAATTGCATCGGAATTAAATACATAGGCACAATGCCGACTTAAGTCCAAGAAGACTGACTCTTAGTACTGTCTGTGATTGAACCATCCCGGTGACACTAGTTATAGATTCCGATGCTTCACTTCAGGTTTACTGTGTCCCTCTTTCCTTCATATTGACGATGAAACACAGAAAATGCATCGGAAATAAATACAAAAGGCACAATGCCAACTTAAGTACAAGAAGACTGACTCTTCCTACTGTCTACGTTTTGAACCATCCCGCTGACACTAGTTATAGATTCCGATGCTTCACTTCAGGTTTACTGTATCCATCTGACCTTCTTATTGACGATGAAACACAGAAATTGCATAGGAATTAAATAGAAAAGCCACAATGCCGACTTAAGTACAACAGGACTGACTCTTCCTACGGTCTATGTTTGAATCATTCCTGTGACACTAGTTATACATTCCGATGCTTCACTTCAGGTTTACTGTGCCCCTCTTTCCTTCATATTGACGATGAAACACAGAAATTGCATCGGAAATAAATACAAAAGGCACAATGCCAACTTAAGTACAAGAAGACTGACTCTTCCTACTGTCTACGTTTTGAACCATTCCTGTGACACTAGTTATAGATTCCAATGCTTCACTTCAGGTTTACTGTATCCCTCTGACCTTCGTATTGACAATGAAACACAGAAATTGCATCGGAAATTAATACAAAATGCACAATGCCGACTCAAGTAGCAGAAGACTGACTCCTCCTACTGTCTATGTTTTGAACGATTCCTGTGACACTAGTTATACATTCCGATGCTTCACTTCAGGTTTACCGTACCCCTCTGACCTTGTTATTGACGATGAAACACAGAAATTGCATCGGAACTAAATAGAAAAGGCTCAATGCCGACTTAAGTACTAGAAGATTGACTCTTCTTACTGACTATGTTTTGAACCATTCCTGTGACACTAGTTATAGATTCCGATGCTTCACTTCAGGTTTACTGTATCCCTTGGACCTTCGTATTGACGATGAAACACAGAAATTGCATCGTAATTACATAAAAAGGCACAATGCCGAATTAAGTGCAAGAAGACTGACTCTTCTTACTGACTATGTTTTGAACCATTCCTCTGACACTAGTTATAGATTCCGATGCTTCACTTCAGGTTTACGGATTCCCTCAGACCTTCTTATAGACGATGAAACACAGAAATTGCATCGGAATTAAATACAAAAGGCACAATGCCGACTTAAGTACAAGAAGACTGACTCTTCCTACTGTCTATGTTTTGAACCATTCCTGTGACACTAGTTATAGATTCCGATGCTTCACTTCAGGTTTACTGTATCCCTTGGACCTTCTTATTGACGATGAAACACAGAAATTGCATCGTAATTTAATAAAAAGGCACAATGCCCAATTAAGTGCAAGAAGACTGACTCTTCTTACTGACTATGTTTTGAACCATTCCTGTGCCACTAGTTATATATTCCGATGCTTCACTTCAGGTTTACTGAATCCCTCTGACCTTCTTATTGACGATGAAACACAGAAATTGCAACGGAATTAAATACAAAAGGCACAATGCCGACATAAGTACAAGAAGACTGACTCTTCCTACTCTCTATGTTTTGAACCATTCCTGTGACAATAGTTATAGATTCCGATGCCTCACTTCAGGTTTACTGTATCCCTCTGACCTTCTTATTGACGATGAAACACAGAAATTGCATCGGAATTAAATACAAAAGGCACAATGCCGACTTAAGTACAAGAAGACTGACTCTTATTACTGTCTATATTTTGTACCATTCCTGTGACACTAGTTATAGATTCCGACGCTTCACTTCAGGTTTACTGTATCACTTGGACCATCTTATTGACGGTGAAACTCAGAAATTGCATCGGGATTAGATACAAAAAGCATAATGCCGACTTAAGTGCAAGAGGACTGACTCTTCTTACTGTCTACGTTTTGAAACATTCCTGTGACACTAGTAATAGATTCCGATGCTTCACTTCAGGTTTACTGTATCACTTGGACATTCTTATTGACGATGAAACACAGAAATTGCATCGGAATTAAATACAAAAGGCACAATGCCGACTTAAGTCCAAGAAGACTGACTCTTCCTACTGTCTATGATTGACCATTCCTGTGACAATAGTTATAGATTCCGATGCTTCACTTCGGGTTTACTGTATCCATCTGACGATCTTATTGACGACGAAACACAGAAATTGCATCGGAATTAAATAGAAAAGCCACAATGCCGACTTAAGTCCAAGAAGACTGACTCTTCCTACTGTCTATGATTGAACATTCCTGTGACAATAGTTATAGATTCCGATGCTTCACTTCGGGTTTACTGTATCCATCTGACGATCTTATTGACGATGAAACACAGAAACTGCATCGGAATTAAATAGAAAAGGCACAATGCCGACTTAAGTACAAGAAGACTGACTCTTCTTACTGTCTATGTTTTGAACCATTCCTGTGACACTAGTTATAGATTCCGATGCTTCACTTCAGGTGTACTGCATCCCTTAGACATTCTTATTGACGATGAAACACAGAAATTGCATCGGAATTAAATACAAAAGGCACAATGCCGACTTAAGTCCAAGAAGACTGACTCTTCCTACTGTCTATGATTGACCATTCCTGTGACAATAGTTATAGATTCCGATGCTTCACTTCGGGTTTACTGTATCCATCTGACGATCTTATTGACGATGAAACACAGAAACTGCATCGGAATTAAATAGAAAAGGCACAATGCCGACTTAAGTACAAGAAGACTGACTCTTCTTACTGTCTATGTTTTGAACCATTCCTGTGACACTAGTTATAGATTCCGATGCTTCACTTCAGGTGTACTGCATCCCTTAGACATTCTTATTGACGATGAAACACAGAAATTGCATCGGAATTAAATACAAAAGGCACAATGCCGACTTAAGTCCAAGAAGACTGACTCTTCCTACTGTCTATGATTGACCATTCCTGTGACAATAGTTATAGATTCCGATGCCTCACTTCAGGTTTACTGTATCCCTTGGACCTTTCTACTGACGATGAAACATCCAAATTGCATCGGAATTAATTAGGAAAGGCACAATGACGACTTAAGTACAAGAAGACTGACTCTTCTTACTGACTTTGTATGAACCATTCCTGTGACACCACTTATAGATTCCGATGCTTCACTTCAAGTTTACTGTATCCCTCTGACCTTCTAATTGACGATGAAACACAGAAACTGCATCGGAATTAAATAGAAAAGGCACAATGCCGACTTAAGAACAAGAAGACTGACTCTTCTTACTGTCTATGTTTTGAACCATTCCTGTGACACTAGTTATAGATTCCGATGCTTCACTTCAGGTGTACTGCATCCCTTAGACATTCTTATTGACGATGAAACACAGAAATTGCATCGGAATTAAATACAAAAGGCACAATGCCGACTTAAGTCAAAGAAGACTGACTCTTCCTACTGCCTATGATTGACCATTCCTGTGACAATAGTTATAGATTCCGATGCTTCACTTCGGGTTTACTGTATCCATCTGACGATCTTATTGACGATGAAACACAGAAATTGCATCGGAATTAAATAGAAAAGCCACAATGCCGACTTAAGTACAAGAGGACTGACTCCTCCTACTCTCTATGTTTGAATCATTCCTGTGACACAAGTTATACATTCCGATGCTTCACTTCTGGTTTACTGTGTCTTTCTGACCTTCTTATTGACGATGAAACACAGAAAATGCATCGGAATTAAATACAAACGGCACAATGCAGACTTAAGTACAAGTAGACTGACTCTACTTACTGTCTATGATTTGAACCATTCCTGTGACACTAGTTATAGACTCCGATGCTTCACTTCAGGGGTACAGTATCCCTTGGACCTTCTTACTGACGATGAATCACCAAAATTGCATCGGAATTAAATACGAAAGGCACAATGGCGACTTAAGTACAAGAAGACTGGCTCTTCTTACTGACTTTGTTTGAACCATTCCTGTGACACTAGTTATAGATTCCGATGCCTCACTTCAAGTTTACTGTATCCTTTGGACCTTCTTATTGACGATGAAACACAGAAATTGCATCGGAATTAAATACATAGGCACAATGCCGACTTAAGTCCTAGAAGACTGACTCTTCCTACTGTCTATGATTGAACCATCCCGGTGACACTAGTTCTAGATTCCGATGCTTCACTTCAGGTTTACTGTGTCCCTCTTTCCTTCATATTGACGATGAGACACAGAAATTGCATCGGAAATAAATACAAAAGGCACAATGCTAACTTAAGTACAAGAAGACTGACTCTTCCTACTGTCTACGTTTTGAACCATCCCGGTGACACCAGTTATAGATTCCGATGCTTCACTTCAGGTTTACTGTATCCATCTGACCTTCTTATTGACGATGAAACACAGAAATTGCATAGGAATTAAATAGAAAAGCCACAATGCCGACTTAAGTACAAGAGGACTGACTCTACCTACGGTCTATGTTTGAATCATTCCTGTGACACTAGTTATACATTCCGATGCTTCACTTCAGGTTTACTGTGTCCCTCTTTCCTTCATATTGACGATGAAACACAGAAATTGCATCGGAAATAAATACAAAAAGCACAATGCCAACTTAAGTACAAGAAGACTGACTCTTCCTACTGTCTACGTTTTGAACCATTCCTGTGACGCTAGTTATAGTTTCCAATGCTTCACTTCAGGTTTACTGTATCCCTCTGACATTCGTATTGACAATGAAACACAGAAATTACATCGGAAATTAATACAAAATGCACAATGCGGACTCAAGTAGAAGAAGACTGACTCTTCCTACTGTCTATGTTTTGAATGATTCCTGTGACACTAGTTATACATTCCCATGCTTCACTTCAGGTTTACCGTACCCCTCTGACCTTCTTATTGACGATGAAACACAGAAATTGCATCGGAACTAAATAGAAAAGGCTCAATGCCGACTTAAGTACTAGAAGACCGACTCTTCTTACTGACTATGTTTTGAACCATTCCTGTGACACTAGTTATGGATTCCGATGCTTCACTTCAGGTTTACTGAATCCCTCTGACCTTCTTATTGACGATGAAACACAGAAATTGCATCGGAACTAAATAGAAAAGGCTCAATGCCGACTTAAGTACTAGAAGACTGACTCTTCTTACTGACTATGTTTTGAACCATTCCTGTGACACTAGTTATGGATTCCGATGCTTCACTTCAGGTTTACTGAATCCCTCTGACCTTCTTATTGACGATGAAACACAGAAATTGCATCGGAATTAAATACAAATGGCACATGGTTCACTTAAGTACAAGAAGACTGACTCTTCCTACTCTCTATGTTTTGAACCATTCCTGTGACACTAGTTATGGATTCCGATGGTTCACTTCAGGTTTACTGTATCCCTCTGACCTTCTTATTGACGATGAAACACAGAAATTGCATTGGAATTAAATACAAAAGGCACAATGCCGACTTAAGTACAAGAAGACTGACTCTTATTACTGTCTATGTTTTGAACCATGCCTGTGACACTAGTTATACATTCCGACGCTTCACTTCAGGTTTACTGTATCCCTTGGACGTTCTTATTGACGATGAAACACAGAAATTGCATCGGAATTAAATACAAGAGGCACAATGCCGAATTATGTACAAGAAGACTGATTCTTCCTACTGGCTATGTTTGAACCATTCCTGTGACACTAGTTATAGATTCCGATGCTTCACTTCAGGTTTACTGTATCCCTCTGACCATCTTATTGACGATGAAACTCAGAAATTGTATCGGAATTAGATACAAAATGCACAATGGCGACTAAGGTACAAGAGGACTGACACTTCTTACTGTCTATGTTTTGAAACATTCCTGTGACACTAGTTATAGATTCCCATGCTTCACTTCAGGTTTACTGTATCCCTTGGACCTTCTTATTGACGACGAAACACAGAAGTTGCATCGGAATTAAATAGAAAAGGCACAATGCTGACTTAAGTACAAGAAGACTGACTCTTCTTACTGACTTTGTATGTACCATTCCTGTGACACTAGTTATAGATTCCGATGCTTCACTTCAGGTTCACTGTATCCCTTGGACTTTTCTATTGACGATGAAACACCGAAATTGCATCGGAATTAAATAGGAAGGGCACAATGACGACTTAAGTACAAGAAGACTGACTCCTCTTACTGACTTTGTTTGAACCATTCCTGTGACACCACTTATTGATTCCGATGCTTCACATCAGGTTTACTGTATCCCTCTGACCTTCTAATTGACGATGAAACACATAAATTGCATCGGAATTAAATAGAAAAGGCACAATGCCGACTTAAGTACAAGAAGACTGACTCCTCTTACTGTCTATGTTTTGAACCATTCCTGTGACACTAGTTATAGATTCCGATGCCTCACTTCAGGTGTACTGCATCCCTTGGACATTCTTATTGACGATGAAATACAGAAATTGCATCGGAATTAAATAGTAAAGGCACAATGCCGACTGAAGTGCAAGAAGACTGACTCTTCTTACTGACTATGTTTTGAACCATTCCTGTGACACTAGTTATTGATTCCGATGCTTCACTTCATGTTTACTGTATCACTTGGACCTTCTTATTGACGACGAAACACAGAAATTGCATCGGAATTAAATAGAAAAGGCACAATGCCGACTTAAGTACAAGAAGACTGACCCTTCTTACTGACTATGTTTTGAACCATTCCTGTGACACTAGATATAGATTCCGATGCTTCACTTCAGGTTTACTGTATCACATGGACCTTTCTATTGACGATGAAACACCGAAATTGCATCGGAATTAAATAGGAAAGGCACAATGACGACTTAAGTACAAGAAGACTGACTCTTCTTACTGACTTTGTTTGAACCATTCCTGTGACACCACTTATAGATTCCGATGCTTCACTTCAGGTTTACTGTATCCGTCTGACATTCTTATTGACGATGAAACACAGAAATTGCATCGGAATTAAATAGTAAAGGCACAATGCCGACTTAAGTGCAAGAAGACTGACTCTTCTTACTGACTATGTTTTGAACCATTCCTGTGACACTAGTTATTGATTCCGATGCTTCACTTCATGTTTACTGTATCACTTGGACCTTCTTATTGACGACGAAACACAGAAATTGCATCGGAATTAAATAGAAAAGGCACAATGCCGACTTAAGTCCAAGAAGACTGACTCTTCCTACTGTCTATGATTGAACCATTCCTGTGACACTAGTTATTGACTCCGATGCTTCACTTCAGGTTTACTGTATCTCTTGGACCTTCTTATTAACGACGAAACACAGGAATTGCATCGGAATTAAATAGAAAAGCCACAATGCCGACTTAAGTACAAGAGGACTGATTCCTCCTACTGTCTATGTTTGAATCATTCCTGTGACACTAGTTATACATTCCGATGCTTCACTTCGGTTTACTGTGTCCCTCTGACCTTCTTATTGACGATGAAACACAGAAATTGCATCGGAATTAAATACAAGAGGCCCAATGCAGACTTAAGTACAAGAAGACTGACTCTTCTTACTGTCTATGATTTGAACCATTCCTGTGACACTAGTTATAGACTCCGATGCTTCACTTCAGGGGTACTGTATCCCTTGGAACTTCTTACTGACGATGAAACACCGAAATTGCATCGTAATTCAATACGAAAGGCACAATGGCGACTTAAGTACAAGAAGACTGGCTCTTCTTACTGACTTTGTTTGAACCATTCCTGTGACACCACTTATAGATTCCGATGCTTCACTTCAGGTTTACTGTATCCCTCTGACCTTCGTATTGACGATGAAACACCGAAATTGCATCGGAGTTAAATAGAAAAGGCACAATGCCGACTTAAGTACAAGAAGACTGACTCATCTTACTGTCTATGTTTTGAACCATTTCTGTGACACTAGTCATAGATTCCGATGCTTCACTTCAGGTGTACTGCATCCCTTGGACCTTCTTATTGACGATGAAATACAGAAATTGCAACGGAATTAAATAGTAAAGGCACAAAGACGACTTAAGTGCAAGAAGACTGACTCTTCTTAATGACTATGATTTGAACCATTCCTGTGACACTACTTATAGTTTCCAATGCTTCACTTCAGGTTTACTGTATCAATCTGACCTTCGTGTTGACGATGAAACACAGAAATTGCATCGG
The DNA here is from genome assembly GCF_023864345.2 of Schistocerca serialis cubense. Taxonomy (NCBI): domain Eukaryota; kingdom Metazoa; phylum Arthropoda; class Insecta; order Orthoptera; family Acrididae; genus Schistocerca; species Schistocerca serialis. The sequence goes on from NW_026047644.1 coordinate 12,756,944, forward strand.
AAATTAATACAAAATGCACAATGCCGACTCAAGTAGAAGAAGACTGACTCCTCCTACTGTCTATGTTTTGAACGATTCCTGTGACACTAGTTATACATTCCGATGCTTCACTTCAGGTTTACCGTATCCCTCTGATCTTCTTATTGACGATGAAACACAGAAATTGCATCGGAACTAAATAGAAAAGTCACAATGCCGACTTAAGTACAAGAAGACCGACTCTTCTTACTGACTATGTTTTGATCCATTCCTGTGACACGAGTTATGGATTCCGATGCTTCACATCAGGTTTACTGAATCCCTCTGACCTTCTTATTGACGATGAAACACAGAAATTGCATCGGAATTAAATACAAAAGGCACAATGCCGACTTAAGTACAAGAAGACTGACTCTTCCTACTGTCTATGTTTTGAACCATTCCTGTGACACTAGTTATAGATTCCGATGCTTCACTTCAGGTTTACTGTATCCCTCTGACCTTCTTATTGACGATGAATCACAGAAATTGCATCGGAATTAAATACAAAAAGCACAATGCCGACTTAAGTACAAGAAGACTGACTCTTATTGCTGTCTATGTTTTGAACCATTCCTGTGACACTAGTTATAGATTCCGACGCTTCACTTCAGGTTTACTGTATCCCTTGGACCTTCTTATTGACGATGAAACACAGAAATTGCATCGGAATTAAATACAAAAGGCACAATGCCGAATTATGTACAAGAAGACTGACTCATCTTACTGTCTAATTTTGAACCATTCCTGTGACACTAGTTATTGATTCCGATGCTTCACTTCAGGTTTACTGTATCTCTTGGACCTTCTTATTGTTGACGAAACACAGAAATTGCATCGGAATTAAATCGAAAAGGCACAATGCCGATTTAACTATAAGAAGACTGACTCTTCCTACTGTCTATGTTTTGAACCATTCCTGTGACACTAGTTATAAATTCCGATGCTTCACTTCAGGTTTACTGTATCCCTCTGACCTTCTTATTGACGATGAAACACAGAAATTGCCTCGGTATTAAATACAAAAATCACATTGCTGACTTAAGTACAAGAAGACTGACTCTTATTACTGTCTATGTTTTGAACTATTCCTGTGACACTAGTTATAGATTCCGACGCTTCACTTCAGGTTTACTGTATGCCTTGGACCTTCTTATTGACGATGAAACACAGAAATTGCATCGTAATTAAATAAAAAGGCACAATGCCGAATTAAGATCAAGAAGACTGACTCTTCTTACTTACTATGTTTGAACCATTCCTGTGACACTAGTTATAGATTCCGATGCTTCACTTCAGGTTTACTGAATCCCTCTGACCTTCTTATTGACGATGAAACACAGAAATTGCATCGGAATTAAATACAAAAGGCACAATGCCGACTTAAATACAAGAAGACTGTCTCTTCTTACTGTCAAATTTTATCCATTCCTGTGACACTAGTTATAGATTCCGATGCTTCACTTCAGGTTTACTGTATCCCTCTGACCTTCTTATTGACGATGAAGCACAGAAATTGAATCGGAATTAAATATTAAAGGCACAATGCCGTCTTAAGTACAAAACGAATGACTCTTCCTACTGTCTATGATTTGAACCATTCATGTGACACTAGTTATAGATTCCGATGCTTCACCTTAGGTTTACTGTATCCCTCTGCCCATCTTATTGACGTAGAAACACAGATATTGCATCGGAAAAAAATACAAAAGGCCCAATGCTGACTCAAATACAAGAAGACTGACTCTTCCTACTGTCTATGTTTTGAACCATTCCTGTGACACTAGTTATACATTCCGATGCTTCACTTCAGGTTTACCGTATCCCTCTGACCTTCTTATTGACGATGAAACACAGAAATTAGTCGGATTTAAATAGAAAAGGCACAATGCCGACTTAGGTACAAGAAGACTGACTCTCCTTACTCACTATGTTTTGAACCATTCCTGTGACACTAGTTATAGATTCCGATGCTTCACTTCAGGTTTACTGTATCCCTTGGACCTTTCTATTGACGATGAAACACCGAAATTGCATCGGAATTAAATAGAAAAGGCACAATGCCGACTTAAGTACAAGAAGACTGACTCTTCCTACTGTCTATGTTTTGAACCATTCCTGTGACACTAGTTATAGATTTCGATGCTTCACTTCAGGTTTACTGTATCCCTCTGACCATCTTATTGACGATGAAACTCACAAATTGCATTGGAATAAGATACAAAAAGCACAATGCCGACTTAAGTACAAGAGGACCTACTCTTCTTTCTGTCTATGTTTTGAAACATTCCTGTGACACTATTTATAGATTCCTATGCTTCACTTCAGGTTTTTTGTATCCCTTGGACCTTCTTATTGACGACGAAACACAGAAATTGCATCGGAATTAAATAGAAAAGGCACAATGCCGACTTAAGTACAAGAAGACTGACTCTTCTTACTGACTATGCTTTGTACCATTCCTGTGACACTAGATATAGATTCCGATGCTTCACTTCAGGTTTACTGTATCCCTTGGACGTTTCTATTGACGATGACACACCGAAATTGCATCGGAATTAAATAGGAAAGGCACAATGACGACTTAAGTACAGGAAGACTGACTCTTCTTACTGACTTTGTTGGAACCATTCCTGTGACACCACTTATAGATTCCGATGCTTCACTTCAGGTTTACTGTATCCCTCTGACCTTCTTATTGACGATGAAACACAGAAATTGCATCGGAATTAAATAGAAAAGACACAATGCCGACTTAAGTACAAGAAGACTGACTCTTCTTACTGTCTATGATTTAAACCATTACTGTGACACTAGTTATAGACTCCGATGCTTCACTTCAGGGGTACTGTATCCCTTGGACCTTCTTATTGACGATGAAACACCGAAATTGCATTGGAATTAAATACGAAAGGCACAATGCCGACTTAAGTACAAGAAGACTGACTCTTCTTACTGACTTTGTTGGAACCATTCCTGTGACACCACTTATAGATTCCGATGCTTCACTTCAGGTTTACTGTATCCCTCTGACCTTCTTATTGACGATGAAACACAGAAATTGCATCGGAGTTAAATAGAAAAGGCACAATGCCGACTTAAGTACAAGAAGACTGACTCATCTTACTGTCTATGTTTTGAACCATTTCTGTGACTCTAGTTACAGATTCCGATGCTTCACTTCAGGTGTATTGCATCCCTTGGACCTTCTTATTGACGATGAAATACAGAAATTGCATCGGAATTAAATAGTAAAGGCACAATGCCGACTTAAGTGCAAGAAGACTGACTCTTCTTACTGACTATGTTTTGAACCATTCCTGTGACACTAGTTATAGATTCCGATGCCTCACTTCAGGTTTACTGTATCCCTAGGACCTTCTTATTGACGATGAAACACAGAAATTGCATCGGAATTAAATACAAAAGGCACAATGCCGACTTAAGTCCAAGAAGACAGACTCTTCCTACTCTCTATGATTGAACCATTCCTGTGACACTAGTTATATATTCCGATTCTTCACTCCAGGTTTACTGTATCCATCTGACCTTCTTATTGACGATGAAACACAGAAATTGCATCGGAATTAATTAGAAAAGCCACAATGCCGACTTAAGTACAAGAAGACTGACTCTTCCTACTGTCTATGTTTGAATCATTCCTGTGACACTAGTTATACATTCCGATGCTTCAATTCAGGTTTACTGTGTCCCTCTGACCTTCTTATTGACGATGAAACACAGAAATTGCATCGGAAATAAATACAAAAAGCACAATGCCAACTTAAGTACAAGAAGACTGACTCTTCCTACTGTCTACGTTTCGAACCATTCCTGTGACACTAGTTATAGTTTCCAATGTTCACTTCAGGGTTACTGTATCCCTCTGACCTTCGTATTGACGATGAAACACAGAAATTGCATCATAAATTAATACAAAATGCACAATGCAGACTCAAGTAGAAGAAGACTGACTCCTACTACTGTCTATGTTTTGAACGTTCCTGTGACACTAGTTATACATTCCGATGCTTCACTTCAGGTTTACCGTATCCCTCTGACCTTCTTATTGACGATGAAACACAGAAATTGCATCGGAACTAAATAGAAAAGGCACAATGCCGACTGAAGTACAAGAAGACTGACTCTTCTTACTGACTATGTCTTGAACCATTACTGTGACACTAGTTATGGATTCCGATGTTTCACTTCAGGTTTACTGTATCCCTTGGACCTTCTTATTGACGATGAAACACAGAAATTGCATCGGAATTAAATGCAATACGCACAATGCCGACTTATGTACAAGAAGACTGACTCATCTTACTGTCCATGTTCTGAACGATTCCTCTGACACTAGTTATTGATTCCGATTCTTCACTTCAGGTCTGTTGTATCCCTTGGACCTTCGTATTGACGACGAAACACATAAAATTGCATCGGAACTCAATAGCGAAGGCACAATGCCGACTTAAGTACAAGAAGACTGACTCTTCCTACTGTCTATGTTTTGAACCATTCCTGTGACACCAGTTATAGATTCCGATGCTTCACTTCAAGTTTACTGTATCCCTCTGACCTTCTAATTGATCATGAAACACAGAAATTGCATCGGTATTAGATACAAAAGCACAATGCCGACTCAAGTACAAGAAGACTGACTCATCTTATTGTCTATGTTTTGAACCATTCCTCTGACACTAGTTATAGATTCCGATGCTTCACTTCAGGATTACTGTACCCCTTTGACCTTCTTATTGACGATGAAACACAGAAATTAAATCGGAATTGAAGAGAAAAGGCACAATGCCGACTTAAGTACAAGAGGACTCACTCTAATTACTGTCTATGTTTCGAACCATTCCTGTGACAATAGATATAGATTCCGATGCTTCACGTCAGGTTTACTGTATCCCTTGGACCTTCTTATTGACGATGAAACACAAAAATTGCATCGGAATTAAATACAAAAGGCACAATGCCGACTTATGTACAAGAAGACTGACTCATCTTACTCTCTATGTTTTAAACCATTCCTCTGACACTAGTTATAGATTCCGATGCTTCACTTCAGGTTTACTGCATCCCTTGGACCTTCTTATTGACGACGAAACAAAGGAATTGCAACGGAATAAAATACAAAAGGCACAATGCCGACTTAAATACAAGAAGACTGACTCTTCTTACTGTCTATTTTATAACCATTCCTGTGACACTTGTTATAGATTCCGATGCTTCACTTCAGGTTTACTGTATCCCTCTGACCTTCTTATTGACGATGAAACACAGAAATTGCATCGGAATTAAATATAAAAGGCACAATGCCGACTTAAGTACAAAACGAATGACTCTTCCTACTGTCTATGATTTGAACCATTCCTGTGAAACTAGTTATAGATTCCGATGCTTCACCTTAGGTTTACTGTATCCCTCTGACCTTCTTATTGACGATGAAACACAGAAATTGCATCGGAAATAAATACAAAATGCACAATGCTGACTCAAATACAAGAAGACTGACTCTTCCTACTGTCTATGTTTTGAACCATTCCTGTGACACTAGTTATACATTCCGATGCTTCACTTCAGGTTTACCGTATCCCTCTGACGTTCTTATTGACGATGAAACACAGAAATTGCATCGGAATTAAATAGAAAAGGCCCAATGCCGACTTAGGTACAAGAAGACTGACTCTTCTTACTGACTATGTTTTGAACCATTCCTGTGACACTAGTTATAGATTCCGATGCTTCACTTCAGGTTTACTGTATCCCTCTGACCTTCTTATTGACGATGAAACACAGAAATTGCATCGGAATTAAATACAAAAGGCTCATTGCCGACATAAGTACAAGAAGACTGACTCTTATTACTGTCTATGATTTGAACCATTCCTGTGACACTAGTTATGGATTCCGATGCTTCACGTCAGGTTTACTGTATCCCTTGACCTTCGTATTGACGATGAAACACTGATATTGCATCGGAATTAAATACAAAACGCACAATGCCGACTTATGTACAAGAAGACTGACTCATCTTACTGTCTATGATCTGAACCATTCCTCTGACACTAGGTATAGATTCCGATGCTTAAGTTCAAGTTTACTGTATCCCTTGGACCTTCCTATTGACGACGAAACACAGAAATTGCATCGGAAGTAAATAGAAAAGACCCAATGCCGACTTAGGTTCAAGAAGACTGACTCTTCTTACTGACTATGTTTTGAACCATTCCTGTGACAGTAGTTTTAGATTCCGATGCTTCACGTCCGGTTTACTGTATCCCTCTAACCTTCTTATTGCCGATGAAACACAGAAATTGCGTCGGAATTCAGTACAAAAGGCACAATGCCGACTCAAGTAGAAGATGACTGACTCTTCCTACTGTCTATGTTATGAACCATTTCTGTGACACTAGCTATAGATTCCGATGCTTCACTTCAGGTTTATTGTATCCCTTGGACCTTCTTATTGACGACGAAACAAAGAAATTGCATCGGAATTAAATACAAAAGGCACAATGCCGACTTAAGTACAAGAACACTGACTCTTCTTACTGACAATGCTTTGAACCATTTCTGTGACACTAGTTATAGATTCCGATGCTTCACTTCATGTTTACTGTATCCCTTGGATCTTCTTATTGACAACGAAACAAAGAAATTGCATCGGAATTAAATACAAAAGGCACAATGCCGACTTAAGTACAAGAAGACTGACTCTTCTTACTGTCTATGTTTTGAACCATTCCTGTGACACTAGTTATAGATTCCGATGCTTCACTTCAGGATTACTGTATCTCTCTGACCTTCCTATTGAAGATGAAACACAGAAATTGCATCGGAATAAAATACAAAAGGCACAATGCCGACTTAAATACAAGAAGACTGACTCTTCTTACTGTCTATTTTATAACCATTCCTGTGACACTAGTTATAGATTCCGATGCTTCACTTCAGGTTTACTGTATCCCTCTGAAATTCTTATTGACGATGAAACACAGAAATTGCATCGGAATTAAATATAAAAGGCACAATGCCGACTTAAGTACAAAACGAATGACTCTTCCTACTGTCAATGATTTGAACCATTCCTGTGAAACTAGTTATAGATTCCGATGCTTCACCTTAGGTTTACTGTATCCCTCTGACCTTCTTATTGACGATGAAACACAGAAATTGCATCGGAAATAAATACAAAATGCACAATGCTGACTCAAATACAAGAAGACTGACTCTTCCTACTGTCTATGTTTTGAACCATTCCTGTGACAGTAGTTATACATTCCGATGCTTCACTTCAGGTTTACCGTATCCCTCTGACCTTCTTATTGACGATGAAACACAGAAATTGCATCGGAATTAAATAGAAAAGGCCCAATGCCGACTTAGGTACAAGAAGACTGACTCTTCTTACTGACTATGTTTTGAACCATTCCTGTGACACTAGTTATAGATTCCGATGCTTCACTTCAGGTTTACTGTATCCCTCTGACCTTCTTATTGACGATGAAACACAGAAATTGCATCGGAATTAAATACAAAAGGCTCATTGCCGACATAAGTACAAGAAGACTGACTCTTATTACTGTCTATGATTTGAACCATTCCTGTGACACTAGTTATGGATTCCGATGCTTCACGTCAGGTTTACTGTATCCCTTGACCTTCGCATTGACGATGAAACACTGATATTGCATCGGAATTAAATACAAAACGCACAATGCCGACTTATGTACAAGAAGACTGACTCATCTTACTGTCTATGATCTGAACCATTCCTCTGACACTAGGTATAGATTCCGATGCTTCAGTTCAAGTTTACTGTATCCCTTGGACCTTCCTATTGACGACGAAACACAGAAATTGCATCGGAAGTAAATAGAAAAGACCCAATGCCGACTTAGGTTCAAGAAGACTGACTCTTCTTACTGACTATGTTTTGAACCATTCCTGTGACAGTAGTTTTAGATTCCGATGCTTCACGTCCGGTTTACTGTATCCCTCTAACCTTCTTATTGCCGATGAAACACAGAAATTGCGTCGGAATTCAGTACAAAAGGCACAATGCCGACTCAAGTAGAAGATGACTGACTCTTCCTACTGTCTATGTTATGAACCATTTCTGTGACACTAGTTATAGATTCCGATGCTTCACTTCAGGTTTATTGTATCCCTTGGACCTTCTTATTGACGACGAAACAAAGAAATTGCATCGGAATTAAATACAAAAGGCACAATGCCGACTTAAGTACAAGAACACTGACTCTTCTTACTGACAATGCTTTGAACCATTTCTGTGACACTAGTTATAGATTCCGATACTTCACTTCAGGTTTACTGTATCCCTTGGACCTTCTTATTGACGAGGAAACACAGAAATTGCATCGGAATTAAATACAAAAGGCACAATGCCGACTTATGTACAAGAAGACTGACTCATCTTACAGTCTATGTTTTGAACCACTCACGTGACACTAGTTATAGATTCCGATGCTTCACATCAGGTCTACTGTATCCCTTGGACTTTCTTATTGACGACGAAACACAGAAATTGCATCGGAATTAAATAGAAAAGGCACAATGCCGTCTCAAGTACAAGAAGACTGAATCTTCCTACTGTCTATGTTTGAACCATTCCTGCGACACTAGTTATAGATTCCGCTGCTTCACTTCAGGTATACTGTATCCCTCTGACCTTCTTATTGACGATGAAACACAGAAATTGCATCGGAATTGAATAGAAAATGCACAATGCCGACTTTAGTACAAGCAGTATGACTCTTCCTAATGTGTATGTTTTGAACCATTCTTGTGACACTTGTAATAGATTCCGATGCTTCACTTCAGGTTTTCTGTATCCCTCTGACCTTCTTATTGATGATGAGACACAGAAATTGCATCGGAATTAAATAGGAAAGGCACAATGTCGACTTAAGTACAAGAAGACTGACTCTTCTTTCTCTCTATGATTTGAACCATTCCTGTGACACTAGTTATACATTCCGATGCTTCACTTCAGGTTCACTGTATCCCTTGGACCTTCTTATGGACGATGAAACACTGAAATTGCTTCGGAATTAAATAAAAAGGCACAATGCCGAATTAAGTACAAGAAGACTGACTCTACTTACTGACTATGTTTTGAACCATTCCTGTGACACTAGTTATAGATTCCGATGCTTCACTTCAGGTTTACTGTATCTCTCTGACCTTCTTGTTGACGATGAAACACAGAAATTGCATCGGTATTAAACACAAAAGGCACAATGCATACTTAAGTACAAGAAGACAGACTCTTCCTACTCTCTATGATTTGAACCATTCCTGCGACACTAGTTATAGATTCCGATGCTTCACTTGAGGTTTACTGTATCCCTCTAACCTTCTTATTGACGATGAAACACAGAAATTGCATCGGAATTAAATACAAAAGGCACAATGCCGACTTAAGTACAAGAAGACTGACTCATATTACTGTCTATGTTTGAACCATTCCTGTGACACTAGTTATAGATTCCTATGCTTCACTTCAGGTTTACTGTATCCCTCTGACCTTCTTATTGACGATGAAACAGAGAAATTGCATTGGAATTAAATAGAAAAGGCACAATGCCGACTGAAGTACAAGAAGTCTGACTCTTACTACTGTCTATGTTTTGAACCATTCCCGTGACACTAGTTATAGATTCCGCTGCTTCACTTCAGGTTTACTGTATCCCTCTGACCTTCTTATTGACAATGAAACTCAGAAAATGCATCGGAATTAGATACAAAAAGCACAATGCCGACATGAGTACAAGAGGACTGACTCTTCTTGCTGTCTATGTTTTGAAACATTCCTGTGACACTAGTTATAGATTCCGATGCTTCACTTCAGGTTTACTGTATCCCTTGGACCTTCTAATTGACGAGGAAACACAGAAATTGCATCGTAATTAAATAGAAAAGGCAGAATGGCGACTTACGTACAAGAAGACTGACTCTTCTTACTTACTATGTTTTGAACCATTTCTGTGACACTAGATATAGATTACGATGCTTCACTTCAGGTTTACTGAATCCCATGGACCTTCGTATGGACGATGAAACACAGAAATTGCATCGGAATTAAATAAAAAGGCACAATGCCGAATTATGTACAAGAAGACTGACTCTTCTTTCTGACTATGCTTTGAACCATTCCTGTGACACTAGTTATAGATTCCGATGCTTCACTTCAGGTTTACTGTATCCCTTGGACCTTCTTACTAACGATGAAGACAGAAATTGCATCGGAATTAAATACAAAAGGCACAATGCAGACTTAAGTACAAGAGGACTGACTCTTCCTACTCTCTATGATTTGAACCATTCCTGTGACACTAGTTATAGGTTCCGATTCTTCACTTCAGGTTTACTGTGTCCCTCTAACCTTCCTATTGACTATGCAACACAAAAATTCCATCGAAATTAAATACAAAAGGCACAATGCCGACTTAAGTACAAGAAGACTGACTCATCCTACTGTCTATGTTTTGAACCATTCCTGTGACACTAGTTATAGATTCCGCTACTTCACTTCAGGTTTACTGTAGCCCTCTGACCTTCTTATTGATGACGAAACACAGAAATTGCATCGGAATCAAATAGAAAAGGCACAATGCCGACTTAAGTTCAAGAAGACTGATCTTCCTATTGTCTATGTTTCGAACCATTTCTGTGACACTAGTTATAGATTCCGATGCTTCACTTCAGGTTTACTGTATCCCTCTGACTTTCTTATTGACGATGAAACACAGAAATTGCATTGGAATTAAATAGGAAAGGCACAATGCCGACTTAAGTACAAGAAGACTGACTCTTCTTACGGTCTAAGTTTTGAACCATTCCTGTGACACTAGTTATAGATTCCGATGCTTCACTTCAGGTTTACTGTATCCCTCTGACCTTCTTATTGACGATGAAACACAGAAATTGCATCGGAATTAAACACAAAAGGCACAATGCCGACTTAAGTACAAGAAGACTTACTCTTCTTACAGTCTATGCTTTGAACCATTCCTGTGACACTAGTTATAGATTCCGATGCTTCACTTCCGATTTACTGTATCCCTTGGACCTTCTTATTGACGATGAAACAGACAAATTTCATCGTAATTAAATTCAAAAGGCACAATGCCGACTTAAGTACAAGTAGACTGACTCTTCTTACTGTCTATGTTTGAACTATTCCTGTGACACTAGTTATAGATTCCGGTGCTTCACTTCAGGTTTACTGTATCCCTTGGACCTTCTTATCGACGATGAAACAAAGAAATTGCATCGGAATTATATACAAAAGGCACAATGCCGACTTAAGTACAAGAAGACTGACTGTTCTTACTGTCTATGTTTTGAACCATTCCTCTGACACTAGTTATTCATTCCGATGCTTCACTTCAGATGTACTGTATCCCTTAAACCTTTTTATTGACGATTAAACACAGAAATTGTATCGGAATTAAATACAAAAGGCACAATGCCGACTTAAGTACAAGTAGACTGACTCTTCCTACTGTCTATGTTTTGAACCATTCCTGTTACACTAGTTATAGATACTGATGCTTCACTTCAGGTTTACTGTAACCCTCTGACCTTCCTAATGACGATGAAATACAGCAATTGCATCGGAATTAAACACAAAAGGCACAATGCCGACTTAAGTACATGTAGATTGACTCTTCCAACTGTCTTTGTTTTGAACCATTCCTGTGACACTAGTTATAGATTCCGATGATTCACTTCAGGTTTAATGTATCCCTCTGACCTTCTTATTGACGATGAAACACAGAAATTGCATCGGAATTAAATAGAAAAGGCACAATGCCGACTTAAGTACAAGAAGAATGACTCTTCCTAATGTCTATGTCTTGAAACATTCCTGTGACACTAGTTATAGATTCCGATGCTTCACTTCAGGTTTACTGTATCCCTCTGACCTTCTCATTGACGACGAAACACAGAAATTGCATCGGAATTAAATAGAAAAGGCACAATGCCGACTTAAGTTCAGGAAGACTGACCCTTCCTATTGTCTATGTTTTGAACCATTTCTATGACACTACTTATAGATTCCGATGCTTCACTTCAGGTTTACTGTATCCCCTGGTCCTTCTTATTGACGATGAAACACAGAAATTGCATCGGAATTAAATACAAAAGGCACAATGCAGACTTAAGTCCAAGAAGACTGATTCTTCCTACTCTCTATGATTTGAACCATTCCTGTGGCACTAGTTATAGATTCCGATGCTTCACTTCAGGTTTACTGTATCCCTGTAACCTTCTTATTGACGATGAAACACAGAAATTGCATCGGAATAAAATACAAAAGGCACAATGCCGACTTAAGTACAAGAAGACTGACTCTTATTACTGTCTATGTTTTGAACCATTCCTGTGACACTAGTTATAGATTCCGATGCCTCACTTCAGGTTTACTGTATCCCTTGGACCTTCTTATTGACGATGAAACACAGAAATTGCATCGGAATTAAATACAAAAGGCACAATGCCGACTTATGTACATGAAGACTGACTCATCTTACGGTCTATGTTTTGAACCATTCCTGTGACACTAGTTATAGATTCCGATGCTTCACTTCAGGTTTACTGTACCCCTTGGACCTTTTTATTAACGATGAAACACAGAAATTGCTTCGGAATGAAATACAAAAGGCACATTGCCAACTTAAGTACAAGTAGACTGACTCTTCTTACTGTCTATGTTTTGAACCATTCCTCTGACACTAGTTATAGATTCTGATGCTTCACTTCAGGTTTACTGTATCCCTCTGACCTTCCTAATGACGATGAAATACAGCAATTGCATCGGAATTAAATACAAAAGGCACAATGCCGACTTAAGTACATGTAGGCTGACTGTTCCTACTGTCTATGTTTTGAACCATTCCTATGACACTAGTTATAGATTCCGATGATTCACATCAGGTTTACTGTATCCCTCTGACCTTCGTATTGACAATGAAACACAGAAATTGCATCGGAATTAAATAGAAAATTCACAATGCCGACTTAAGTACAAGAAGAATGACTCTTCCTAATGTCTATGTTTGAATTATTCCTGTGACACTAGTTATAGATTCCGATGCTTCACATCAGGTTTACTGTATCCCTGTGACCTTCTTATTGACGATGAAATACAGAAATTGCATCGGAAATAAATACAAAAGGCACAATGCCTACTCAAGTACAAGAAGACTGACTCTTCCTACTGTCTATGTTTTGAACCATTCCTGTGACACTAGTTATACATTTCGATGCTTCACTTCAGGTTTACTGTATCCCTTGGGGCTTCTTATTGACGATGGAACACAGATATTGCATCGGAATTAAATAGAAAAGACAGAATGCCGACTTACGTACAAAAAGACTGACTCTTCTTACTGACTATGTTTTGAACCATTTCTGTGACACTAGATATAGATAACGATGCTTCACTTAAGGTTTACTGTATCCCTCTACCCTTCTTATTGACGATGAGACAGAGAAATTGCATCGGAATTAAATACAAAAGACACAATGCCGACTTAAGTACAAGAAGACTGACTTTTATTACTTTCTATGTATTGAACCATTCCTGTGACACTAGTTATACATTCCGATGCTTCACTTCAGGTTTACTGTATCCCTTGGACTTTCTTGTTGACGATGAAACACAGAAATTGCATCGGAATTAAATAGAAATTGCACAATGCCGACTTAAGTACGAGAAGGCTGACTCTTCTTACTGACTATGTTTTGAACCATTTCTCTGACACTAGATATAGATTCCGATGCGTCACTTCAGGTTTACTGTATCTCTTGGACCTTCTTATGGACGATGAAACACAGAAATTGCATCGGAATTAAATAAAAAGGCACAATGCCGAATTAAGTGCAAGAAGACTGACTCTTCTTACTGACTATGTTTTGAACCATTCCTGTGACACTAGTTATAGATTCCGATGCTTCACTTCAGGTTTACTGTATCCCACTGACCTTCGTATTGACGATGAAACACAGAAATTGCATCGGAATTAAACACAAAAGGCACAATGCAGACTTAAGTACAAGAAGACAGACTCTTCCTACTCTCTATGATTTGAACTATTCCTGAGACACTAGTTATAGATTCCGATGCTTCACTTCAGGTTTACTGTATCCCTCTAACCTTCTTATTGACGATGAAACACAGAAATTGCATCAGAATTAAATACAAAAGGCACAATGCCGACTTAAGTACAAGAAGACTGACTCTTATTACTGTCTATGTTTTGAACCATTCCTGTGACACTAGATATAGATAACGATGCTTCACTTAAGGTTTACTGTATCCCTCTACCCTTCTTATTGACGATGAGACAGAGAAATTGCATCGGAATTAAATACAAAAGACACAATGCCGACTTAAGTACAAGAAGACTGACTTTTATTACTTTCTATGTATTGAACCATTCCTGTGACACTAGTTATACATTCCGATGCTTCACTTCAGGTTTACTGTATCCCTTGGACTTTCTTGTTGACGATGAAACACAGAAATTGCATCGGAATTAAATAGAAATTGCACAATGCCGACTTAAGTACGAGAAGGCTGACTCTTCTTACTGACTATGTTTTGAACCATTTCTCTGACACTAGATATAGATTCCGATGCGTCACTTCAGGTTTACTGTATCTCTTGGACCTTCTTATGGACGATGAAACACAGAAATTGCATCGGAATTAAATAAAAAGGCACAATGCCGAATTAAGTGCAAGAAGACTGACTCTTCTTACTGACTATGTTTTGAACCATTCCTGTGACACTAGTTATAGATTCCGATGCTTCACTTCAGGTTTACTGTATCCCACTGACCTTCGTATTGACGATGAAACACAGAAATTGCATCGGAATTAAACACAAAAGGCACAATGCCGACTTAAGTACAAGAAGACTGACTTTTATTACTTTCTATGTATTGAACCATTCCTGTGACACTAGTTATACATTCCGATGCTTCACTTCAGGTTTACTGTATCCCTTGGACTTTCTTGTTGACGATGAAACACAGAAATTGCATCGGAATTAAATAGAAATTGCACAATGCCGACTTAAGTACGAGAAGGCTGACTCTTCTTACTGACTATGTTTTGAACCATTTCTCTGACACTAGATATAGATTCCGATGCGTCACTTCAGGTTTACTGTATCTCTTGGACCTTCTTATGGACGATGAAACACAGAAATTGCATCGGAATTAAATAAAAAGGCACAATGCCGAATTAAGTGCAAGAAGACTGACTCTTCTTACTGACTATGTTTTGAACCATTCCTGTGACACTAGTTATAGATTCCGATGCTTCACTTCAGGTTTACTGTATCCCACTGACCTTCGTATTGACGATGAAACACAGAAATTGCATCGGAATTAAACACAAAAGGCACAATGCAGACTTAAGTACAAGAAGACAGACTCTTCCTACTCTCTATGATTTGAACTATTCCTGAGACACTAGTTATAGATTCCGATGCTTCACTTCAGGTTTACTGTATCCCTCTAACCTTCTTATTGACGATGAAACACAGAAATTGCATCAGAATTAAATACAAAAGGCACAATGCCGACTTAAGTACAAGAAGACTGACTCTTATTACTGTCTATGTTTTGAACCATTCCTGTGACACTAGTTATAGATTCCTATGCTTCACTTTAGGTTTACTGTATCCCTCTGACCTTCTTATTGACGATGAATCACAGAAATTGCATCGGAATTAGATACAAAAAGCACAATGCCGACTTAAGTACAAGAGGACTGACTCTTCTTGCTGTCTATGTTTTGATACATTCCTGTGACACTAGTTATAGATTCCGATGCTTCACTTCAGGTTTACTGTATCCCTTGGACCTTCTTATTGACGAGGAAACACAGAAATTGTATCGGAATTAAATAGAAAAGGCACAATGAAGTCTTAAGTAAATGAAGACTGACTCTTATTACTGTCTATGTTTTGAACCATTCCTGTGACACTAGTTATAGATTCCGATGCTTCACTTCAGGTTTACTGTATCCCTTGGACCTTCTTATTGACGATGAAACACAGAAATTCCATCGGAATTAAATACAAAAGTCACAATGCCGACTTATGTACAAGAAGACTGACTCATCTTACTGTCTATGTTTTGAGCCATTCCTGTGACACTAGTTATAGATTCCGATGCTTCACTTCAGGTTATCTGAATCCCTTGGACTTTCTTATTGACGACGAAACACAGAAATTGCATCGGACTTAAATAGAAAAGGCACAATGCCGACTTAAGTACAAGAAGACTGACCCTTCCTACTGTCTATGTTTTGAACCATTCCTGTGACACTAGTTATAGATTCCGATGCATCACTTCAGGTTTACTGTATCCCTCTGACCTTCGTATTGACGATGAATTACAAATATTGCATCTGAATTAGATACAAAAAGCACAATGCCGACTTAAGTACAAGAGGACTGACTCCTCTAGCTGTCGATGTTTGGAAACATTCCTGTGACACTAGTTATAGATTCCGATGCTTCACTTCAGGTTTACTGTATCCCTAGGACCTTCTTATTGACGACGACCACAGAAATTGCATCGGAATTAAGTAGAAAAAGCACAATGCCGACTTAAGTTCAAGAAGACTGACCCTTCCTATTGTCTATGTTTTGAACCACTCCTGTGACACTAGTTATAGATTCCGATGCTTCACTTCAGGTTTACTGTATCCCTTGGACCTTCTTGTTGTTGATGAAACACAGAAATTGCATCGGAATTAAATACAAAAGGCCCAATGCATACTTAAGTACAAGAAGACTGACTCTTCCTACTCTCTATGATTTGAACCATTCCTGTGACACTAGTTATAGATTCCGATGCATCACTTCAGGTTTACTGTACCCCTTGGACCTTTTTATTAACGATGAAACACAGAAATTGCTTCGGAATTAAATACAAAAGGCACATTGCCGACTTAAGTACAAGTAGACTGACTCTTCTTACTGTCTATGTTTTGAACCATTCCTCTGACACTAGTTATAGATTCTGATTCTTCACTTCAGGTTTACTGTATCCCTCTGACCTTCCTAATGACGATGAAATACAGCAATTAAATCGGAATTAAATACAAAAGGCACAATGCCGACTTAAGTACATGTAGACTGACTGTTCCTACTGTCTATGTTTTGAACCATTCCTGTGACACTAGTTATAGATTCCGATGATTCACTTCAGGTTTACTGTATCCCTCTGACCTTCGTATTGACAATGAAACACAGAAATTGCATCGGAATTAAATAGAAAATTCACAATGCCGACTTAAGTACAAGAAGAATGACTCTTCCTAATGTCTATGTTTTGAATTATTCCTGTGACACTAGTTATAGATTCCGATGCTTCACTTCAGGTTTACTGTATCCCTTGGGGCTTCTTATTGACGATGAAACACAGATATTGCATCGGAATTAAATAAAAAAGACAGAATGCCGACTTACGTACAAAAAGACTGACTCTTCTTACTGACTATGTTTTGAACCATTTCTGTGACACTAGATATAGATAACGATGCTTCACTTAAGGTTTACTGTATCCCTCTACCCTTCTTATTGACGATGAGACAGAGAAATTTCATCGGAATTAAATACAAAAGACACAATGCCGACTTAAGTACAAGAAGACTGACTTTTATTACTTTCTATGTATTGAACCATTACTGTGACACTAGTTATACATTCCGATGCTTCACTTCAGGTTTACTGTATCCCTTGGACTTTCTTGTTGTCGATGAAACACAGAAATTGCATCGGAATTAAATAGAAATTGCACAATGCCGACTTAAGTACGAGAAGGCTGACTCTTCTTACTGACTATGTTTTGAACCATTTCTGTGACACTAGATATAGATTCCGATGCGTCACTTCAGGTTTACTGTATCCCTTGGACCTTCTTATGGACGATGAAACACAGAAATTGCATCGGAATTAAATAAAAAGGCACAATGCCGAATTAAGTACAAGAAGACTGACTCTTCTTACTGACTATGTTTTGAACCATTCCTGTGACACTAGTTATAGATTCCGATACTTCACTTCAGGTTTACTGTATCCCACTGACCTTGTTATTGACGATGAAACACAGAAATTGCATCGGAATTAAACACAAAAGGCACAATGCAGACTTACGTACAAGAAGACAGACTCTTCCTACTCTCTATGATTTGAACTATTCCTGAGACACTAGTTATAGATTCCGATGCTTCACTTCAGGTTTACTGTATCCCTCTAACCTTCTTATTGACGATGAAACACAGAAATTGCATCGGAATTAAATACAAAAGGCACAATGCCGACTTAAGTACAAGAAGACTGACTCTTATTACTGTCTATGTTTTGAACCATTCCTGTGACACTAGTTATAGTTTCCTATGCTTCACTTTAGGTTTACTGTATCCCTCTGACCTTCTTATTGACGATGAATCACAGTAATTGCATCGGAATTAGATACAAAAAGCACAATGCCGACTTAAGTACAAGAGGACTGACTCTTCTTGCTGTCTATGTTTTGATACATTCCTGTGACACTAGTTATAGATTCCGATGCTTCACTTCAGGTTTACTGTATCCCTTGGACCTTCTTATTGACGAGGAAACACAGAAATTGTATCGGAATTAAATAGAAAAGGCACAATGAAGACTTAAGTACATGAAGACTGACTCTTATTACTGTCTATGTTTTGAACCATTCCTGTGACACTAGTTATAGATTCCGATGCTTCACTTCAGGTTTACTGTATCCCTTGGACCTTCTTATTGACGATGAAACCCAGAAATTCCATCGGAATTAAATACAAAAGTCACAATGCCGACTTATGTACAAGAAGACTGACTCATCTTACTGTCTATGTTTTGAGCCATTCCTGTGACACTAGTTATAGATTCCGATGCTTCACTTCAGGTTATCTGAATCCCTTGGACTTTCTTATTGACGACGACACACAGAAATTGCATCGGACTTAAATAGAAAAGGCACAATGCCGACTTAAGTACAAGAAGACTGACTCTTCCTACTGTGTATGTTTTGAACCATTCCTTTGACACTAGTTATAGATTCCGATGCTTCACTTCAGGTTTACTGTATGCCTCTGACCTTCGTATTGACGATGAAACACAAATATTGCATCGGAATTAGATACAAAAAGCACAATGCGTACTTAAGTACAAGAGGACTGACTCTTCTAGCTGTCGATGTTTGGAAACATTCCTGTGACACTAGTTATAGATTCCGATGCTTCACTTCAGGTTTACTGTATCCCTTGGACCTTCTTATTGACGACGACCACAGAAATTGCATCGGAATTAAATAGAAAAAGCACAATGCCGACTTAAGTTCAAGAAGACTGACCCTTCCTATTGTCTATGTTTTGAACCACTCCTGTGACACTAGTTATAGATTCCGATGCTTCACTTCAGGTTTACTGTATCCCTTGGACCTTCTTATTGTTGATGTAACACAGAAATTGCATCGGAATTAAATACAAAAGGCACAATGCATACTTAAGTACAAGAAGACTGACTCTTCCTACTCTCTATGATTTGAACCATTCCTGTGACACTAGTTATAGATTCCGATGCATCACTTCAGGTTTACTGTATCCCTCTAACCTTCTTATTGACGATGAAACACCGAAATTGCATCGGAATTAAATACAAAAGGCACAATGCCGACTTAAGTACAAGAAGACTGACTCTTATTACTGTCTATGTTTTGAACCATTCCTGTGACACTAGTAATAGATTCCGATGCTTCACTTCAGCTTTACTGTATCCCTTGGACCTTCTTATTGACGATGAAACACAGAAATTGCATAGGAATTAAATAGAAAAGGCACAATGCCGACTTATGTACCAGAATACTGACTCATCTTACTGTCTATGTTTTGAACCATTCCTGTGACACTAGTTATAGATTCCGATGCTTCACTTCAGGTTTACTGTATCCCTTGGACTTTCTTATTGACGACGAAACATAGAAATTGCATCGGAATTAAATAGAGAAGGCACAATGCCGACTTAAGTACAAGAAGACTGACTCTTCCTACTGTCTATGTTTTGAACCATTCCTGTGACACTAGTTATAGATTCCGCTGCTTCACTTCAGGTTTACTGTATCCCTCTGACCTTCTTATTGACGATGCAACACAGATATTGCATCGGAATTAGATACAAAAAGCACATTGCCGACTTAAGTACAAGAGGACTGACTCTTCTTGCTGTCTATGTTTTGAAACATTCCTGTGACACTAGTTATAGATTCCGATGCTTCAGTTCAGGTTCACTGTATCCCTTGGACTTTCTTATTGACGATGAAACACAGGAATTGCATCGGAATTAAATAGAAATTGCACAATGCCGACTTATGTACGAGAAGACTGACTCTTCTTACTGACTAAGATTTGAACCATTTCTATGACACTAGATATAGATTCCGATGCGTCACTTCAGGTTTACTGTATCCCTTGGACCTTCTTATGGACGATGAAACACAGATATTGCATCGGAATTAAATAAAAAGGCACAATGCCGAATTAAGTACAAGAAGACTGACTCTTCCTACTCTCTATGATTTGAACCATTCCTGTGACACTAGTTATACATTCCGATGCTTCACTTCAGGTTTACTGTATCCCTTGGACCTTCTTATTGACGATGAAACACATATATTGCTTCGGAATTAAATA
Organism: Schistocerca serialis cubense; assembly: GCF_023864345.2. Lineage (NCBI taxonomy): Eukaryota > Metazoa > Arthropoda > Insecta > Orthoptera > Acrididae > Schistocerca > Schistocerca serialis. Next base: position 12,777,734 of record NW_026047644.1, read on the forward strand.
GAAAAGGCAGAATGCTGACTTACGTACAAAAAGACTGACTCTTCTTACTGACTATGTTTTGAACCATTTCTGTGACACTAGATATAGATAACGATGCTTCACCTCAGGTTAACTGTATCCCTTGGACCTTCTTATTGACGATGAAACACAGAAATTGCATCGGAATTAAATACAAAAGGCACAATGCGGACTTAAGTACAAGAAGACAGACTCTTCCTACCCTCTATGATTTGAACCATTCCTGTGACACTAGTTATAGATTTCGATGCTTCACTTCAGGTTTACTGTATCCCTCTAACCTTCTTATTGACGATGAAACACAGAAATTGCATCGGAATTAAATACAAGAGGCACAATGCCGACTTAAGTACAAGAGGACGGACCCTTCGTATTGTATATGCTTTGAACCATTCCAGTGACACTAGTTATAGATTCCGATCCTTCACTTCTGGTTTACTGTATCCGTCTGACCTTCTTATTGAGGATGATACACAGAAAGTGCATCGGAATTAAATAGAAAAAGGCACAATGCCGACTTAAGTACAAGAAGACTGACTCTTGTTACAGACTATGTTGTGAACATTTCCTGTGAGACCAGTTTTCGATTCCGATGCGTCACTATATGTTACCTGTATCCCTTGGACCTCCTTATTGACGATTATAATGTGAACATTTCCTGTGAGACCAGTTTTAGATTCCGATGCTTCACTATATGTTACCTGTATCCCTTGGACCTCCTTCTTGACGATGTAACACAGAAATTGCATCGGAATTAAATTCAAAAGGCACAATGCCGACTTAAGTACAAGATGACTGACTCTTCTTACTGTCTATGATTTGAACCATTCCTGTGACACTAGTTATAGATTTCGATGCTTCACTTCAGGTTTACTGTATCCCTCTGACCTTCTTATTGACGATAAAACACAGAAATTGCATCCGAATCAAATAGAAAAGGCAGAATGCCGACTTACGTACAAAAGACTGACTCTTCTTACTGACTATGTTTTGAACCATTTCTGTGACACTAGTTATTCATTCCGATGCTTCACTTCAGGTGTACTGTATCCCTTGGACTTTCTTATTGACGATGAAACACAGAAATTGCATCGGAATGAAATAGAAAAGGCACAATGCCGACTTTAGTACAAGAAGAATGACTCTTCCTAATATCTATGTTTTGAACCATTCCTGTGACACTAGTAATAGATTCCGATGCTTCACTTCAGGTTTTCTGAATCCCTCTGACCTTCTTTTTGACGATGAAACACAGAAATTGAATCAGAAATAAATAGAAAAGGCACAATGCCGACTCAAGGACAAGGAGACTGACTCTTCTTACTGACTATGATTTGAACCATTCCTGTGACACTAGTTATTCATTCCGATGCTTCACTTCAGGTGTACTGTATCCCTTGGACTTTCTTATTGACGATGAAACACAGAAATTGCATCGGAATTAAATAGAAAATGCACAATGCCGACTTAAGTACGAGAAGACTGACTCTTCTTACTGACTATGTTTTGAACCATTCCTGTGACACTAGTTATAGATTCCGATGCTTCACTTCAGGTTTACTGTATCCCTCTGACCTTCGTATGGAAGATGAAAACAGAAATGGCATCGGAATTAAATAAAAATGCACAATGCCGAATTAAGTACAAGAAGACTGACTCTTCTTACTGACTATGTTTTGAACCATTCCTGTGACACTAGTTATAGATTCCGATGCTTCACTTCAGATTTACTGTATCCCTCTGACCTTCGTATGGAAGATGAAACACAGAAATGGCATCGGAATTAAATAAAAATGCACAATGCCGAATTAAGTACAAGATGACTGACTCTTCTTACTGACTATGTTTTGAACCATTCCTGTGACACTAGTTATAGAATCCGATGCCTCACTTCAGGTTTACTGTATCCCTCTAACCTTCTTATTGACGATGAAATTCAGAAATTGCATCGGAATTAAATACAAAAGGCACAATGCCGATTTAAGTACAAGACGAATGACTCTTCCTACTCTCTATGATTTGAACCATTCCTGTGACACTAGTTATAGATTCCGATGCTTCACTTCAGGTTTACTGTATCCCTCTGACCTTCTTATTGACGATAAAACACAGAAATTGCATCGGAATTAAATAGAAAAGGCACAATGCTGACTTAAGTACAAGAAGACTGACTCTTCTTACTGACTATGATTTGAACCATTCCTGTGACACTAGTTATTCATTCCGATGCTTCACTTCAGGTGTACTGTATCCCTTGGACCTTTTTATTGAAGATGAAACACAGAAATTGCATCGGAATCAAATACAAAAGGCACAATGCTGACTTAAGTACAAGTATACTGACTTTTCTTACTGTCTATGTTTTGAACCATTCCTGTGACACTAGTTATAGATTCCGATGCTTCACTTCAGGTTCACTATATCCCTCTAACCTTCTTACTGACCATGAAACACAGAAATTGCATCGGAATTAAATAGAAAAGGCACAATGCCGACTGAAGTACAAGAAGACTGACTCTTATTACTTTCTATGTTTTGAACCATTCGTATGACACTAGTTATAGATTCGGATGCTTCACTTCAGCTTTACTGTATCCCTTGGACCTTCTTATTGACGATGAAACACAGAATTTGCATCGGAATTAAATACAAAGGGCACAATGCCGACTTATGTACAAGAAGACTGACTCATCTTACTGTCTATGTTTGAACCATTCCTGTGACACTAGTTATAGATTCCGATGCTTCACTTCAGGTTTACTGTATCCCTTGGACCTTCTTATTGACGACGAAACACAGAAATTGCATCGGAATTAAATAGAAAAGGCACAATGCCGACTTAAGTTCAAGAAGACTGACCCTTCCTATTGTCTATGTTTTGAACCATTCCTGCGACACTAGTTATAGATTCCGATGCTTCACTTCAGGTTTACTGTATCCCTCTGACTTTCGTATTGACGATGAAACACAGAAATTGCATCGGAATTAAATTGGAAAGGCACAATGCCGACTTAAGTACAAGAAGACTGACTCTTCTTACTGTCTATGTTTTGAACCATTCCTGTGACACTAGTTATAGATTCCGATGCTTCACTTCAGGTTTACTGTATCCCTCTGACCTTCTTATTGACGATGAAACACAGAAATTGCATCGGAATTAAATACAAAAGGCACAATGCCGACTTAAGTACAAGAAGACTTACTCTTCTTACTGCCTATGTTTTGAAACATACCTATGACACTAGTTATACATTCCGATATTTCACTTCAGGTTTACTGTATACCTCTGACCTTCTTATTGACGATGAAACACAGAAATTGCATCGGAATTAAGTAGAAAAGGCACAATGCCGACTTAAGTACAAGAAGAATGACTCTTCCTAATGTCTATGTTTTGAACCATTCCTGTGATTCTAGTTATACATTCCGATGCTACACTTCAGGTTTACTTTATCCCTCTGACCTTCTTATTGACGATGAAACACAGAAATTGCATCGGAAATAAATACAAAAGGCACAATGCCGACTCAAGTACAAGAAGACTGACTCTTCCTACTGTCTATGTTTTAAACCATTCCTGTGACACTACTTATACATTCCGATGCTTCACTTCAGGTTTACTGTATCCCTTGGACCTTCTTATTGACGATGAAACACAGATATTGCATCGGAATTAAATAGAAAAGGCAGAATGCCGACTTCCGTACAAAAAGACTGACTCTTCTTACTGACTATGTTTTGAACCATTTCTGTGACACTAGATATAGATAACGATGCTTCACTTCAGGTTTACTGTATCCCTTGGACCTTCTTATTGACGATGAAACACAGAAATTGCATCGGAATTAAATACAAAAGGCACAATGCGGACTTAAGTACAAGAATACTGAGTCTTCCTACTCTCTATGATTTGAACCATTCCTGTGACACTACTTATAGATTCCGATGTTTCACTTGAGCTTTACTGTATCCCTCTAACCATCTTATTGACGATGAAACACAGAAATGGCATCGGAATTAAATGGATTAGGCACAATGCCGACTTAAGTTTAAGAAGACTGACTCTTATTACTGTCTATATTTTGAACAATTCCTGTGACACTAGTTATAGATTCCGATGCTTCACTTCAGCTTTACTGTATCCCTTGGACCTTCTTATTGACGATGAAACACAGAATTTGCATCGGAATTAAATACAAAAGGCACAATGCCGACTTAAGTACAAGAAGACTGACTCATCTTACTCTCTATGTTTTGAACCATTCCTGTGACACTAGTTATACATTCCGATGCTTCACTTCAGGTTTACTGTATCCCTTGGACTTTCTTATTGACGATCAAACACAGAAGTTGCTTCGGAATTAAAAAGAAAATGCACAATGCCGACTTAAGTACGAGAAGATTGACTATATTTTGAACCATATCTGTGACACTAGATATAGATTCCGATGCTTCAATTCAGGTTTACTGTATCCCTTGGACCTTCGTATGGACGATGAAACACAGAAATTGCATCGGAATTAAACACAAAAGGCACATGCAGACTTAAGTACAAGAAGACAGACTCTTCCTACTCTCTATGATTTGAACCATTCCTGTGACACTAGTTATAGATTCCGATGCTTCACTTCAGGATTACTGTATCCCTCTGACCTTCTTATTGACGATGAAACACAGAAATTGCATCGGAATTAAACACAAATGGCACATGCAGACTTAAGTACAAGAAGACAGACTCTTCCTACTCTCTATGATTTGAACCATTCCTGTGACACTAGTTATAGATTCCGATGCTTCACTTCAGGTATACTGTATCCCTCTAACCTTCTTATTGACGATGAAACACAGAAATTCCATCGGAATTAAATACAAAAGGCACAATGCCGATTTAAGTACAAGACGAATGACTCCATCTAATGTCTATGTTTTGAATTATTCCTGTGACACTAGTTATAGATCCCGATGCTTCACTTCAGTTTTACTGTATCCCTCTGACCTTCTTATTGACGATGAAACACAGAAATTGCATCGGAAATAAATACAAAAGGCACAATGCCTACTCAAGTACAAGAAGACTGATTCTTCCTACTGTCTATGTTTTGAACCATTCCTGTGACACTAGTTATACATTCCGATGCTTCACTTCAGGTTTACTGTATCCCTTGGACCTTCTCATTGACGATGAAACACAGATATTGCATCGGAATTAAATAGAAAAGGCAGAATGCCGACTTCCGTACAAAAAGACTGACTCTTCTTACTGACTATGTTTTGAACCATTTCTGTGACTCTAGATATAGATAACGATGCTTCACTTCAGGTTTACTGTATCCCTTGGACCTTCTTATTGACGATGAAACACAGAAATTGCATCGGAATTAAATACAAAAGGCACAATGCCTACTCAAGTACAAGAAGACTGATTCTTCCTATTGTCTATGTTTTGAACCATTCCTGCGAAACTAGTTATAGATTCCGATGCTTCACTTCAGGTTTACTGTATCCCTCTGACTTCCTTATTGACGATGAAACACAGAAATTGCATCGGAAATAAATTGGAAAGGCACAATGCCGACTTAAGTACAAGAAGACTGACTCTTCTTACTGTCTATGTTTTGAACCATTCCTGTGACACTAGTTATAGATTCCGATGCTTCACTTCAGGTTTACTGTATCCCTCTGACCTTCTTATTGACGATGAAACACAGAAATTGCATCGGAATTAAATACAAAAGGCACAATGCCGACATAAGTACAAGAAGACTGACTCTTCTTACTGTCTATGTTTTGAACCATTCCTGTGACACTAGTTATAGATTCCGATGCTTCACTTCAGTTGTACTGTATCCCTTGGACCTTCTTATCGACGATGAAACACAGAAATTGCATCGGAATTAAATACAAAATGCATAATGCCGACTTAAGTACAAGAAGATTGACTCTTCTTACTGTCTATGCTTTGAACCATTCCTGTGACACTAGTTATAGATTCCGATGCTTCACTTCAGATTTACTGTATCCCTTGGACCTTCTTATTGACTACGAAACAAAGAAATTGCATCGGAATTAAATACAAGAGGCACAATGCCGACTTAAGTACAAGAGGACTGACCCTTCGTATTGTCTATGCTTTGAACCATTCCTGTGACACTAGTTATAGATTCCGATCCTTCACTTCTGGTTTACTATATCCGTCTGACCTTCTTATTGAGGATGATACACAGAAATTACATCGGAATTAAATAGAAAAAGGCACAATGCCGACATAAGTACAAGAAGACTGACTCTTGTTACAGACTATGTTGTGAACACTTCCTGTGAGGCCAGTTTTAGATTCCGATGCTTCACTATATGTTACCTGTATCCCTTGTACCTCCTTATTGACGATTATAATGTGAACAATTCCTGTGAGACCAGTTTTAGATTCCGATGCTTCACTATATGTTACCTGTATCCCTTGGACCTCCTTATTGACGATGTAACACAGAAATTGCATCGGAATTAAATACAAAAGGCACAATGCCGACTTCAGTACAAGAAGACTGACTATTGTTACTGTCCATTTTTTAACCAGTCCTGTGACACTGGTTATAGATTCCGATGCTTCACTTCAGGTTTACTGTATCCCTCTGACATTCTTATTGACGATAACACATAGAAATTGCATCGGAATTAAATAGAAAAGGCACAATGCTGACTTAAGTACAAGAAGACTGACTCTTCTTACTGTCTATGATTTGAACCATTCCTGTGACACTAGTTATTCATTCCGATGCTTTACTTCAGGTGTACTGTATCCCTCTGACTTTCTTGTTGACGATGAAACACAGAAATTGCATCGGAATTAAATTGGAAAGGCACAATGCCGACTTAAGTACAAGAAGACTGACTCTTCTTACTGTCTATGTTTTGAACCATTCCTGTGACACTAGTTATAGATTCCGATGCTTCACTTCAGGTTTACTGTATCCCTTTGACCTTCTTATTGACGATGAAACACAGAAATTGCATCGGAATTAAATACAAAAGGCACAATGCCGACTTAAGTACAAGTAGACTGACTCTTCTTACTGTCTATGTTTTGAACCATTCCTGTGACACTAGTTATACATTCCGATGCTTCACTTCAGGTTTACTGTATCCCTTGGACCTTCTTATTGACGATGAAACACAGATATTGCATCGGAAGTAAATAGAAAAGGCAGAATGCCGACTTACGTACAAAAAGACTGACTCTTCTTACTGACTATGTTTTGAACCATTCCTGTGACACTAGATATAGATTCCGATGCGTCACTTCAGGTTTACTGTATCCCTTGGACCGTCTTATGGACGATGAAACACAGAAATTGCATCGGAATTAAATAAAAAGGCACAATTCCGAATTAAGTACAAGAAGACTGACTCTTCCTAGTCTCTATGATTTGAACCATTCCTGTGACACTAGTTATAGATTCCGATTCTTCACTTCAGGTTTACTGTATCCCTCTAACCTTCTTATTGACGATGAAACACCGAAATTGCATCGGAATTAAATACAAAAGGCACAATGCCGACTTAAGTACAAGAACACTGACTCTTATTACTGTCTATGTTTTGAACCATTCCTGTGACACTAGTTATAGATTCCGATGCCTCACTTCAGCTTTACTGTATCCCTTGGACCTTCTTATTGACGATGAAACACAGAAATTGCATCGGAATTAAATACAAAAGGCACAATGCCGACTTATGTACATGAAGACTGACTCATCTTACTGTCTATGTTTTGAACCATTCCTGTGACACTAGTTATAGATTCCGATGCTTCACTTCAGGTTTACTGTATCCCTTGGACCTCTTTATCGACGATGAAACACAGAAATTGCTTCGGAATTAAATACAAAAGGCACATTGCCGACTTAAGTACAAGTAGACTGACTCTCCTTACTGTCTATGTTTTGAACCATTCCTCTGACACTAGTTATAGATTCTGATGCTTCACTTCAGGTTTACTGTATCCCTCTGACCTTCCTAATGACGATGAAATACAGCAATTGCATCGGAATTAAATACAAAAGGCACAATGCCGACTTAAGTACATGTAGACAGACTGTTCCTACTATCTATGTTTTGAACCATTCCTGTGACACTAGTTATAGATTCCGATGATTCTCTTCAGGTTTACTGTATCTCTCTGACCTTCGTATTGACAATGAAACACAGAAATTGCATCGGAATTAAATAGAAAAGGCACAATGCCGACTTAAGTACAAGAAGAATGACTCTTCCTAATGTCTATGTTTTGAATTATTCCTGTGACACTAGTTATAGATTCCGATGCTTCACTTCAGGTTTACTGTATCCCTTGGGGCTTCTTATTGACGATGAAACACAGATATTGCATCGGAATTAAATAGAAAAGACAGAATGCCGACTTACGTACAAAAAGACTGACTCTTCTTACTGACTATGATTTGAACCATTTCTGTGACACTAGATATAGATAACGATGCTTCACTTAAGGTTTACTGTATCCCTCTACCCTTCATATTGACGATGAGACAGAGAAATTGCATCGGAATTAAATACAAAAGGCACAATGCCAACTTAAGTACAAGAAGACTGACTTTTATTACTTTCTATGTATTGAACCATTCCTGTGACACTAGTTATACATTCCGATGCTTCACTTCAGGTTTACTGTATCCCTTGGACTTTCTTGTTGACGATGAAACACAGAAATTGCATCGGAATTAAATAGAAATTGCACAATGCCGACTTAAGTACGAGAAGACTGACTCTTCTTACTGACTATGTTTTGAACCATTTCTGTGACACTAGATATAGATTCCGATGCGTCACTTCAGGTTTACTGTATCCCTTGGACCTTCTTACGGACGATGAAACACAGAAATTGCATCGGAATTAAATAAAAAGGCACAATGCCGAATTAAGTACAAGAAGACTGACTCTTCTTACTGACTATGTTTTGAACTATTCCTGTGACACTAGTTATAGATTCCGATGCTTCACTTCAGGTTTACTGTATCCCACTGACCTTCTTATTGACGATGAAACACAGAAATTGCATCGGAATTAAACACAAAAGGCACAATGCAGACTTAAGTACAAGAAGACAGACTCTTCCTACTCTCTATGATTTGAAATATTCCTGAGACACTAGTTATAGATTCCGATGCTTCACTTCAGGTTTACTGTATCCCTCTAACCTTCTTATTGACGATGAAACACAGAAATTAAATCGGAATTAAATACAAAAGGCACAATGCCGACTTAAGTACAAGAAGACTGACTCTTATTACTGTCTATGTTTTGAACCATTCCTGTGACACTAGTTATAGATTCCTATGCTTCACTTTAGGTTTACTGTATCCCTCTGACCTTCTTATTGACGATGAATCACAGAAATTGCATCGGAATTAGATACAAAAAGCACAATGCCGACTTAAGTACAAGAGGACTGACTCTTCTTGCTGTCTATGTTTGATACATTCCTGTGACACTAGTTATATATTCCGATGCTTCACTTCAGGTTTACTGTATCCCTTGGACCTTCTTATTGACGAGGAAACACAGAAATTGTATCGGAATTAGATAGAAATGGCACAATGAAGACTTAAGTACATGACGACTGACTCTTATAACTGTCTATGTTTTGAACCATTCCTGTGACACTAGTTATAGATTCCGATGCTTCACTTCAGGTTTACTGTATCCCTTGGACCTTCTTATTGACGATGAAACACAGAAATTCCATCGGAATTAAATACAAAAGTCAAAATGCCGACTTATGTACAAGAAGACTGACCATCTTACTGTCTATGTTTTGAGCCATTCCTGTGACACTAGTTATAGATTCCGATGCTTCACTTCAGGTTATCTGAATCCCTTGGACTTTCTTATTGACGACGAAACATAGAAATTGCATCGGAATTAAATAGAGAAGGCACAATGCCGACTTAAGTACAAGAAGACTGACTTTTCCTACTGTCTATGTTATGAACCATTCCTGTGACACTAGTTATAGATTCCGCTGCTTCACTTCAGGTTTACTGTATCCCTCTGACCTTCTTGTTGACGATGAAACACAGATATTGCATCGGAATTAGATACAAAAAGCACATTGCCGACTTAAGTACAAGAGGACTGACTCTTCTTGCTGTCTATGTTTTGAAACATTCCTGTGACACTAGTTATAGATTCCGATGATTCACTTCAGGTTTACTGTATCCCTCTGACCTTCGTATTGATGATGAAACACAGAAATTGCATCGGAATTAAATAGAAAAGGCACAATGCCGACTTAAGTACAAGAAGAATGACTCTTCCTAATGTCTCTGTTTTGAATTATTCCTGTGACACTAGTTATAGATTCCGATGCTTCACTTCAGGTTTACTGTATCCCTGTGACCTTCTTATTGACGATGAAACACAGAAATCGCATCGGAAATAAATACAAAAGGCACAATGCCTACTCAAGTACAAGAAGAATCTCTTCCTACTGTCTATGTTTTGAACCATTCCTGAGACACTAGTTATACATTCCGATGCTTCACTTCAGCTTTACTGTATCCCTTGGACCTTCTTATTGACGATGAAACACAGATATTGCATCGGAATTAAATAGAAATTGCACAATGCCGACTTAAGTACGAGAAGACTGACTCATCTTACTGACTATGATTTGAATCATTTCTATGACACTAGATATAAATTCCGATGCGTCACTTCAGTTTTACTGTATCCCTTGGACCTTCTTAAGGACGATGAAACACAGATATTGCATCGGAATTAAATAAAAAGGCACAATGCAGAATTAAGTGCAAAAAGACTGACTCTTCCTACTCTCTATGATTTGAACCATTCCTGTGCCACTAGTTATAGATTCCGATGCTTCACTTCAGGTTTACTGTATCCCTCTGACCTTCTTATTGACGATAAAACACAGAAATTGCATCGGAATTAAATAGAAAAGGCACAATGCTGACTTAAGTACAAGAAGACTGATTCTTCTTACTGTCTATGATTTGAACCATTCCTGTGACACTAGTTATTCATTCCGATGCTTCACTTCAAGTTTACTGTATCCCTTGGACCTTTTTATTGACGATGAAACACAGAAATTGCATCGGAATAAAATACAAAAGGCACAATCCCGACTTAAGTACAAGTAGACTGACCCTTCTTACTGTCTATGTTTTGAACCATTCCTGTGACGCTAGTTATAGATTCTGATGCTTCACTTCAGGTTTACTGTATCCCTCTGACCTTGCTAATGACGATGAAATACAGCAATTGCATCGGAATTAAATACAAAAGGCACAATGCCGACTTAAGTACTTGAAGACTGACTCTTTTTACTGTCTATGTTTTGAACCATTCCTGTGACACTAGTTATACATTCCGATGCTTCACTTCAGGTTTACTGAATCCCTTGGCCCTTCTTATTGACGATGAAACACAGATATTGCTTCGGAATTAAATAGAAAAGGCAGAATGCTGACTTACGTACAAAAAGACTGACTCTTCTTACTGACTATGTTTTGAACCATTTCTGTGACACTAGATATAGATAACGATGCTTCACCTCAGGTTAACTGTATCCCTTGGACCTTCTTATTGACGATGAAACACAGAAATTGCATCGGAATTAAATAAAAAAGGCACAATGCGGACTTAAGTACAAGAAGACAGACTCTTCCTACCCTCTATGATTTGAACCATTCCTGTGACACTAGTTATAGATTCCGATGCTTCACCTCAGGTTTACTGTATCCCCCTAACCTACTTATTGACGATGAAACACAGAAATTGCATCCTAATTAAATACAAGAGGCACAATGCCGACTTAAGTACAAGAGGACTGACACTTCGTATTGTCTATGCTTTGAACCATTCCAGTGACACTAGTTATAGATTCCGATCCATCACTTCTGGTTTACTGTATCCGTCTGACCTTCTTATTGAGGATGATACACAGAAATTGCATCGGAATTAAATAGAAAAAGGCACAATGCCGACTTAAGTACAAGAAGACTGACTCTTGTTACAGACTATGTTGTGAACATTTCCTGTGAGACCAGTTTTAGATTCCGATGCTTCACTATATGTTACCTGTATCCCTTGGACCTCCTTATTGACGATTATAATGTGAACATTTCCTGTGAGACCAGTTTTAGATTCCGATGCTTCACTATATGTTACCTGTATCCCTTGGACCTCCTTCTTGTCGATGTAACACAGAAATTGCATCGGAATTAAATTCAAAAGGCACAATGCCGACTTAAGTACAAGATGACTGACTCTTCTTACTGTCTATGATTTGAACCATTCCTGTGACACTAGTTATTCATTCCGATGCTTTACTTCAGGTGTACTGTATCCCTTGGACCTTTTTATTGACGATGAAACACAGAAATTGCATCGGAATTAAATACAAAAGGCACAATGCCGACTTAAGTACAAGTAGACTGACTCTTCTTACTGTCTATGTTTTGAACCATTCCTGTGACACTAGTTATAGATTCTGATGCTTCACTTCAGGTTTACTGTATCCCTCTGACCTTCCTAATGACGGTGAAATACGGCAATTGCATCTCAATTAAATACAAAAGGCACAATGCCGACTTAAGTACATGTAGTCTGACTTTTCCTACTGTCTATGTTTTGAACCATTTCTGTGACACTAGTTATAGATTCCGATGCTTCACTTCAGGTTTACTGTATCCCTCCGACCTTCTTATTGACGATAAAACACAGAAATTGCATCCGAATCAAATAGAAAAGGCAGAATGCCGACTTACGTACAAAAGACTGACTCTTCTTACTGACTATGTTTTGAACCATTTCTGTGACACTAGATATAGATAACGATGCTTCACCTCAGGTTTACTGTATCCCTTGGACCTTCTTATTGACGATGAAACACAGAAATTGCATCGGAATTAAATACAAAAGGCACAATGCGGACTTAAGTACAAGAAGACTGACACTTCCTACACTCTATGATTTGAACCATTCCTGTGACACTAGTTATAGATTCCGATGCTTCACTTCAGGTTTACTGTATCCCTCTGACCTTCTTATTGACGATAAAACACAGAAATTGCATCGGAATTAAATAGAAAAGGCACAATGCTGACTTAAGTACAAGAAGACTGACTCTTCTTACTGACTATGATTTGAACCATTCCTGTGACACTAGTTATTCATTCCGATGCTTCACTTCAGGTGTACTGTATCCCTTGGACCTTTTTATTGACGATGAAACACAGAAATTGCATCGGAATTAAATAGAAAAAGGCACAATGCCGACTTAAGTACAAGAAGACTGACTCTTGTTACAGACTATGTTGTGAACATTTCCTGTGAGACCAGTTTTAGATTCCGATGCTTCACTATATGTTACCTGTATCCCTTGGACCTCCTTATTGACGATTATAATGTGAACATTTCCTGTGAGACCAGTTTTAGATTCCGATGCTTCACTATATTCTACCTGTATCCCTTGGACCTCCTTCTTGTCGATGTAACACAGAAATTGCATCGGAATTAAATAGAAAAGGCACAATGCCGACTTAAGTACAAGAAGACTGACTCTTATTACTTTCTATGTTTTGAACCATTCGTGTGACACTTGTTATAGATTCCGATGCCTCACTTCAGCTTTACTGTATCCCTTGGACCTTCTTATTGACGATGAAACACAGATATTCCATCGGAATTAAATAGAAAAGGCAGAATGCCGGCTTACGTACAAAAAGACTGACTCTTCTTACTGACTATGTTTTGAACCATTTCTGTGACACTAGATATAGATAACGATGCTTCACTTCAGGTTTACTGTATCCCTTGGACCTTCTTATTGACGATGAAACACAGAAATTGCATCGGAATTAAATACAAAAGGCACAATGCGGACTTAAGTACAAGAAGACTGACTCTTCCTACTCTCTATGATTTGAACCATTCCTGTGACACAAGTTATAGATTCCGATGCTTCACTTGAGGTTTACTGTATCCCTCTAATCATCTTATTGACGATGAAACACAGAAATTGCATCGGAATTAAATGGAAAAGGCACAATGCCGACTTAAGTACAAGAAGACTGACTCTTATAACTCTCTATGTTTTGAACCATTCCTGTGACACTAGTTATAGATTCCGATGCTTCACTTCAGCTTTACTGTATCCCTTGGACCTTCTTATTGACAATGAAACACAGAATTTGCATCGGAATTAAATACAAAAGGCACAATGCCGACTTATGTACAAGAAGACTGACTCATCTTACTGTCTATGTTTTGAACCATTCCTGTGACACTAGTTATAGATTCCGATGCTTCACTTCAGGTTTACTGTATCCCTTGGACCTTCTTATTGACGACGAAACACAGAAATTGCATCGCAATTAAATAGAAAAGGCACAGTGCCGACTTAACATCAAGAAGACTGACCCTTCCTATTGTCTATGTTTTGAACCATTCCTGTCACACTAGTTATAGCTACCGATGCTTCACTTCAGGTTTACTGTATCCCTCTGACTTTGTTATTGACGATGAAACACAGAAATTGCATCGGAATGAAATAGAAAAGGCACAATGCCGACTTTAGTACAAGAAGAATGACTCTTCCTAATGTCTATATTTTGAACCATTCCTGTGACACTAGTAATAGATTCCGATGCTTCACTTCAGGTTTTCTGTATCCCTCTGACCTTCTTATTGATGATGAAACACAGAAATTGAATCAGAAATAAATAGAAAAGGCACAATGCCGACTCAAGTACAAGGAGACTGACTCTTCCTACTCTCTATGATTTGAACCATTCCTGTGACACTAGTTTTACATTCCGATGCTTCACTTCAGGTTTACTGTATCCCTTGGACTTTCTTATTGACGATGAAACACAGAAATTGCATCGGAATTAAATACAAAATGCACAATGCCGACTTAAGTACGAGAAGACTGACTATTCTTACTGACTATGTTTTGAAGCATTTCTGTGACACTAGATATAGATTCCGATGCTTCACTTCAGGTTTACTGTATCCCTTGGACCTTCGTATGGAAGATGAAACACAGAAATGACATCGGAATTAAATAAAAATGCACAATGCCGAATTAAGTACAAGAAGACTGACTCTTCTTACTGACTATGTTTTGAACCATTCCTGTGACACTAGTTATAGATTCCGATGCTTCACTTCAGGTTAACTGTATCCCTCTGACCTTCTTATTGACGATGAAACACAGAAATTGCATCGGAATTAAACACAAAAGGCACATGCAGACTTAAGTACAAGAAGACAGACTCTTCCTACTCTCTATGATTTGAACCATTCCTGTGACACTAGTTATAGATTCCGATGCTTCACTTCAGGTTTACTGTATCCCTCTAACCTTCTTATTGACGATGAAATTCAGAAATTGCATCGGAATTAAATACAAAAGGCACAATGCCGATTTAAGAACAAGACGAATGACTCTTCCCAATGTCTATGTTTTGAATTATTCCTGTGACACTAGTTATAGATTCCGATGCTTCACTTCAGGTTTACTGTATCCCTCTGACCTTCTTATTGACGATGAAACACAGAAATTGCATCGGAAATAAATACAAAAGGCACAATGCCTACTCAAGTACAAGAAGACTGATCCTTCCTACTGTCT
The DNA here is from genome assembly GCF_023864345.2 of Schistocerca serialis cubense. Classification (NCBI taxonomy): domain Eukaryota; kingdom Metazoa; phylum Arthropoda; class Insecta; order Orthoptera; family Acrididae; genus Schistocerca; species Schistocerca serialis. The sequence goes on from NW_026047644.1 coordinate 12,793,428, forward strand.
ATGTTTTGAACCATTCTTGTGACACTAGTTATACATTCCGATGCTTCACTTCAGGTTTACTGTATCCCTTGGACCTTCTTATTGACGATGAAACACAGATATTGCATCCGAATCAAATAGAAAAGGCAGAATGCCGACTTACGTACAAAAGACTGACTCTTCTTACTGACTATGTTTTGAACCATTTCTGTGAAACTAGATATAGATAACGATGCTTCACCTCAGGTTTACTGTATCCCTTGGACCTTCTTATTGACGATGAAACACAGAAATTGCATCGGAATTAAATACAAAAGGCACAAGGCGGACTTAAGTACAAGAAGACTGACACTTCCTACTCTCTATGATTTGAACCATTCCTGTGACACTAGTTATAGATTCCGATGCTTCACTTCAGGTTTACTGTATCCCTCTGACCTTCTTATTGACGATAAAACACAGAAATTGCATCGGAATTAAATAGAAAAGGCACAATGCTGACTTAAGTACAAGAAGACTGACTCTTCTTACTGACTATGATTTGAACCATTCCTGTGACACTAGTTATTCATTCCGATGCTTCACTTCAGGTGTACTGTATCCCTTGGACCTTTTTGTTGACGATGAAACACAGAAATTGCATCGGAATTAAATACAAAAGGCACAATGCCGACTTAAGTACAAGTATACTGACTTTTCTTACTGTCTATGTTTGGAACCATTCCTGTGACACTAGTTATAGATTCCGATGCTTCACTTCAGGTTCACTATATCCCTCTAACCTTCTTACTGACCAAGAAACACAGAAATTGCATCGGAATTAAATAGAAAAGGCACAATGCCGACTGAAGTACAAGAAGACTGACTCTTATTACTTTCTATGATTTGAACCATTCGTGTGACACTAGTTATAGATTCGGATGCTTCACTTCAGCTTTACTGTAACCCTTGGACCTTCTTATTGACGATGAAACACAGAATTTGCATCGGAATTAAATACAAAGGGCACAATGCCGACTTAAGTACGAGAAGATTGACTATATTTTGAACCATATCTGTGACACTAGATATAGATTCCAATGCTTCACTTCAGGTTTACTGTATCCCTTGGACCTTCGTATGGACGATGAAACACAGATATTGCATCGGAATTAAACACAAAAGGCACATGCAGGCTTAAGTACAAGAAGACAGACTCTTCCTACTCTCTATGATTTGAACCATTCCTGTGACACTAGCTATAGATTCCGATGCTTCACTTCAGGATTAATGTATCCCTCTGACCTTCTTATTGACGATGAAACACAGAAATTGCATCGGAATTAAACACAAATGGCACATGCAGACTTAAGTACAAGAAGACAGACTCTTCCTACTATCTATGATTTGAACCATTCCTGTGACACTAGTTATAGATTCCGATGCTTCACTTCAGGTTTACTGTAACCCTTGGACCTTCTTATTGACGATGAAACACAGAATTTGCATCGGAATTAAATACAAAGGGCACAATGCCGACTTATGTACAAGAAGACTGACTCATCTTACTGTCTATGTTTGAACCATTCCTGTGACACTAGTTATAGATTCCGATGCTTCACTTCAGGTTTACTGTACCCCTTGGACCTTCTTATTGACGACGAAACACAGAAATTGCATCGGAATTAAATAGAAAAGGCACAATGCCGACTTAAGTTCAAGAAGACTGACCCTTCCTATTGTCTATGTTTTGAACCATTCCTGCGACACTAGTTATAGATTCCGATGCTTCACTTCAGGTTTACTGTATCCCTCTGACTTTCTTATTGACGATGAAACACAGAAATTGCACCGGAATTAAATTGGAAAGGCACAATGCCGACTTAAGTACAAGAAGACTGACTCTTCTTACTGTCTATGTTTTGAACCAGTCCTGTGACACTAGTTATAGATTCCGATGCTTCACTTCAGGTTTACTGTATCCCTCTGACCTTCTTATTGACGATGAAACACAATAATTGCATCGGAATGAAATACAAAAGGCACATTGCCGACTTAAGTACAAGAAGACTTACTCTTCTTACTGCCTATGCTTTGAACCATTCCTGTGACACTAGTTATACATTCCGATGCTTCACTTCAGGTTTACTGTATCCCTTGGACCTTCTAATTGACGATGAAACACAGATATTGCATCGGAATTAAATAGAAAAGGCAGAATGCCGACTTTCGTACAAAAAGACTGACTCTTCTTACTGACTATGTTTTGAACCATTTCTGTGACACTAGATATAGATAACGATGCTTCACTTCAGGTTTACTGTATCCCTTGGACCTTCTTATTGACGATGAAACACAGAAATTGCATCGGAATTAAATACAAGAGGCACAATGCGGACTTAAGTACAAGAATTCTGACTCTTCCTACTCTCTATGATTTGAACCATTCCTGTGACACTACTTATAGATTCCGATGCTTCACTTGAGGTTTACTGTATCCCTCTAACCATCTTATTGACGATGAAACACAGAAACGGCATCGGAATTAAATGGATTAGGCACAATGCCGACTTAAGTTTAAGAAGACTGACTCTAATTACTGTCTATATTTTGAACCATTCCTGTGACACTAGTTATAGATTCCGATGCTTCACTTCAGCTTTACTGTATCCCTTGGACCTTCTTATTGACGATGAAACACAGAATTTGCATCGGAATTAAATACAAAAGGCACAATGCCGACTTATGTACAAGAAGACTGACTCATATTACTGTCTATGTTTTGAACCATTCCTGTGACTCTAGTTATAGAATCCGATGCTTCACTTCAGGTTTACTGTATCCCTTGGACCTTCTTATTGACGACGAAACACAAAAATTGCATCGGAATTAAATAGAAAAGGCACAGTGCCGACTTAAGTTCAAGAAGACTGACCCTTCCTATTGTCTATGATTTGAACCATTCCTGTGACACTAGTTATAGATACCGATGCTTCACTTCAGGTTTACTGTATCCCTCTGACTTTCTTATTGACGATGAAACACAGAAATTGCATCGGAATGAAATAGAAAAGGCACAATGCCGAATTTAGTACAAGAAGAATGACTCTTCCTAATGTCTATGTTTTGAACCATTCCTGTGACACTAGCAATAGATTCCGATGCTTCATTTCAGGTTTTCTGTATCCCTCTGACCTTCTTATTGACGAAGAAACACAGAAATTGAATCAGAAATAAATACAAAAGGCACAATGCCGACTCAAGTACAAGGAGACTGACTCTTCCTACTCTCTATGATTTGAACCATTCCTGTGACACTAGTTATACATTCCGATGCTTCACTTCAGGTTTACTGTATCCCTTGGACTTTCTTATTGACGATCAAACACAGAAGTTGCTTCGGAATTAAAAAGAAAATGCACAATGCCGACTTAAGTACGAGAAGATTGACTATATTTTGAACCATATCTGTGACACTAGATATAGATTCCAATGCTTCACTTCAGGTTTACTGTATCCCTTGGACCTTCGTATGGACGATGAAACACAGAAATTGCATCGGAATTAAACACAAAAGGCACATGCAGGCTTAAGTACAAGAAGACAGACTCTTCCTACTCTCTATGATTTGAACCATTCCTGTGACACTAGCTATAGATTCCGATGCTTCACTTCAGGATTAATGTATCCCTCTGACCTTCTTATTGACGATGAAACACAGAAATTGCATCGGAATTAAACACAAATGGCACATGCAGACTTAAGTACAAGAAGACAGACTCTTCCTACTATCTATGATTTGAACCATTCCTGTGACACTAGTTATAGATTCCGATGCTTCACTTCAGGTTTACTGTATCCCTCTAACCTTCTTATTGACGATGAAACACAGAAATTCCATCGGAATTAAATACAAAAGGCACAATGACGATTTAAGTACAAGACGAATGACTCTTTCTAATGTCTATGTTTTGAATTATTCCTGTGACACTAGTTATACATTCCGATGCTTCACTTCAGGTTTACTGTATCCCTTGGACCTTCGTATTGACGATGAAACACAGATATTGCATCGGAATCAAATAGAAAAGGCAGAATGCCGACTTACGTACAAAAAGACTGACTCTTCTTACTGACTATGTTTTGAATCATTTCTGTGACACTAGATATAGATAACGATGCTTCACCTCAGGTTTACTGTATCCCTTGGACCTTCTTATTGACGATGAAACACAGAAATTGCAACGGAATTAAATACAAAAGGCACAATGCGGACTTAAGTACAAGAAGACTGACTCTTCCTACTCTCTATGATTTGAACCATTCCTGTGACACTAGTTATTCATTCCGATGCTTCACTTCAGGTGTACTGTATCCCACTAACCTTCTTTTTGACGATGAAACACAGAAATTGCATCGGAATTAAAAACAAAAGGCACAATGCCGACTTAAGTACAAGAAGACTGACTCTTATTACTCTCTATGTTTTGAACCATTCCTGTGACTCTAGTTATATATTCCAATGCTTCACTTCAGGTTTACTGAATCCCTTGGACTTCCTTATTGACGACGAAACACAAAAATTGCATCGGAATTAAATAGAAAATGCACAATGCCGACTTAAGTACAAGAAGACTGACACTTCCTACTGTCTGTGTTTTGAACCATTCCTGTGACTCTAGTTATATATTCCGATGCTTCACTTCAGGTTTACTGTATCCCTCTGACCTTCTTATTGACGATGAAACACAGATATTGCATCGGAATTAGATACAAAAAGCACAATGCCGACTTAAGTACAAGAGGACTGACTCTTCTTGCTGTCTATGTTTGGAAACATTCCTGTGACACTAGTTACAGATTCCGATACTTCACTTCAGGTTTACTGTATCCCTTGGACCTTCTTATTGACGACGAAACACAGAAATTGCATCGGAAATAAATAGAAAAGGCACAATGCCGACTTAAGTTCAAGAAGACTGACCCTTCCTATTGTCTATGTTTTGAACCATTCCTGCGACACTAGTTATAGATTCCGATGCTTCACTTCAGGTTTACTGTATCCCTCTGACTTTCTTATTGACGATGAAACACAGAAATTGCATCGGAATTAAATTGGAAAGGCACAATGCCGACTTAAGTACAAGAAGACTGACTCTTCTTACTGTCTATGTTTTGAACCATTCCTGTGACACTAGTTATAGATTCCGATGCTTCACTTCAGGTTTACTGTATCCCTCTGACCTTCTTATTGACGATGAAACACAGAAATTGCATCGGAATTAAATACAAAAGGCACAATGCCGACATAAGTACAAGAATACTTACTCTTCTTACTGTCTATGTTTTGAAGCATTCCTGTGACACTAGTTACAGATTCCGATGCTTCACTTTAGTTGTACTGTATCCCTTGGACCTTCTTATCGACGATGAAACACAGAAATTGCATCGGAATTAAATTCAAAATGCATAATGCCGACTTAAGTACAAGAAGATTGACTCTTCTTACTGTCTATGCTTTGAACCATTCCTGTGACACTAGTTATAGATTCCGATACTTCACTTCAGATTTACTGTATCCCTTGGACCTTCTTATTGACGACGAAACAAAGAAATTGCATCGGAATTAAATACAAGAGGCACAATGCCGACTTAAGTACAAGAAGACTGACTCTTCTTACTGTCTATGTTTTGAACCATTCCTGTGACACTAGTTATAGATTCTGATGCTTCACTTCAGGTACTGTATCCCTCTGACATTCATAATGACGGTGAAATACAGCAATTGCATCGGAATTAAATACAAAAGGCACAATGCCGACTTAAGTACATGTAGACTGACTCTTCCTACTGTCTATGTTTTGAACCATTCCTGTGAAACTAGTTATAGATTCCGATGATTCACTTCAGGTTTACTGTATCCCTCTGACCTTCTTATTGACGATGAAACACAGAAATTGCATCGGAATTAAATAGAAAAGGCACAATGCCGACTTAAGTACAAGAAGAATGACTCTTCCTAATGTCTATGTTTTGAACCATTCCTGTGACACTAGTTATACATTCCGATGTTACACTTCAGGTTTACTGTATCCCTCTGACCTTCTTATTGACGATGAAACTCTGAAATTGCATCGGAATTATATACAAAAGGCACAATGCGGACTTAAGTACAAGAAGACTGACTGTTCCTACTCTCTATGATATGAACCATTCCTGTGACACTAGTTATAGATTCCGATGCTTCACTTGAAGTTTACTGTATCCCTCTAACCATCTTATTGACAATGAAACACAGAAATTGCAACGGAATTAAATGGAAAAGGCACAATGCCGACTTAAGTACAAGAAGACTGACACTTATTACTGTCTATGTTTTGAACCATTCCTGTGACACTAGTTATAGATTCCGATGCTTCACTTCAGGTTTACTGTATCCCTTGGACTTTCTTATTGACGACGAAACACAAAAATTGCATCGGAATTAAATAGAAAAGGCACAATGCCGACTTAAGTACAAGTAGACTGACACTTCCTACTGTCTATGTCTTGAACCATTCCTGTGACACTAGTTACTGATTCCGATGCTTCACTTCAGGTTTACTGTATACCTCTGACCTTCTTATTGACGATGAAACACAGATATTGCATCGGAATTAGATACAAAAAGCACAATGCCGACTTAAGTACAAGAGGACTGACTCTTCTTGCTGTCTATGTTTTGAAACATTCCTGTGACACTAGTTATAGATTCCGATGCTTCACTTCTGGTTTACTGTATCCCTTGGACCTTCTTTTTGACGACGAAACACAGAAATTGCATCGGAATTAAATAGAAAAGGCACAGTGCCGACATAAGTTCAAGAAGACTGACCCTTCCAATTGTCTATGTTTTGAACCATTCCTGTGACACTAGTTATACATTCCGATGCTTCACTTCAGGTTTACTGTATCCCTTGGACTCTCTTATTGACGATGAAACACAGAAATTGCATCGGAATTAAATACAAAATGCATAATGCCGACTTAAGTACAAGAAGATTGACTCTTGTTACTGTCTATGCTTTGAACCATTCCTGTGACACTAGTTATAGATTCCGATGCTTCACTTCAGATTTACTGTATCCCTTGGACCTTCTTATTGACGACGAAACAAAGAAATTGCATCGGAATTGAATTCAAGAGGCACAATGCCGACTTAAGTACAAGAGGACTGACACTTCGTATTGTCTATGCTTTGAACCATTCCTGTGACACTAGTTATAGATTCCGATCCTTCACTTCTGGTTTACTATATCCGTCTGACCTTCTTATTGAGGATGATACACAGAAATTGCATCGGAATTAATTAGAAAAAGGCACAATGCCGACATAAGTACAAGAAGACTGACTCTTGTTACAGACTATGTTGTGAACATTTCCTGTGAGGCCAGTTTTAGATTCCGATGCTTCACTATATGTTACCTGTATCCCTTGTACCTCCTCATTGACGATTATAATGTGAACATTTCATGTGAGACCAGTTTTAGATTCCGATGCTTCACTATAATGTTAACTGTATCCCTTGGACCTCCTTATTGACGATGTAACACAGAAATTGCATCGGAATTAAATACAAAAGGCACAATGCCGACTTCAGTACAAGAAGACTGACTACTCTTACTGTCCATTTTTTAACCAGTCCTGTGACACTGGTTATAGATTCCGATGCTTCACTTCAGGTTTACTGTATCCCTCTGACCTTCTTATTGACGATAAAACACAGAAATTGCATCGGAATTAAATAGAAAAGGCACAATGCTGACTTAAGTACAAGAAGACTGACTCTTCTTACTGTCTATGATTTGAACCATTCCTGTGACACTAGTTATTCATTCCGATGCTTTACTTCAGGTGTACTGTATCCCTTGGAATCTTTTATTGACGATGAAACACAGAAATTGCATCGGAATTAAATACAAAAGGCACAATGCCAACTTAAGTACAAGTAGACTGACTCTTCTTACTGTCTATGTTTTGAACCATTCCTGTGACACTAGTTATAGATTCTGATGCTTCACTTCTGGTACTGTATCCCTCTGACATTCATAATGACGGTGAAATACAGCAATTGCATCGGAATTAAATACAAAAGGCACAATGCCGACTTAAGTACATGTAGACTGATTCTTCCTACTGTCTATGTTTTGAACCATTCCTGTGACACTAGTTATACATTCCGATGCTACACTTCAGGTTTACTGTATCCCTCTGACCTTCTTATTGACGATGAAACTCTGAAATTGCATCGGAAATAAATACAAAAGGCACAATGCCGATTCAAGTACAAGAAGACTGACTCTTCCTACTGTCTATGTTTTGAACCATTCCAGTGACACTAGTTATACATTCCGATGCTTCACTTCAGGTTTACTGTATCCCTTGGACCTTCTTATTGACGATGAAACACAGATATTGCATCGGAATTAAATAGAAAAGGCAGAATGCCGACTTCTGTACAAAAAGACTGACTCTTCTTACTGACTATGTTTTGAACCATTTCCGTGACACTAGATATAGATAACGATGCTTCACTTCAGCTTTACTGTATCCCTTGGACCTTCTTATTGACGATGAAACGGAGAAATTGCATCGGAATTATATACAAAAGGCACAATGCGGACTTAAGTACAAGAAGACTGACTGTTCCTACTCTCTATGATTTGAACCATTCCTGTGACACTAGTTATAGATTCCGATGCTTCACTTGAGGTTTACTGTATCCCTCTAACCATCTTATTGACAATGAAACACAGAAATTGCATCGGAATTAAATGGAAAAGGCACAATGCCGACTTAAGTACAAGAAGACTGACACTTATTACTGTCTATGTTTTGAACCATTCCTGTGACACTAGTTATAGATTCCGATGCTTCACGTCAGCTTTACTGTATCCCTTGGACCTTCTTATTGACGATGAAACACAGAATTTGCATCGGAATTAAATACAAAAGGCACAATGCCGACTTATGTACAAGAAGACTGACTCATATTACTGTCTATGTTTTGAACCATTCCTGTGACACTAGGTATTGATTCCGATGCTTCACTTCAGGTTTACTGTATCCCTCTGACCTTCTTATTGACGATGAAACACAGATATTGCATCGGAATTAGATACAAAAAGCACAATGCCGACTTAAGTACAAGAGGACTGACTCTTCTTGCTGTCTATGTTTTGAAACATTCCTGTGAGACTAGTTATAGATTCCGATGCTTCACTTCTGGTTTACTGTATCCCTTGGACCTTCTTTTTGACGACGAAACACTGAAATTGCATCGGAATTAAATAGAAAAGGCACAGTGCCGACTTAAGTTCAAGAAGACTGACCCTTCCAATTGTCTATGATTTGAACCATTCCTGTGACACTAGTTATACATTCCGATGCTTCACTTCAGGTTTACTGTATCCCTGGGACTCTCTTATTGACGATGAAACACAGAAATGGCATCGGAATTAAATAGAAAATGCACAATGCCGACTTAAGTATGAGAAGACTGACTATTCTTACTGACTATGTTTTAAGCCATTTCTGTGACACTAGATATAGATTCCGATGCTTCACTTCAGGTCTTACTGTATCCCTTGGACCTTCGTATGGACGATGAAACACAGAAATTGCACCGGAATTAAATAAAAAGGCACAATGCCGAATTAAGTACAAGAAGACAGACTCTTTCTACTCTCTATGATTTGAACCATTCCTGTGACACTAGTTATAGATTCCGATGCTTCACTTCAGGTTTACTGTATGCCTTGGACCTTCTTATTGACGATGAAACACAGAAATTGCATCGGAATTAAATACAAAAGGCACAATGCCGACTTAGGTACAAGAACACTGACTCTTATTACTGTCTATGTTTTGAACCATTCCTGTGACACTAGTTATAGATTCCGATGCTTCACTTCAGGTTTACTGTATCCCTCTGACCTTCTTATTGACGAAGAAACACAGAAATTGCATCGGAATTAAATAGAAAAGGCACAATGCCTACTTAAGTACAAGAACTCTGACTCTTCCTACTGTCTATGTTTTGAACCATTCCTGTGACACTAGTTATACATTCCGCTGCTTCACTTCAGATTTACTGTATTCCTCTGACTTTCTTATTGACGATGAAAGACCGAAATTGCATCGGAATTAAATACAAAAGCACAATGCCGACTTAAGTACAAGAGGACTGACTCTTCTTGCTGTCTATGCTTTGAAACATTCCTGTGACACTAGTTATAGATTCCGATGCTTTACTTCAGGTTTACTGTATCCCTCTACCCTTCTTATTGACGATGATACACAGATATTGCATCGGAATTAGATACAAAAAGCACAATGCCGACTTAAGTACAAGAGGACTGACTCTTCTTGCTGTCTATGTTTTGAAACATTCCTGTGACACTAATTATAGATTCCGATGCTTCACTTCAGGTTTGCTGTACCCTTGGATCTTATTATTGATGACGAAACACAGAAATTGCATCGGAATTAAATACAAAAGGCACAATGCAGACTTAAGTTCAAGAAGACTTACCCTTCCTATTGTCTATGATTTGAACTATTCCTGTGACACTAGTTATAGATTCCGATGCTTCACTTCAGGTTTACTGTATCCCTCTGACGTTCTTATTGACGATGAAACACAGAAATTGCATCGGAATTAAGTAGAAAAGGCACAATGCCGACTTAAGTACAAGAAGACTGACTCCTCTTACTGTCTATGTTTTGAACCATTCCTGTGACACTAGTTATAGATTCCGATGCTTCACTTCAGGTTTACTGTATCCCTCTTACCTTCATAGTGACGATGAAACACAGAAATTGCATCGGAATTAAATAGAAAAGGGACAATGCCGACTTAAGTACAAGAAGAATGACTCTTCTTACTGTCTATGATTTGAACCATTCCTGTGACACTAGTTATAGATTCCGATGCTTCACTTCAGGTGTACTGTATCCCTTGGACCTTCTTATTGACGATGAAACACAGAAATTGCATCGGAATTAAATAGAAAAGGCACAATGCCGACTTAAGTACAAGAAGAATGACTCTTCCTAATGTCTATGTTTTGAACCATTCCTGTGACACTAGTTATGAATTCCGATGCTTCACTTCAGGTTTACTGTGTCCCTCTGACCTTCTTATTGACGATGAAACACAGAAATTGCATCGGAAATAAATACAAAAGGCACAATGCCGACTCAAGTACAAGGAGACTGACTCTTCCTACTGTCTATCTTTTGAACCATTCCTGTGCCACTAGTTATACATTCCGATGCTTCACTTCAGGTTTACTGTATCCCTTGGACCTTCTTATTGACGATGAAACACAGAAATTGCATCGGAATTAAATAGAAAAGGCACAATGCGGACTTAAGTACAAGAAGACTGACTCTTCTTACTGACTATGTTTTGAAACATTTCTGTGACACTAGATATAGATTCCGATGCTTCACTTCAGGTTTACTGTACCCTTGGACCTTATTGTTGATGACGAAACACAGAAATTGCATCGGAAATAAATACAAAAGGCACAATGCCGACTCAAGTACGAGGAGACTGACTCTTCCTACTGTCTATCTTTTGAACCATTCCTGTGCCACTAGTTATACATTCCGATGCTTCACTTCAGGTTTACTGTATCCCTCTGACCTTCTTATTGACGATGAAGCACAGAAACTGCATCGGAATTAAACACAAAAGGCACAATGCAGACTTAAGTACAAGAAGAATGACTCTTCCCACTCTCTATGATTTGAACCATTCCTGTGACACTAGTTATAGATTCCGATGCATCACTTCAGGTTTACTGTATCCCCCTAACCTTCTTATTGACGATGAAACACAGAAATTGCATCGGAATTAAATACAAAAGGCACAATGCCGACTTAAGTACAAGAAGACTGACTCTTATTACTGTCTATGTTTTGAACCATTCCTGTGACACTAGTTATAGATTCCGATGCTTCACTTCAGGTTTACTGTATCCCTTGGACCTTCTTATTGACGATGAAACACAGAAATTGCATCGGAATTAAATACAAAAGACACAATGCCGACTTATGTACAAGAAGACTGACTCATCTTACAGTCTATGTTTTGAACCATTCCTGTGACACTAGTTTTAGATTCCGATGCTTCACTTCAGGTTTACTGTCTCCCTTAGTCTTTCTTATTGACGACGAATCACAGAAATTGCATCGGAATTAAATAGAAATGGTACAATGCCGACTTAAGGACAAGAAGACTGACTCTTCCTACTGTCTATGTTTTGAACCATTCCTTTTACACTAGTTATAGATTCCGCTGCTTCACTTTAGGTTTACTGTATCCCTCTGACCTTCTTATTGACGATGAAACACAGATATTGCATCGGAATTAGATACAAAAAGCACAATGCCGACTTAAGTACAAGAGGACTGACTCTTCTTGCAGTCTATGTTTTGAAACATTCCTGTGACACTAGTTATAGATTCCGATGCTTCACTTCAGGTTTACTGTATCCCTTGGACGTTCTTATTGACGACGAAACACAGAAATTGCATCGGAATTAAATAGAAATGGCACAGTGCCGACTTAAGTTCAAGAAGACGGACCCTTCCTATTGTCTATGTTTTGAACCATACCTGTGACACTAGTTATAGATACCGTTGCTTCATTTCAGGTTTACTGTATCCCCCTGACTTTCTTATTGACGATGAAACACAGAAATTGCATCGGAATGAGGTAGAAAAGGCACAATGCCGACTGTAGTACAAGAAGAATGACTCTTCCTAATGTCTATGGTTTGAACCATTCCTGTGACACTAGTAATAGATTCCGATGCTTCACTTCGGGTTTTCTGTATCCCTCTGACCTTCTTATTGACGATGAAACACAGAAATTGAATCAGAAATAAATAGAAAAGACACAATGCCGACTCAAGTACAAGGAGACTGACTCTTCCTACTCTCTATGATTTGAAAAATCCCTGTGACACTATTTATACATTCCGATGCTTCACTTCAGGTTTACTGTATCCCTTGGACTTTCTTAATGACGATGAAACACAGAAATTGCATCGGAATTAAATAGAAAATGCACAATGCCGACTTAAGTACGAGAAGACTGACTATTCTTACTGACTATGTTTTGAACCATTTCTGTGACACTAGATATAGATTCCGATGCTTCACTTCAGGTTTACTGTATACCTTGGAGCATCGTATGGACGATGAAACACAGAAATTGCATCGGAATTAAATAAAAACGCACAATGCCGAATAAGTACAAGAAGACTGACTCTTTTTACTGACTATGTTTTGAACCATTCCTGTGACACTAGTTATAGATTCCGATGCTTCACTTCAGGGTTACTGTATCCCTCTAACCTTCTTATTGACGATGAAACACAGAAATTGCATCGGAATTAAATACAAAAGGCACAATGCCGACTTAAGTACAAGAACACTGACTCTTATTACTGTCTATGTTTTGAACCATTCCTGTGACACTAGCTATAGATTCCGATGCCTCACTTCAGGTTTACTGTATACCTCTGACCTTCTTATTGACGATGAAACACAGAAATTGCATCGGAATTAAATAGAAAAGGCACAATGCCTACTTAAGTACAAGAAGTCTGACTCTTCCTACTGTCTATGTTTTGAACCATTCCTGTGACACTAGTTATAGATTCCGCTGCTTCACTTCAGATTTACTGTACCCCTCTGACTTGCTTATTGACGATGAAAGACAGAAATTGCATCGGAATTAAATACAAAAAGCACAATGCCGACTTAAGTACAAGAGGACTGACTCTTCTTGCTGTCTATGCTTTGAAACATACCTGTGACACGAGATATAGATTACGATGCTTCACTTCAGGTTTACTGTATCGCTTAGACCCTTCTTATTGACGACGAAACACAGATATTGCATCGGAATTAAATAGAAAGGGCACAATGTCGACTTAAGTTCAAGAAGACTGACCCTTCCTATTGTCTATGTTTTGAACCATTCCTGTGACACTAGTTATAGATTCCGATGCTTCACTTCAGGTTTACTGTATCCCTTGGACATTCTTATTGACGATGAAACACAGAAATTGCATCGGAATTAAGTACAAAAGGCACAATGCAGACTTAAGTACAAGAAGACTGACTCTTCCTTCTGTCTATGATATGAACCATTCCTGTGACACTAGTTATAGATTCCGATGCTTCACTTCAGGTTTACTGTATCCCTCTACCCTTCTTATTGACGATGAAACACAGAAATTGCATCGGAATTAAATACAAAAGGCACAATGCCGACTTAAGTACAAGACGACTGACTCTTATTACTGTCTATGTTTTGATCCATTCCTGTGACACTAGTTATAGATTCCGATGCTTCACTTCAGGATTACTGTACCCTTGGACCTTATTATTGATGACGAAACACAGAAATTGCACCGGAATTAAATATAAAAGGCACAATGACGACTTAAGTTCAAGAAGACTTACCCTTCCTACTGTCTATGTTTTGAACCATTCCTGTGACACTAGTTATAGATTCCGATGCTTCACTTCAGCTTTACTGTATCCCTTGGACCTTCTTATTGACGATGAAACACACAAATTGCATCGGAATTAGATACAAAAAGCACAATGCCGACTTAAGTACAAGACGACTGACTCTTCTTGCTGTCTATGTTTTGAAACATTCCTGTGACACTAATTATAGATTCCGATGCTTCACTTCAGGATTACTGTACCCTTGGACATTATTATTGATGACGAAACACAGAAATTGCATCGGAATTAAATATAAAAGGCACAATGCCGACTTAAGTTCAAGAAGACTTACCCCTCCTATTGTCTATGTTTTGAACCATTCCTGTGACACTAGTTATAGATTCCGATGCTTCACTTCAGGTTTACTGTATCCCTCTGACGTTCTTATTGACGATGAAACACAGAAATTGCATCGGAATTAAATAGAAAAGGCACAATGCAGACTTAAGTACAAGAAGACTGACTCTTTTTACTGTCTATGTTTTGAACCATTCCTGTGACACTAGTTATAGATTCCGATGCTTCACTTCAGGTTCACCGTATCCCTCGTACCTTCAAATTGACGATGAAACACAGAAATTGCACCGGAATTAAATAGAAAAGGCACAATGCCGACTTAAGTACAAGAAGAATGACTCTTCTTACTGTCTATGTTTTGAACCATTCCTGTGACACTAGTTATAGATTCCGATGCTTCACTTCAGGTGTACTGTATCCCTTGGACCTTCTTATTGACGATGAAACACAGAAATTGCATCGGAATTAAATAGAAAAGGCACAATGCCGACTTAAGTACAAGAAGAATGACTCTTCCTAATGTCTATGTTTTGAACCATTCCTGTGACACTAGTTATAAATTCCGATGCTTCACTTCAGGTTTACTGTGTCCCTCTGACCTTCTTATTGACGATGAAACACAGAAAATGCATCGGAAAAAAATACAAAACACACAATGCCGACTCAAGTACAAGGAGACTGACTCTTCCTACTGTTTATCTTTTGAACCATTCCTGTGCCACTAGTTATACATTCCGATGCTTCACTTCAGGTTTACTGTATCCCTTGGACCTTCTTATTGACGATGAAAGACAGAAATTGCATCGGAATTAAATAGAAAAGGCACAATGCGGACTTAAGGACAAGAAGACTGACTCTTCTTACTAACTACGTTTTGAACCATTTCTGTGACACTACATATAGATTCCGATGCTTCACTTCAGGTTTACTGTATCCCTTGGACCTTCTTATGGACGATGAAACACAGTAATTGCATGGGAATTAAATAAAAAGGCACAATGCCGAATTAAGTACAAGAAGACTGACTATTCTTAAAGACTATGTTTTGAACATTTCCTGTGAGACAAGTTTTAGATTCCGATGCTTCACTATATGTTTACTGTATCCCTTGGACCATCTTATTGTCGATGAAACACAGATATTGCATCGGAATTAAATACAAAAGTCACAATGCCGACTTAAGTACAAGGAGTCTGACTCTTCCTACTGTCTATGATTTGAACCATTCCTGTGACACTAGTTATAGATTCCGATGCTTCACTTCAGGTTTACTGTATCCCTCTGACCTTCTTATTGACGATGAAACACAGAAATTGCATCGGAATTGAATAGAAAATGCACAATGCCAACTTAAGTACAAGAAGACTGACTCTTCTTACTGTCTATGATTTGAACCATTCCCGTGACACTCGTTATAGATTCCGATGCTTCACTTCAGGTGTACTGTATCCCTTAGACCGTCTTATTGACGATGAAACACAGAAATTGCATCGGAATTAAATAGAAAAGGCACAACGCCGACTTAAGTACAAGTAGACTGACTCTTCTTACTGTCTATGTTTTGAACCATTCCTGTGACACTAGTTTTAGATTCTGATGCTTCACTTCAGGTTTACTGTATCCCTCTGACCTTCTTATTGACGATGAAACACAGAAATTTCATCGGAATTAAATACAAAAGGCACAATGCCGACTTAAGTACAAGAAGTCTGACTCTTCCTACTGTCTATGATTTGAACCATTCCTGTGTCACTAGTTATAGATTCCGATGCTTCACTTCAGGTTTACTGTGTCCCTCTGACCTTCTTATTGATGATGAAACACAGAAATTGCATCGGAATTAAATAGAAAAGGCACAATGCCGACTTAAGTACAAGAAGACTGACTCTTCTTACTGTCTATGTTATGAACCATTCCTGTGACACTAGTTATAGATTCCGATACTTCATTTCAGGTTTACTATATCCCTTGGACCTTCTTATTGACGATGAAACACCGAAATTGCATCGGAATTAAATAGAAATGGTACAATGCCGACTTAAGGACAAGAAGACTGACTCTTCCTACTGTCTATGTTTTGAACCATTCCTTTTACACTAGTTATAGATTCCGCTGCTTCACTTTAGGTTTACTGTATCCCTCTGACCTTCTTATTGACGATGAAACACAGATATTGCATCGGAATTAGATACAAAAAGCACAATGACAACTTAAGTACAAGAGGACTGACTCTTCTTGCTGTCTATGTTTGAAACATTCCTGTGACACTAGTTATAGATTCCGATGCTTCACTTCAGGTTTACTGTATCGCTTGGACCTTCTTATTGACGACGAAACACAGAAATCGCATCGGAATTAAATAGATAAGGCACAATGCCGACTTAAGTTCAAGAAGACTGACCATTCCTATTGTCTATGCTTTGAACCATTCCTGTGACACTAGTTATAGATTCCGATGCTTCACTTCAGGTTTACTGTATCCCTCTGACTTTCTTATTGACGATGAAACACAGAAATTGCATCGAAATTAAATAGGAAAGGCACAATGCCGACTTAGGTACAAGAAGACTGACACTTATTACTGTCTATGTTTGAACCATTCCTGTGACACTAGTTATAGATTCCGATGCTTCACTTTAGGTTTACTGTATCCCTCTGACCTTCTTATTGACGATGAAACACAGATATTGCATCGGAATTAGATACAAAAAGCACAATGCCGACTTAAGTACAAGAGGACTGACTCTTCTTGCAGTCTATGTTTTGAAACATTCCTGTGACACTAGTTATAGATTCCGATGCTTCACTTCAGGTTTACTGTATCCCTTGGACGTTCTTATTGACGACGAAACACAGAAATTGCATCGGAATTAAATAGAAATGGCACAGTGCCGACTTAAGTTCAAGAAGACGGACCCTTCCTATTGTCTATGTTTTGAACCATTCCTGTGACACTAGTTATAGATACCGTTGCTTCATTTCAGGTTTACTGTATCCCCCTGACTTTCTTATTGACGAGGAAACACAGAAATTGCATCGGAATGGGGTAGAAAAGGCACAATGCCGACTTTAGTACAAGAAGAATGACTCTTCCTAATGTCTATGGTTTGAACCATTCCTGTGACACTAGTAATAGATTCCGATGCTTCACTTCGGGTTTTCTGTATCCCTCTGACCTTCTTATTGACGATGAAACACAGAAATTGAATCAGAAATAAATAGAAAAGACACAATGCCGACTCAAGTACAAGGAGACTGACTCTTCCTACTCTCTATGATTTGAAAAATCCCTGTGACACTATTTATACATTCCGATGCTTCACTTCAGGTTTACTGTATCCCTTGGACTTTCTTAATGACGATGAAACACAGAAATTGCATCGGAATTAAATAGAAAAGGCACAATGTTTACTTAAGTACAAGAAGTCTGACTCTTCCTACTGTCTATGTTTTGAACCATTCCTGTGACACTAGTTATAGATTCCGCTGCTTCACTTCAGATTTACTGTACCCCTCTGACTTTCTTATTGACGATGAAAGACAGAAATTGCATCGGAATTAAATACAAAAAGCACAATGCCGACTTAAGTACAAGAGGACTGACTCTTCTTGCTGTCTATGCTTTGAAACATACCTGTGACACGAGATATAGATTACGATGCTTCACTTCAGGTTTACTGTATCGCTTAGACCCTTCTTATTGACGACGAAACACAGATATTGCATCGGAATTAAATAGAAAGGGCACAATGTCGACTTAAGTTCAAGAAGACTGACCCTTCCTATTGTCTATGTTTTGAACCATTCCTGTGACACTAGTTATAGATTCCGATGCTTCACTTCAGGTTTACTGTATCCCATGGACATGCTTATTGACGATGAAACACAGAAATTGCATCGGAATTAAGTACAAAAGGCACAATGCAGACTTAAGTACAAGAAGACTGACTCTTCCTTCTCTCTATGATATGAACCATTCCTGTGACACTAGTTATAGATTCCGATGCTTCACTTCAGGTTTACTGTATCCCTCTACCCTTCTTATTGACGATGAAACACAGAAATTGCATCGGAATTAAATACAAAAGGCACAATGCCGACTTAAGTACAAGAAGACTGACTCTTATTACTGTCTATGTTTTGATCCATTCCTGTGACACTAGTTATAGATTCCGATGCTTCACTTCAGGTTTACTGTATCCCTTGGACCTTCTTATTGACGATGAAACACAGAAATTGCATCGGAATTAAATACAAAATGGCACAATGCCGACTTATGTACAAGAAGACTGACTCATCTTACTGTCTATGTTTTGAACCATTCCTGTTACACTAGTTATAGATTCCGATGCTTCACTTCAGGATTACTGTACCCTTGGACATTATTATTGATGACGAAATACAGAAATTGCATCGGAATTAAATATAAAAGGCACAATGCCGACTTAAGTTCAAGACGACTTACCCTTCCTATTGTCTATGTTTTGAACCATTCCTGTGACACTAGTTATAGATTCCGATGCTTCACTTCAGGTTTACTGTATCCCTCTGACGTTCTTATTGACGATGAAACACAGAAATTGCATCGGAATTAAATAGAAAAGGCACAATGCCGACTTAAGTACAAGAAGACTGACTCTTTTTACTGTCTATGTTTTGAACCATTCCTGTGACACTAGTTATAGATTCCGATGCTTCACTTCAGGTTCACTGTATCCCTCGTACCTTCAAATTGACGATGAAACACAGAAATTGCACCGGAATTAAATAGAAAAGGCACAATGCCGACTTAAGTACAAGAAGAATGACTCTTCTTACTGTCTATGTTTTGAACCATTCCTGTGACACTAGTTATAGATTCCGATGCTTCACTTCAGGTGTACTGTATCCCTTGGACCTTCTTATTGACGATGAAACACAGAAATTGCATCGGAATTAAATAGAAAAGGCACAATGCCGACTTAAGTACAAGAAGAATGACTCTTCCTAATGTCTATGTTTTGAACCATTCCTGTGACACTAGTTATAAATTCCGATGCTTCACTTCAGGTTTACTGTGTCCCTCTGACCTTCTTATTGACGATGAAACACAGAAAATGCATCGGAAATACATACAAAACACACAATGCCGACTCAAGTACAAGGAGACTGACTCTTCCTACTGTTTATCTTTTGAACCATTCCTGTGCCACTAGTTATACATTCCGATGCTTCACTTCAGGTTTACTGTATCCCTTGGACCTTCTTATTGACGATGAAAGACAGAAATTGCATCGGAATTAAATAGAAAAGGCACAATGCGGACTTAAGGACAAGAAGACTGACTCTTCTTACTAACTACGTTTTGAACCATTTCTGTGACACTACATATAGATTCCGATGCTTCACTTCAGGTTTACTGTATCCCTTGGACCTTCTTATGGACGATGAAACACAGTAATTGCATGGGAATTAAATAAAAAGGCACAATGCCGAATTAAGTACAAGAAGACTGACTATTCTTAAAGACTATGTTTTGAACATTTCCTGTGAGACAAGTTTTAGATTCCGATGCTTCACTATATGTTTACTGTATCCCTTGGACCATCTTATTGTCGATGAAACACAGATATTGCATCGGAATTAAATACAAAAGGCACAATGCCGACTTAAGTACAAGAAGTCTGACTCTTCCTACTGTCTATGTTTTGAACCATTCCTGTGACACTAGTTATAGATTCCGATGCTTCACTTCAGGTTTACTGTATCCCTCTGACCTTCTTATTGACGATGAAACACAGAAATTGCATCGGAATTGAATAGAAAATGCACAACGCCAACTTAAGTACAAGAAGACTGACTCTTCTTACTGTCTATGATTTGAACCATTCCCGTGACACTCGTTATAGATTCCGATGCTTCACTTCAGGTGTACTGTATCCCTTGGACCGTCTTATTGACGATGAAACACAGAAATTGCATCGGAATTAAATAGAAAAGGCACAACGCCGACTTAAGTACAAGTAGACTGACTCTTCTTACTGTCTATGTTTTGAACCATTCCTGTGACACTAGTTTTAGATTCAGATGCTTCACTTCAGGTTTACTGTATCCCTCTGACCTTCTTATTGACGATGAAACACAGAAATTTCATCGGAATTAAATACAAAAGGCACAATGCCGACTTAAGTACAAGAAGACTGACTCTTCTCACTGTCTATGATTTGAACCATTCCTGTGACACTAGTTATAGATTCCGATGCTTCACTTCAGGTTTACTGTGTCCCTCTGACCTTCTTATTGATGATGAAACACAGAAATTGCATCGGAATTAAATAGAAAAGGCACAATGCCGACTTAAGTACAAGAAGACTGACTCTTCTTACTGTCTATGTTATGAACCATTCCTGTGACACTAGTTATAGATTCCGATACTTCATTTCAGGTTTACTATATCCCTTGGACCTTCTTATTGACGATGAAACACCGAAATTGCATCGGAATTGAATACGAAATGCACAATGCCGACTTAAGTACAAGAAGACTAACTCTTCTTGCTGACTATGTTTTGAACCATTCCTGTGCCACCACTTATTGATTCCGATTCTTTACTTCAGGTTTACTGTATCCCTCTGACCTTCATATTGACGATGAAACACAGAAATTTCATCGGAATTAAATAGAAAAGGCACAATGCGACTTAAGTACAAGAAGACTGACTCTTCTAACTGTCTCTGTTTAGAACCATTCCTGTGACACTAGTTATAGATTCCGATACCTCACTTCAGGTTTACTGTATCCCTTGGACCTTCTTATTGACGATGAAACACAGAAATTGCATCGGATAAATACAAAAGGCACAATGCCGACTTAAGTACAAGAAGAATTACTCTTCCTACTGTCTATGTTTTGAACCATCCCTGTGACACTAGATATAGATTCCGTGCTTTACTTCAGGTTTACTGTATCCCTTGGACCTTCTTATTGACGATGAAACACAGAAATTGCATCGGAATTAAATACAAAAGGCACAATGCCGACATAAGTACAAGAAGGCTGACTCTTCTTACTGTCATTGTTTTGTACCGATCCTGTGACACTAGTTAGAGATTCCGATGCTTCACTTCAGGTTTACTGTATCCCTTGGACCTCCTTATTGACGATAAAACACCGAAATTGCATCGGCATTAAATACGAAAGGCACAATGCAGACTAAAGTACAAGAAGACTGACCCTTCTTACTGACTATGTTTGAACCATTCCTGTGACACCACTTATAGATTCCGATGCTTCACTTCAGGTTTACAGTATCCCTCTGACTTTCTTATTGACGATGAAACACATAAATTGCATCGGAATTAAATACAAAAGGCACTATGCCGACTCAAATACAAGATGACTGGCTCTTGTTACTCTCTATGTTTTGAACCTTTCCTGTGAGACCGGTTTTAGATTCCGATGCTTCACTTCAGGTTTACTGTATTACTTGTGCCTTCCTATTGACGACGAAACACAGAAATTGCATCGGAATTAAATAGAAAAGGCACAATGCCAACTTAAGTACAAGAAGACTGACTCTTCTTAAAGACTATGTTTTGAACATTTCCTGTGCGACAAGTTTTTGATTCCGATGCTTCACTATATGTTTACTATATCCCTTGGACCTTCTTATTGTCGATGAAACACAGATATTGCATCGGAATTAAATACAAAAGGCACAATGCCGACTTAAGTACAAGAAGAAAGACTCTTCTTAGTGTCTATATTTTGAACCATTCCTGTGACACTAGTTATAGATTCCGATGCTTCACTTCAGGTGTACTGTATTCCTTGGACCTTCTTATTGACGATGAAACACAGAAATTGCATCGGAATTAAATAGAAAAGGCACAATGCCGACTTAAGTACAAGAAGAATCACTCTTCCTAATATCTATGTTTTGAACCATTCCTGTGACACTAGTTATAAATTCCGACGCTTTACTTCAGGTTTACTGTGCCCCTCTGACCTTCTTATTGACGATGAGACACAGAAATTGCATCGGAAATAAATGCAAAAGGCACAATGCCGACTCAAGTACAAGGTGACTGACACTTCCTACTGTCTATCTTTTGAACCATTCCTGTGCCACTAGTTATACATTTTGATGCTTCACTTCAGGTTTACTGTATCTCTTGGACCTTCTTATTGACGATGAAACACAGAAATTGCATCGGAATTAAATAGAAAAGGCACAATGCGGGCTTAAGTACAAGAAGACTGACTCTTCTTACTGACTATGTTTTGAACCATTTCTGTGACACTAGATATAGATTCCGATGCTTCACTTCAGGTTTACTGTATCCCTTGGACCTTCTTATGGACGATGAAACACAGTAATTGCATGGGAATTAAATAAAAAGGCGCAATGCCGAATTAAGTACAAGAGGACGGACTATTCTTACTGACTATGTTTTGAACCATTCCTGTGACACTAGTTATAGATTCCGATGCTTCACTTTAGGTTTACTGTATCCCTCTGACCTTCTTATTGACGATGAAACATAGAAACTGCATCGGAATTAAACACAAAAGGCACAATGCAGACTTAAGTACAAGAAGACTGACTCTTCCTACTCTCTATGATTTGAACCATTCCTGTGACACTAGTTATGGATTCCGATGCATCACTTCAGGTTTACTGTATCCCCCTAACCTTCTTATTGACGATGAAACACAGAAATTGCATCGGAATTAAATACAAAAGGCACAATGCCGACTTAAGTACAAGAAGACTGACTCTTATTACTGTCTATGTTTTGAACCATTCCTGTGACACTAGTTATAGATTCCGATGCTTCACTTCAGGTTTACTGTATCCCTTGGACCTTCTAATTGACGATGAAACACAGAAATTGCATCGGAAATAAATACAAAAGGCACAATGCCGACTTACGTACAAGAAGACTGACTCATCTTACAGTTTATGTTTTGAACCATTCCTGTGACACTAGTTATAGATTCCGATGCTTCACTTCAGGTTTACTGTCTCCCTTGGACTTTCTTATTGACGACGAAACATAGAAATTGCATCGGAATTAAATAGATAAGGTACAATGCCGACTTAAGTACAAGAAGACTGACTCTTCCTACTGTCTATGTTTTGAACCATTCCTGTTACACTAGTTATAGATTCCGCTGCTTCACTTCAGGTTTACTGTATCCCTCTGACCTTCGTATTGACGATGAAACACAGATATTGCATCGGAATTAGATACAAAAAGCACAATGACGACTTAAGTACAAGAGGAGTGACTCTTCTTGCTGTCTATGTTTGAAACATTCCTGTGACACTAGCTATAGATTCCGATGCTTCACTTCAGGTTTACTGTATCGCTTGGACCTTCTTATTGACGACGAAACACAGAAATCGCATCGGAATTAAATAGATAAGGCACAATGCCGACTTAAGTTCAAGAAGACTGACCCTTCCTATTGTCTATGTTTTGAACCATTCCTGTGACACTAGTTATAGATTCCGATGCTTCACTTCAGGTTTACTGTATCCCTCGGACTTTCTTATTGACGATGAAACACAGAAATTGCATCGGAATTAAATAGGAAAGGCACAATGCCGACTTAAGTACAAGAAGACTGTCTCTCCTTACTGTCTATGTTTTGAACCATTCCTGTGACACTAGTTATAGATTCCGATGCTTCACTTCAGGTATACTGTATCCCTCTGATCTTCTTATTGACGATGAAACACAGAATTTGCATCGGAATTAAATAGAAAAGGCACAATGCCGACTTTAGTACAAGAAGAATGACTTTTCCTGATGTCTATGCTTTGAACAATTCCTGTGACACTAGTAATAGATTCCGATGCTTCACTTCAGGTTTTCTGTATCCCTCTGACCTCCTTATTGACGATGAAACAAAGAAATTGAATCGGAAATAAATACAAAAGGTACAATGCCGAGTCAAGTACAAGGAGACTGACTCTTCCTACTGTCTATGATCTGAACCATACCTGTGACACTAGTTATACATTCCGATGCTTCACTTCAGGTTTAATGTATCCCTTGGACTTTCTTATTGACGATGAAACACAGAAATTGCATCGGAATTAAATAGAAAATGCACAATGCCGACTCAAGTACGAGAAGACTGACTCTTCTTACTGACTATGTTTTGAACCATTTCTGTGACACTAGATATAGATTCCGATGCTTTACTTCAGGTTTACTGTATCCCTTGGACCTTCTTATGGACGATGAAACACAGAAATTGCATCGGAATTAAATAAAAAGGCACAATGCCGAATTAAGTACAAGAAGGCTGACTCTTCTTACTGACTATGATTTGAACCATTCCTGTGACACTAGTTATAGATTCCGATGCTTCACTTCAGGTTTACTGTATCCCTCTGACCTTCTTATTGATGATGAAACACAGAAAATGCATCGGAATTAAACACAAAAGGCACAATGCAGACTTAAGTACAAGAAGACAGACTCTTCCTACTCTCTATGATTTGAAACATTCCTGTGACACTAGTTATTGATTCCGATGCTTCACTTCAGGTTTACTGTATCCCTCTAACCTTCTTTTTGACGATGAAACACATAAACTGCATCGGAATTAAATACAAAAGGCACTATGCCGACTCAAATACAAGATGACTGGCTCTTGTTACTCTCTATGTTTTGAACCTTTCCTGTGAGACCGGTTTTAGATTCCGATGCTTCACTTCAGGTTTCCTGTATTACTTGTGCCTTCCTATTGACGACGAAACACAGAAATTGCATCGGAATTAAATAGAAAAGGCACAATGCCAACTTAAGTACAAGAAGACTGACACTTCTTAAAGACTATGTTTTGAACATTTCCTGTGGGACAAGTTTTAGATTCCGATGCTTCACTATATGTTTACTGTATCCCTTGGACCATCTTATTGTCGATGAAACACAGATATTGCATCGGAATTAAATACAAAAGGCACAATGCCGACTTAAGTACAGGAAGTCTGACTCTTCCTACTGTCTATGCTTTGAACCATTCCTGTGACACTAGTTGTAGATTCCGATGCTTCACTTTAGGTTTAGTGTATCCCTCTGACCTTCTTATTGACGATGAAACACAGAAATTGCATCGGAATTAAATAGAAAAGCACAATGCCGACTTAAGTACAAGAAGACTGACTCTTATTACTGTCTATGTTTCGAAAAATTCCTGTGACACTAGTTATAGATTCCGATGCTTCGCTTCAGGTGTACTGCATCCCTAGGACCTTCTTATTGACGATGAAACACATAAATTGCTTCGGAATTAAATAGAAAAGGCACAATGCCGACTTAAGTACAAGAAGACTGACTCTTCTTACTGACTATGCATTGAACCGTTCCTGTGACACTAGTTATAGATTCCGATGCCTCACTTCAGGTTTACTGTATCCCTTGGACCTTCGTATAGACGATGAAAAAAAAAATAGCATCGGAATTAAATACAAAAGGCACAACGCCGACTTAAGTACAAGAAGACTGACTCTTCCTACTGTCTATGTTTTGAACCATTCCTGTGACACTAGTTAGAGATTCCATTGCTTCACTTCAGGTTTACTGTATCCCTCTGACCTTCTTATTGACGATGAAACACAGAAATTGCATCGGAATTGAATAGAAAAAGCACAATGCCAACTTAAGTACAAGAAGACTGACTCTTCTTACTGTCTATGATTTGAACCATTCCTGTGACACTAGTTATAGATTCCGATGCTTCACTTCAGGTGTACTGTATCCCTTGGACCGTCTTATTGACGATGAAACACAGAAATTGCATCGGAATTAAATACAGAAGGCACAATGCCGACTTAAGTACAAGTAGACTGACTCTTCTTACTGTCTATGTTTTGAACCATTCCTGTGACACTAGTTTTAGATTCTGATGCTTCACTTCAGGTTTACTGTATCCCTCTGACCTTCTTATTGACGATGAAACACAGAAATTTCATCGGAATTAAATACAAAAGGCACAATGCCGACTTAAGTACAAGAAGGCTGACTCTTCTTACTGTCTATGATTTGAACCATTCCTGTGACACTAGTTATAGATTCCGATGCTTCACTTCAGGTTTACTGTATCCCTCTGACCTTCTTATTGACGATGAAGCACAGAAATTGCATCGGAATTGAATAGAAAAAGCACAATGCCAACTTAAGTACAAGAAGACTGACTCTTCTTACTGTCTATGATTTTAACCATCCCTGTGACACTAGATATAGATTCCGTGCTTCACTTCAGGTTTACTGTATCCCTCTGACCTTCATATTGCCAATACAACACAGAAATTGCATCGGAATTGAATAGGAAATGCACAATGCCGACTTAAGGACAAGAAGACTGACTCTTCTTACTGACTATGTTTTGAACCATTCCTGTGACACCACTTATAGATTCCGATGCTTCACTTCAGGTTTACAGTATCCCTCTGACCTTCTTATTGACGATGAAACACATAAATTGCATCGGAATTAAATACAAAAGGCACTATGCCGACTCAAATACAAGATGACTGGCTCTTGTTACTCTCTATGTTTTGAACCTTTCCTGTGAGACCGGTTTTAGATTCCGATGCTTTACTTCAGGTTTACTGTATTACTTGCGCCTTCCTATTGATGACGAAACACAGAAATTGCATCGGAATTAAATAGAAAAGGCACAATGCCAACTTAAGTACAAGAAGACTGACTCTTCTTAAAGACTACGTTTTGAACATTTCCTGTGAGACAAGTTTTTGATTCCGATGCTTCACTATATGTTTACTGTATCCCTTGGACCTTCTTATTGTCGATGAAACACAGATATTGCATCGGAATTAAATACAAAAGGCACAATGCCGACTTAAGTACAAGAAGTCTGATTGTTCCTACTGTCTATGTTTTGAACCATTCCTGTGACACTAGTTGTAGATTCCGATGCTTCACTTCAGGTTTAGTGTATCCCTCTGACATTCTTATTGACGATGAAACACACAAATTGCATCGGAATTAAATAGAAAAGGCACAATGCCGACTTAAGTACATGAAAACTGATTCTTCTTACTATCTATGTTTTGAACCATTCCTGTGACACTAGTTATAGATTCCGATGATTCACTTCAGGTTTACTGTATCCCTCTGACCTTCTTATTAACGATGAAACACAGATATTGCATCGGAATTAAATAGAAAAGGCACAATGCCGACTTAAGTACAAGAAGACTGACTCTTATTACTGTCTATGTTTTGAAAAATTCCTGTGACACTAGTTATAGATTCCGATGCTTCACTTCAGGTGTACTGCATCCCTAGCACCTCCTTATTGACAATGAAACACATAAATTGCTTCGGAATTAAATAGAAAAGGCACAATGCCGACTTAAGTACAAGAAGACTGACTCCTCTTACTGACTATGCTTTGAACCGTTCCTGTGACACTAGTTATAGATTCCGAAGCTTCACTTCAGGTTTACTGTATCCCTTAAATCTTCTTATTTACGATGAAACACAGAAATTGCGTCGGAATTAAATACAAAAGGCACAATGCCGACTTAAGTACAAGGTGACTGACTCTTCCAACTGTCTATGTTTTGAACCATTCCTGTGACACTAGTTATAGATTCCGATGCTTCACTTCAGGTTTAGTGGATCCCTCTGACCTTCTTATTGACGATGAAACACATAAATTGCATCGGAATCAAATACAAACGGCAATATGCCGACTCAAATACAAGATGACTGGCTCTTGTTACTCTCTATTTTTGAACCTATCCTGTGAGACCGGTTTTAGATTCCGATGCTTCACTTCAGGTTTACTGTATTACTTGTGCCTTCCTATTGACGACGAAACACAGAAATTGCATCGGAATTAAATAGAAAAGGCACAATGCCAACTTAAGTACAAGAAGACTGACTCTTCTTAAAGACTATGTTTTGATCATTTCCTGTGAGACAAGTTTTAGATTTCGATGCTTCACTGTATGTTTACTGTATCCCTTGGACCTTCTTATTGTCGATGAAATACAGATATTGCATCGGAATTAAATAGAAAAGGCACAATGCCGACTTAAGTACAAGAAGTCTGACTCTTCCTACTGTCTATGATTTGAACCATTCCTGTGACACTAGTTGTAGATTCCAATGCTTCACTTCAGGTTTAGTGTATCCCTTGGACCTCCTTATTGACGATAAAACACCGAAATTGCATCGGAATTAAATACGAAAGGCACAATGCCGACTTAAGTACAAGAAGACTGACCCTTCTTACTGACTATGTTTTGAACCATTCCTGTGACACCACTTATAGATTTCGATGCTTCACTTCAGGTTTACAGTATCCCTCTGACCCTCTTATTGACGATGAAACACATAAATTGCATCGGAATTAAATACAAAAGGCACTATGCCGACTCAAATACAAGATGACTGGCTCTTGTTACTCTCTATGTTTTGAATCTATCCTGTGACACCGGTTTTAGATTCCGATGCTTCACTTCAGGTTTACTGTATTACTTGTGCCTTCCTATTGACGACGAAACACAGAAATTGCATCGGAATTAAATAGAAAAGGCACAATGCCAACTTAAGTACAAGAAGACTGACTCTTCTTAAAGACTATGTTTTGAACATTTCCTGTGAGACAAGTTTTAGATTTCGATGCTTCACTATATGTTTACTGTATCCCTTGGAGCTTCTTATTGTCGATGAAACACAGATATTGCATCGGAATTAAATACAAAAGGCACAATGCCGACTTAAGTACAAGAAGTCTGACTCTTCCTACTGTCTAAGTTTTGAATCATTCCTGTGACACTAGTTGTAGATGCCGATGCTTCACTTCAGGTTTAGTGTATCCCTCTGACCTTCTTATTGACGATGAAACACAGAAATTGCATCGGAATTAAATAGAAAAGGCACAATGCCGACTTAAGTACATGAAAACTGATTCTTCTTACTATCTATGTTTTGAACCATTCCTGTGACACTAGTTATAGATTCCGATGATTCACTTCAGGTTTACTGTATCCCTCTGACCTTCTTATTGACGATGAAACACAGATATTGCATCGGAATTAAATAGAAAAGGCACAATGCCGACTTAAGTACAAGAAGACTGACTCTTATTACTGTCTATGTTTTGAAAAATTCCTGTGACACTAGTTATAGATTCCGATGCTTCACTTCAGGTGTACTGCATCCCTTGGACCTCCTTATTGACGATGAAACACATAAATTGCTTCGGAATTAAATAGAAAAGGCACAATGCCGACTTAAGTACAAGAAGACTGACTCCTCTTACTGACTATGCTTTGAACCGTTCCTGTGACACTAGTATTGGATTCCGAAGCCTCACTTCAGGTTTACTGTGTCCCTTGGACCTTCTTATTGACGATGAAACACAGAAATTGCATCGGAAATAATTACAAAAGGCACAATGCCGACTTAAGTACAAGAAGACTGACTCTTCCTACTGTCTATGATTTTGAACCATTCCTGTGACACTAGTTATAGATTCCGATGCATGACTTCAGGTTTAATGTATCCCTCTGACCTTCTTATTGACGATGAAACACAGAAATTGCATCGGAATTAAATAGAAAAGGCCCAATGCCGACTTAAGTACATGTAAACTGATCCTTCTTACTATCTATGTTTTGAACAATTCCTGTTACACTAGTTATAGATTCCGATGCTTCACTTCAGGTTTACTTTATCCCTTTGACCTTCTTATTGACGATGAAACACATAAATTGCATCGGCATTAAAGAGAAAAGGCACAATGCTGACTTGAGTATAAGAAGCCTGACTCTTCTTACTGTCTATGATTTGAACCATTCCTGTGACACTAGTTATAGATTCCGATGCTTCAGTTCAGGTGTACTGTATCCCTTGGACCGTCTTATTGACGATGAAACACAGAAATTGCATTGGAATTAAATACAAAAGGCACAATGCCGACTTACGTACAAGTAGACTGACTCTTCTTACTGTCTATGATTTGAATCATTCCTGTGACACTAGTTATGGATTCTGATGCTTCACTTCAGGTTTACTGTATCCCTCTGACCTTCTTATTGACTATGAAACACCGAAATTTCGTCGGAATTAAATACAAAAGGCCCAATGCCGACTTAAGTACAGGAAGACTGACTCTTCTTACTGTCTATGATTTGAACCATTCCTGTGACACTAGTGATAGATTCCGATGCTTCACTTCAAGTTTACTGTATCCCTCTGACCTTCTTATTGATGATGAAACACAGAAATTGCATCGGAATTAAATAGAAAAGGCACAATGCCGACTTAAGTACAAGAAGACTGACTCTTCTTACTGTCTATGTTTTGAACCATTCCTGTGCCACCACTTATTGATTCCGATGCTTCACTTCAGGTTTACTGCATCCCTCTGACCTTCTTATTGACGATGAAACACAGAAATTGCATCGGAATTAAATGGAAAAGGCACAATGCCAACTTAAGTACAAGAAGAATGACTCTTCCTACTGTATATGTTTTGAACCATCCCTGTGACACTGGATAGAGATTCCGTGCTTCACTTCAGGTTTACTGTATCCCTCTGACCTTCATATTGACGATATAACACAGAAATTGCATCGGAATTAAATACAAAAGGCACAATGCCGACTTAAGTACAAGAAGACTGACTCTTCTTACTGACTATGCTTTGAACAATTCCTGTGACACTAGTTATCGTTTCCGAATTCTCACTTCAGGTTTACTGTATTACTTGTGCCTTCCTATTGACGACGAAACACAGAAATTGCATCGGAATTAAATAGAAAAGGCACAATGCCAACTTAAGTACAAGAAGACTGACTCTTCTTAAAGACTATGTTTTGAACATTTCCTGTGAGACAAGTTTTTGATTCAGATGCTTCACTATATGTTTACTGTATCCCTTGGACCTTCTTATTGTCGATGAGACACAGATATTGCATCGGAATTAAATACAAAAGGCACAATGCCGACTTAAGTACAAGAAGTCTGACTCTTCCTACTGTCTATGTTTTGAACCATTCCTGTGACACTAGTTGTAGATTCCGATGCTTCACTTCAGGTTTAGTGTATCCCTCTGACCTTCTTATTGACGATGAAACACAGAAATTGCATCGGAATTAAATAGAAAAGCACAATGCCGACTTAAGTACATGAATACTGATTCTTCTTACTATCTATGTTTTGAACCATTCCTGTGACACTAGTTATAGATTCCGATGATTCACTTCAGGTTTACTGTATCCCTCTGACCTTCTTATTAACGATGAAACACAGATATTGCATCGGAATTAAATAGAAAAGGCACAATGCCAGACTTAAGTACAAGAAGACTGACTCTTATTACTGTCTATGTTTTGAAAAATTCCTGTGACACTAGTTATAGATTCCGATGCTTCACTTCAGGTGTACTGCATCCCTAGGACCTCCTTATTGACGATGATACACATAAATTGCTTCGGAATTAAATAGAAAAGGCACAATGCCGACTTAAGTACAAGAAGACTGACTCCTCTTACTGACTATGCTTTGAACCGTTCCTGTGACACTAGTTATAGATTCCGAAGCCTCACTTCAGGTTTACTGTATCCCTTAAACCTTCTAATTGACGATGAAACACAGAAATTGCATCGGAATTAAATACAAAAGGCACAATGCCGACTTAAGTACAAGACGACTGACTCTTCCAACTGTCTATGTTTTGAACCATTCCTGTGACACTAGTTATAGATTCCGATGCTTCACTTCAGGTTTAGTGTATCCCTCTGACCTTCTTATTGACGATGAAACACATAAATTGCAACCGAATTAAATATAAAAGGCCCAATGCCGACTTAAGTACATGAAAACTGATTCTTCTTACTATCTATGTTTTGAACCATTCCTGTGACACTAGTTATATGATCCGATGCTTCACTTCAGGTTTACTGTATCCCTCTGACTTTCTTATTGACGATGAAACACAGAAATTGCATCGGAATTGAATAGAAAATGCACAATGCCAACTTAAGTACAAGAAGAGTGACTAATCTTACTGTCTATGTTTTGAACCATTCCTGTGACACTAGTTACAGATTCCGATGCTTCACTTCAGGTGTACTGCATCCCTTGGACCTTATTATTGACGATGAAACACATAAATTGCATCGGCATTAAAAGAGAAAAGGCACAATGCTGACTTGAGTACAAGAAGCATGACTCTTCTTACTGTCTATGATTTGAACCATTCCTGTGACACTAGTTAGGGATTCCGATGCTTCACTTCAGGTGTACTGTATCCCTTGGACCGTCTTATTGACGATGAAACACAGAAATTGCATCGGAATTAAATACAAAAGGCACAATGCCGACTTAAGTACAAGTAGACTGACTCTTCTTATAGTCTATGTTTTGAACCATTCCTGTGACACTAGTTATAGATTCTGATGCTTCACTTCAGGTTTATTGTATCCCTCTGACCTTCTTATTGACGATGAAACACAGAAATTTCATCGAAATTAAATACAAAAGGCACAATGCCGACTTAAGTACAAGAAGACTGACCCTTCTTACTGTCTACGATTTGAAACTTTCCTGTGTCACTAGTTATAGATTCCGATGCTTCACTTCAGGTTTACTGTATCCCTCTGACCTTGTTATTGATGATGAAACACAGAAATTGCATCGGAATTAAATGGAAAAGGCACAATGCCGACTTAAGTACAAGAAGACTGACTCTTCTAACTGTCTCTGATTAGAACCATACCTGTGACACTAGTTATAGATTCCGATGCCGCACTTCAGGTTTACTGTATCCCTTGGACCTTCTTATTGACGATGGAACACAGAAATTGTATCGGAATTAAATACAAAAGGCACAATGCCGACTTAAGTACAAGAAGACTGACTCTTCTTACTGACTATGCTTTGAAACATTCCATTGACACTAGTTACAGATTCCGATGCTTCACTTCAGTGTACAGCATCCCTTGGACCTTATTATTGACGATGAAACACATAAATTGCATCGGCATTAAAAGAGAAAAGGCACAATGCTGACTTGAGTACAAGAAGCCTGACTCTTCTTACTGTCTATGATTTGAACCATTCCTGTGACACTAGTTATAGATTCCGATGCTTCACTTCAGGTGTACTGTATCCCTTGGACCGTCTTGTTGACGATGAAACACAGAAATTGCATCGGAATTAAATACAAAAGGCACAATGCCGACTTAAGTACAAGTAGGTTGACTCTTCTTATAGTCTATGTTTTGAACCATTCCTGTGACACTAGTTATAGATTCTGATGCTTCACTTCAGGTTTACTGTATCCCTCTGACCTTCATATTGACGATATAACACAGAAATTGCATCGGAATTAAATACAAAAGGCACAATGCCGACTTAAGTACAAGAAGACTGACTCTTCTTACTGACTATGCTTTGAACCATTCCTGTGACAATAGTTATGGATTCCGAATTCTCACTTCAGGTTTACTGTATCCCTTGGACCTTCTTATTGATGATGAAACCCAAAAATTGCATCGGAATTAACTACAAAAGGCACAATGCCGACATAAGTACAAGAAGACTGACTCTTCTTACTGTCATTGTTTTGAACCGATCCTGTGACACTAGTTAGAGATTCCGATGCTTCACTTCAGGTTTACTGTATCCCTTGGACCTCCTTATTGACGATAAAACACCGAAATTGCATCGGAATTAAATACGAAAGGCACAATGCCGACTTAAGTACCAGAAGACTGACCCTTCTTACTGACTATGCTTTGAACCATTCCTGTGACACCACTTATAGATTCCGATGCTTCACTTCAGGTTTACAGTATCCCTCTGACCTTCTTATTGACGATGAAACACAGTAATTGCATCGGAATTAAATAGAAAAGCACAATGCCGACTTAAATACAAGAAGACTCACTCTTCTAACTGTCTCTGTTTAGAACCATTCCTGTGACACTATTTATAGATTCCCATGCCTCACTTCAGGTTTACTGTATCCCTTGGACCTTCTTATTGACGATGAAACACAGAAATTGCATCGGAAAAATACGAAAGGCACAATGCCGACTTAAGTACAAGAAGAATGACTCTTCCTACTGTCTATGTTTTGAACCATCCCTGTGACACTGGATAGAGATTCCGTGCTTCACTTCAGGTTTACTGTATCCCTCTGACCTTCATATTGACGATATAACACAGAAATTGCATCGGAATTAAATACAAAAGGCACAATGCCGACTTAAGTACAAGAAGACTGACTCTTCTTACTGACTATGCTTTGAACAATTCCTGTGACACTAGTTATCGTTTCCGAATTCTCACTTCAGGTTTACTGTATTACTTGTGCCTTCCTATTGACGACGAAACACAGAAATTGCATCGGAATTAAATAGAAAAGGCACAATGCCAACATAAGTACAAGAAGACTGACTCTTCTTAAAGACTATGTTTTGAACATTTCCTGTGACACATGTTTTTGATTCAGATGCTTCACTATATGTTTACTGTATCCCTTGGACATTCTTATTGTCGATGAAACACAGATATTGCATCGGAATTAAATACAAAAGGCACAATGCCGACTTCAGTACAAGAAGTCTGACTCTTCCTACTGTCTATGTTATGAACCATTCCTGTGACACTAGTTGTAGATTCCGATGCTTCACTTCAGGTTTAGTGTATCCCTCTGACCTTCTTATTGACGATGAAACACAGAAATTGCATCGGAATTAAATAGAAAAGCACAATGCCGACTTAAGTACATGAATACTGATTCTTCTTTCTATCTATGTTTTGAACCATTCCTGTGACACTAGTTATAGATTCCGATGATTCACTTCAGGTTTACTGTATCCCTCTGACCTTCTTATTAACGATGAAACACAGATATTGCATCGGAATTAAATAGAAAAGGCACAATGCCGACTTAAGTACAAGAAGTCTGACTCTTATTACTGTGTATGTTTTGAAAAATTCATGTGACACTAGTTATAGATTCCGATGCTTCACTTCAGGTGTACTGCATCCCTAGGACCTCCTTATTGACGATGAAACACATAAATTGCTTCGTAATTAAATAGAAAAGGCACAATGCCGACTTAAGTACAAGAAGACTGACTCCTCTTACTGACTATGCTATGAACCGTTCCTGTGACACTAGTTATAGATTCCGAAGCCTCACTTCAGGTTTACTGTATCCCTTAAACCTTCTAATTGACGATGAAACACAGAAATTGCGTCAGAATTAAATACAAAAGGCACAATGCCGACTTATGTACAAGAAGACTGACTCTTCCAACTGTCTATGTTTTGAACCATTCCTGTGACACTAGTTATAGATTCCGATGCTTCACTTCAGGTTTACTGTATCCCTCTGACTTTCTTATTGACGATGAAACACAGAAATTGCATCGGAATTGAATAGAAAATGCACAATGCCAACTGAAGTACAAGAAGAGTGACTAATCTTACTGTCTATGTTTTGAAGCATTCCTGTGACACTAGTTACAGATTCCGATGCTTCACTTCAGGTGTACTGCATCCCTTGGACCTTATTATTGACGATGAAACACATAAATTGCATCGGCATTAAAAGAGAAAAGGCACAATGCTGACTTAAGTACAAGAAGCCTGACTCTTCTTACTGTCTATGATTTGAACCATTCCTGTGACACTAGTTATAGATTCCGATGCTTCACTTCAGGTGTACTGTATCCCTTGGACCGTCTTATTGACGATGAAACACAGAAATTGCATCGGAATTAAATACAAAAAGCACAATGCCGACTTAAGTACAGGTAGACTGACTCTTCTTATAGTCTATGTTTTGAACCATTCCTGTGACACTAGTTATAGATTCTGATGCTTCACTTCAGGTTTACTGTATCCCTCTGACCTTCTTATTGACGATGAAACACAGAAATTTCATCGAAATTAAATACAAAAGGCACAATGCCGACTTAAGTACAAGAAGACTGACTCTTCTTACTGTCTACGATTTGAACCTTTCCTGTGTCACTAGTTATAGATTCCGATGCTTCACTTCAGGTTTACTGTATCCCTCTGACCTTGTTATTGATGATGAAACACAGAAATTTATCGGAATTAAATGGAAAAGGTCACAATGCCGACTTAAGTACAAGAAGACTGACTCTTCTAACTGTCTCTGATTAGAACCATACCTGTGACACTAGTTATAGATTCCGATGCCTCACTGCAGGTTTACTGTATCCCTTGGACCTTCTTATTGATGATGAAACCCAAAAATTGCATCGGAATTAACTACAAAAGGCACAATGCCGACATAAGTACAAGAAGACTGACTCTTCTTACTGTCATTGTTTTGAACCGATCCTGTGACACTAGTTAGAGATTCCGATGCTTCACTTCAGGTTTACTGTATCCCTTGGACCTCCTTATTGACGATAAAACACCGAAATTGCATCGGAATTAAATACGAAAGGCACAATGCCGACTTAAGTACCAGAAGACTGACCCTTCTAACTGTCTCTGTTTAGAACCATTCCTGTGACACTAGTTATAGATTACCATGCCTCACTTCAGGTTTACTGTATCCCTCTGACCTTCTTATTGACGATGAAACACAGAAATTGCATCGGAATTAAATAGAAAAGCACAATGCCGACTTAAATACAAGAAGACTGACTCTTCTAACTGTCTCTGTTTAGAACCATTCCTGTGACACTAGTTATAGATTCCGATGCCTCACTTCAGGTTTACTGTATCCCTTGGACCTTCTTATTGATGATGAAACCCAAAAATTGCATCGGAATTAACTACAAAATGCACAATGCCGAATTAAGTACAAGAAGAATGACTCTTCCTACTGTCTATGTTTTGAACCATCCCTGTGTCACTAGATATAGATTCCGTGCTTCACTTCAGTTTTACTGTATCCCTCTGATCTTCATATTGACGATATAACACAGAAATTGCATCGGAATTAAATACAAAACGCACAATGCCGACTTAAGTACAAGAAGACTGATTCTTCTTACTATCTATGTTTTGAATCTAACCTGTGACACTAGTTATAGATTCCGATGATACACTTCAGGTTTACTGTATCCCTCTGACTTTCTTATTGACGATGAAACACAGATATTGCATCGGAATTAAATACAAAAGGCACAATGCCGACTTAAGTACAAGAAAACTGACTCTTCTAAACTGTCTATGCGTTGAACCATTCATGTGACACTAGTTATAGATTGCGATGCTTCACTTCAGGTTTACTGTATCCCTCTGACCTTCTTATTGACGATGAAACACAGAAATTGCATCGGAATTACATAGAAAATTCACAATGCCGACTTAAGTACAAGAAGACTGACTCTTCTTACTGTCTATGTTTTGAACCATTCCTGTGACACTAGTTATAGATTCCGATGCTTCACTTCAGGTGTACTGCATCCCTTGGTCCTTCTTATTGACGATGAAACACATAAATTGCATCGGCATTAAAGAGAAAAGGCGCAATGCTGACTTGAGTACAAGAAGCCAGACCCTTTTTACTGTCTATGATTTGAACCATTCCTGTGACACTAGGTATAGATTCCGATGCTTCACTTCAGGTGTACTGTATCCCTTGGACCTTCCTATTGACGATGAAACACAGAAATTGCATCGGAATTAAATACAAAACGCACAATGCCGATTTAAGTACAAGTAGACTGACTCTTCTTACTGTCTATGTTTTGAACCACTCCTGTGACACTAGTTACAGATTCTGATGCTTCACTTCAGGTTGACTGTTTCCCTCTGACCTTCTTATAGACGATGAAACACAGAAATGTCATCGGAATTAAATACAAAAGCACAATGCCGACTTAAGTACAAGAAGACTGACTCTTCTTACTGTCATTGTTTTGAACCGATCCTGTGACACTAGTTAGAGATTCCCATGCTTCACTTAAGGTTTACTGTATCCCTTGGACCTTCTTATTGACGATGAAACACCGAAATTGCATCGGAATTAAATACGAAAGGCACAATGCCGACTTAAGTACAAGAAGACTGACCCTTCTTACTGAC
The DNA here is from genome assembly GCF_023864345.2 of Schistocerca serialis cubense. Lineage (NCBI taxonomy): Eukaryota > Metazoa > Arthropoda > Insecta > Orthoptera > Acrididae > Schistocerca > Schistocerca serialis. The sequence continues at coordinate 12,832,328 of NW_026047644.1, forward strand.
TATGATTTGAACCATTCCTGTGACACTAGTTATCTATTCCGAATTCTCACTTCAGATTTACTGTATCCCTTGGACCTTCTTATTGACGATGAAATACAGAAATTGCATCGGAATTAAATACAAAAGGCACAATGCCGACATAAGTACAAGAAGACTGACTCTTCTTACTGTCATTGCTTTGAACCGATCCTGTGACACTAGTTAGAGATTCCCATGCTTCACTTAAGGTTTACTGTATCCCTTGGACCTTCTTATTGACGATGAAACACCGAAATTGCATCGGAATTAAATACGAAAGGCACAATGCCGACTTAAGTACAAGAAGACTGACCCTTCTTACTGACTATGATTTGAACCATTCCTGTGACACCACTTATAGATTCCGATGCTTCATTTCATGTTTGCACTATCCCTCTGACCTTCTTATTGACGATGAAACACAGAAATTGCATCGGAATTAAATAGAAAAGCCATATGCCGACTTAAGTACAAGAAGACTGACTCTTCTTACTGTCTATGTTTTGAACCATTCCTGTGACACTAGTTATAGATTGCGATGCTTCACTTCAGGTGTACTGCATCCGTTGGACCTTCTTATTGACGATGAAACACATAAATTGTTTCGGAATTAAATAGAAAAGGCACGATGCTGACTTAAGTACAAGAAGACTGATTCTTCTTACTGACTATGCTTTGAGCCATTCATGTGACACTAGTTATAGATTCCGATGCTTCACTTCAGGTTTACTGTATCCCTCTGATGTTCTTATTGACGATGAAACACAGAAATTGCGTCAGAATTAAATAGAAAATGCACAATGCCGACTTAAGTACAAGAAGACTGACTCTTCTTACTGTCTATGTTTTGAACCATTCCTGTGACACTAGTTATAGATTCCGATGCTTCACTTCAGGTGTACTGCATCCCTTGGACCTTGTTATTGACGATGAAACACATAAATTGCAGCGGCATTAAAGAGAAAAGGCACAATGCTGACTTAAGTACAAGAAGCCTGTCTCTTCTTACTGTCTATGATTTGAACCATTCCTGTGACACTAGTTATTGATTCCGATGCTTCACTTCAGGTTTTCTGTATCCCTCTGACCTTCTTATTGATGATGAAACACAGAAATTGCATCGGAATTAAATAGAAAAGGCACAATGCCGACATAAGTACAAGAAGACTGACTCTTCTTACTGTCTATGTTTTGAACCATTCCTGTGACACTAGTTATAGATTCCGATACTTCATTTCAGGTTTACTGTATCCCTTGGACCTTCTTATTGACGATGGAACACCGAAATTGCATCGGAATTGAATACGAAATGCACAATGCCGACTTAAGTACAAGAAGACTGAGTCTTCTTGCTGACTATGTTTTGAACCATTCCTGTGCCACCACTTATTGATTCGGATGCTTCACTTCAGGTTTACTGTATCCCTCTGACCTTCTTATTGACGATGAAACACAGAAATTGCGTCGGAATTAAATAGCAAAGGCACAATGCCGACATAAGTACAAGGAGACTGACTCTTCTAACTGTCTCTGTTTTGAACCATTCCTGTGACACTAGTTATAGATTCTGATGCCTCACTTCAGGTTTGCTGTATCCCTTGGACCTTCTTATTGACGATGAAACACAGATATTGCATCGGAATTAAATACAAAAGGCACAATGCCGACTTCAGTACAAGAAGAATGACTCTTCCTACTGTCTATGTTTTGAACCATCCCTGTGACACTAGTTATAGATTCCGTGCTTCACTTCAGGTTTACTGTATCCCACTGAGCTTCATATTGACGATAAAACACAGAAATTGCATCGGAATTAAATACAAAAGGCACAATGCCGACTTAAGTACAAGAAGACTGACTCTTCTTACTGACTATGCTTTGAACCATTCCTGTGACACTAGTTATCGATTCCGAATACTCACTTCAGGTTTACTGTATCCCTTAGACTTTCTTATTGATGATGAAACACAGAAAATGCAGCGGAATTAAATACAAAAGGCACAATGCCGACTTAAGTACAAGAAGACTGACTCTTCTTACTGTCAATGTTTTGAACCGATCCTGTGACACTAGTTAGAGATTCCGATGCTTCACTTCAGGTTTTCTGTATCCCTTGGACCTTCTTATTGACGATGAAACACCGAAATTGCATCGGAATTAAATACGAAAGGCACAATGCCGACTTAAGTACAAGAAGACTGACCCTTCTTACTGACTATGTTTTGAACCAATCCTGTGACACCACTTATAGATTCTGATGCTTCACTTCAGGTTTACAGTATCCCTCTGACCTTCTTATTGACAATGAAACACAGAAATTGCATCGGAGTTAAATAGAAAAGGCACAATGCCGACTTAAGTACAAGAAGACTGACTCTTCTTAGGGACTATGTTTTGAACCATTCCTGTGAAACTAGTTATAGATTCCGATGCTTCTCTTCAGGTGTACTGCATTCCTTGGACCTTCTTATTGACGATGAAACACATAAATTGCTTCGGAATTAAATAGAAAAGGCACAATGCCGACTTAAGTACAAGAAGACTGACTCTTCTTACTGACTATGTTTGAACCCATCCTGTGACACAAGTTAGAGATTCCGATGCCTCACTTCAGGTTTACTGTATCCCTTGGACCTTCTTATTGACGATGAAAACACAAAAATTGCATCGGAATTAAATACAAAAGGCACAATGCCGACTTAAGTACAAGAAGACTAACTCTTCCAACTGTCTATGTTTTGAACCATTCCTGTGACACTAGTTATAGATTCCGATGCTTCACTTCAGGTTTAGTGTATCCCTGTGACCTTTTTATTGACGATGAAACACAGAATTTGCATCGGAATTAAATAGAAAAGGCACAATGCCGACTTAAGTACAAGAAGACTGACTCTTCTTACTGTCTATGTTTTGAACTATTCCTGTGACACTAGTTATAGATTCCGATGCTTCACTTTAGGTGTACTGCATCCCTTGGACCTTCTTATTGACGATGAAACACATACATTGCATCAGATATAAAGAGAAAAGGCACAATGCTGACTTAAGTACAAGAAAACTGACTCTTCTAAACTGTCTATGCGTTGAACCATTCATGTGACACTAGTTATATATTCCGATTTATGCACTTCAGGTGTACTGCATCCCTTGGACCTTCTTATTGACGATGAAACAAATAAATTGCTTCGGAATTAAATAGAAAAGGCACAATGCCGACGTAAGTACAAGAAGACTGACTCTTCTTACTGGCTATGTTTTGAACGCATCCTGTGACACTAGTTATAGATTCCGATGCCTCACTTCAGGTTTACTGTATCCCTTGGACCTTCTTATTGACGATGAAACACAGAAATTGCATCGGAATTAAATACAAAAGGCACAATGCCGACTAAAGTACAAGAAGACTGACTCTTCCTACTGTCTATGTTTTGAACCATTCCTGTGACACTAGTTATAGATTCCGATGCTTCACCTCAGGTTTAGTGTATCCCTCTGACCTTATTATTGACGATGAAGCACAGAAATTGCATCGGAATTAAATAGAAAAGGCACAATACCAACTTAAGTACAAGAAGACTGACTCTTCTTACTGTCTATGTTTGAACCATTCCTGTGACACTAGTTATAGATTCCGATGCTTCACTTCAGGTGTACTGCATCCCTTGGACCTTTTTATTGACGATGAAACACATAAATTGCTTCGGAATTAAATACAAAAGGCACAATGCCGACTTAAGTACAAGAAGAATGACTCTTGCTACTGTCTATGTTTTGAACCATCCCTGTGACACTAGTTATTGATTCCGTGCTTCACTTTAGGTATACTGTATCCCTTTGACCTTCATATTGACGATAAAACACAGAAATTGCATCGGAAATAAATACAAAAGGCACAATGCCGACTTAAGTACAAGAAGACTGACTCTTCTTACTGACTATGCTTTGAACCATTCCTGTGACACTAGTTATCGATTCCGAATACTCACTTCAGGTTTACTGTATCCCTTAGACTTTCTTATTGATGATGAAACACAGAAAATGCAGCGGAATTAAATACAAAAGGCACAATGCCGACTTAAGTACAAGAAGACTGACTCTTCTTACTGTCAATGTTTTGAACCGATCCTGTGACACTAGTTAGAGATTCCGATGCTTCACTTCAGGTTTTCTGTATCCTTTGGACCTTCTTATTGACGATGAAACACCGAAATTGCATCGGAATTAAATACGAAAGGCACAATGCCGACTTAAGTACAAGAAGACTGACCCTTCTTACTGACTATGTTTTGAACCAATCCTGTGACACCACTTATAGATTCTGATGCTTCACTTCAGGTTTACAGTATCCCTCTGACCTTCTGATTGACAATGAAACACAGAAATTGCATCGGAATTAAATAGAAAAGGCACAATGCCGACTTAAGTACAAGAAGACTGACTCTTCTTAGGGACTATGTTTTGAACCATTCCTGTGAAACTAGTTATAGATTCCGATGCTTCTCTTCAGGTGTACTGCATCCCTTGGACCTTCTTATTGACGATGAAACACATAAATTGCTTCGGAATTAAATAGAAAAGGCACAATGCCGACTTAAGTACAAGAAGACTGACTCTTCTTACTGACTATGTTTGAACCCATCCTGTGACACAAGTTAGAGATTCCGATGCCTCACTTCAGGTTTACTGTATCCCTTGGACCTTCTTATTGACGATGAAACAAATAAATTGCTTCGGAATTAAATAGAAAAGGCACAATGCCGACGTAAGTACAAGAAGACTGACTCTTCTTACTGGCTATGTTTTGAACGCATCCTGTGACACTAGTTATAGATTCCGATGCCTCACTTCAGGTTTACTGTATCCCTTGGACCTTCTTATTGACGATGAAACACAGAAATTGCATCGGAATTAAATACAAAAGGCACAATGCCGACTAAAGTACAAGAAGACTGACTCTTCCTACTGTCTATGTTTTGAACCATTCCTGTGACACTAGTTATAGATTCCGTTGCTTCACCTCAGGTTTAGTGTATCCCTCTGACCTTATTATTGACGATGAAGCACAGAAATTGCATCGGAATTAAATAGAAAAGGCACAATACCGACTTAAGTACAAGAAGACTGACTCTTCTTACTGTCTATGTTTGAACCATTCCTGTGACACTAGTTATAGATTCCGATGCTTCACTTCAGGTGTACTGCATCCCTTGGACCTTTTTATTGACGATGAAACACATAAATTGCTTCGGAATTAAATACAAAAGGCACAATGCCGACTTAAGTACAAGAAGAATGACTCTTCCTACTGTCTATGTTTTGAACCATCCCTGTGACACTAGTTATTGATTCCGTGCTTCACTTCAGGTATACTGTATCCCTTTGACCTTCATATTGACGATAAAACACAGAAATTGCATCGGAAATAAATACAAAAGGCACAATGCCGACTTAAGTACAAGAAGACTGAGTCTTCTTACTGACTATGCTTTGAACCATTCCTGTGACACTAGTTATCGATTCCGAATTCTCACTTCAGGTTTACTGTATCCCTTGGACCTTCTTATTGATGATGAAACACAGAAATTGCATCGGAATTAAATACAAAAGGCACAATGCCGACTTAAGTGCAAGAAGACTGACTCTTCTTACTGTCTATATTTTGAACCGATCCTGTGACACTAGTTAGAGATTTCGATGCTTCACTTCAGGTTTACTGTATCCCTTGGACCTTCTTATTGACGATGAAACACCGAAATTGCATCGGTATTAAATACGAAAGGCACAATGCCGACTTAAGTACAAGAAGACTGACCCTTCTTACTGACTATGTTTTGAACCATTCCTGTGACACCACTTATAGATTCCGATGCTTCACTTCAGGTTTACAGTATCCCTCTGACCTTCTTATTGACGATGAAACACAGAAATTGCATCGGAATTAAATAGAAAAGGCGCAATGCCGACTTAAGTACAAAAAGACTGACTCTTCTTACGGTCTATGTTTTGAACCATTCCTGAGACACTAGTTATAGATTCCGATACTTCACTTACGGTGATCTGCATCCCTTGGACCTTCTTATTGACGATGAAACACATAAATGGCCTCGGAATTAAATACAAAAGGCACAATGCCGACTTCAGTACAAGAAGAATGACTCTTCCTACTGTCTATGTTTTGAACCACACTTGTGACACTAGTTATAGATTCCGTGCTTCACTTCAGGTTTACTGTATCCCACTGACCTTCATATTGACGATAAAACACAGAAATTGCATCGGAATTAAATACAAAAGGCACAATGCCGACTCAAGTACAAGAAGACTGACTCTTCTTACTGACTATGCTTTGAACCATTCCTGTGACACTAGTTATCGATTCCGAATACTCACTTCAGGTTTACTGTATCCCTTAGACTTTCTTATTGATGATGAAACACAGAAAATGCAGCGGAATTAAATACAAAAGGCACAATGCCGACTTAAGTACAAGAAGACTGACTCTTCTTACTGTCAATGTTTTTGAACCGATCCTGTGACACTAGTTAGAGATTCCGATGCTTCACTTCAGGTTTTCTGTATCCCTTGGACCTTCTTATTGACGATGAAACACCGAAATTGCATCGGAATTAAATACGAAAGGCACAATGCCGACTTAAGTACAAGAAGACTGACCCTTCTTACTGACTATGTTTTGAACCAATCCTGTGACACCACTTATAGATTCTGATGCTTCACTTCAGGTTTACAGTATCCCTCTGACCTTCTTATTGACAATGAAACACAGAAATTGCATCGGAATTAAATAGAAAAGGCACAATGCCGACTTAAGTACAAGAAGACTGACTCTTCTTACGGACTATGTTTTGAACCATTCCTGTGAAACTAGTTATAGATTCCGATGCTTCTCTTCAGGTGTACTGCATCCCTTGGACCTTCTTATTGACGATGAAACACATAAATTGCTTCGGAATTAAATAGAAAAGGCACAATGCCGACTTAAGTACAAGAAGACTGACTCTTCTTACTGACTATGTTTGAACCCATCCTGTGACACTAGTTAGAGATTCCGATGCCTCACTTCAGGTTTACTGTATCCCTTGGACTTTCTTATTGACGATGAAAACACAAAAATTGCATCGGAATTAAATACAAAAGGCACAATGCCGACTTAAGTACAAGAAGACTAACTCTTCCAACTGTCTATGTTTTGAACCATTCCTGTGACACTAGTTATAGATTCCGATGCTTCACTTCAGGTTTAGTGTATCCCTCTGACCTTTTTATTGACGATGAAACACAGAATTTGCATCGGAATTAAATAGAAAAGGCACAATGCCGACTTAAGTACAAGAAGACTGACTCTTCTTACTGTCTATGTATTGAACTATTCCTGTGACACTAGTTATAGATTCCGATGCTTCACTTTAGGTGTACTGCATCCCTTGGACCTTCTTATTGACGATGAAACACATACATTGCATCAGAATTAAAGAGAAAAGGCACAATGCTGACTTAAGTACAAGAAGCCGGACTCTTCTTACTGTCTATGATTTGATTCATTCCTGTGACACTAGTTATAGATTCCGATGCTTTACTTCAGGTGTACTATATCCGTTGGACCTTCTTATTGATGATGAAACACCGAAATTGCATCGGAATTAAATACGAAACGCACAATACCGACTTAAGTACAAGAAGACTGACCCTTCTTACTGACTATGTTTTGAACCATTCCTGAGACACCACTTATAGATTCCGATGCTTCACTTCAGGTTTACAGTATCCCTCTGACCTTCTTATTGACGATGAAAGACAGAAATTGCATCGGAATTAAATAGAAAAGGCACGATGCAGACTTACGTACAAGAAGACTGACTCTTCTTACGGTCTATGTTTTGAACCATTCCTGTGACACTAGTTATACATTCCGATGCTGCACTTCAGGTGTACTGCATCCCTTGGACCTTCTTATTGACGATGAAACAAATAAATTGCTTCGGAATTAAATAGAAAAGGCACAATGCCGACGTAAGTACAAGAAGACTGACTCTTCTTACTGACTATGTTTTGAACGCATCCTGTGACACTAGTTATAGATTCCGATGCCTCACTTCAGGTTTACTGTATCCCTTGGACCTTCTTTTTGACGATGAAACACAGAAATTGCATCGGAATTAAATACAAAAGGCACAATGCCGACTAAAGTACAAGAAGACTGACTCTTCCTACTGTCTATGTTTTGAACCATTCCTGTGACACTAGTTATAGATTCCGATGCTTCACCTCAGGTTTAGTGTATCCCTCTGACCTTCTTATTGACGATGAAACACAGAAATTGCATCGGAATTAAATAGAAAAGGCACAATGCCGAGTTAAGTACAAGAAGACTGACTCTTCTTACTGTCTATGATTGAACCATTCCTGTGACACTAGTTATAGATTCCGATGCTTCACTTCAGGTGTACTGCATCCCTTGGACCTTTTTATTGACGATGAAACACATAAATTGCTTCGGAATGAAATACAAAAGGCACAATGCCGACTTAAGTACAAGAAGAATGACTCTTCCTACTGTCTATGTTTTGAACCATCCCTGTGACACTAGTTATTGATTCCGTGCTTCACTTCAGGTTTACTGTATCCCTTTGACTTCATATTGACGATAAAACACAGAAATTGCATCGGAAATAAATACAAAAGGCACAATGCCAACTTAAGTACAGGAAGACTGAGTCTTCTTACTGACTATGCTTTGAACCATTCCTGTGACACTAGTTATCGATTCCGAATTCTCACTTCAGGTTTACTGTATCCCTTGGACCTCCTTATTGATGATGAAACACAGAAATTGCATCGGAATTAAATACAAAAGGCACAATGCCGACTTAAGTACAAGAGGACTGACTCTTCTTACTGTCTATATTTTGAACCGATCCTGTGACACTAGTTTGAGATTTCGATGCTTCACTTCAGGTTTACTGTATCCCTTGGACCTTCTTATTGACGATGAAACACCAAAATTGCATCGGTAATAAATACGAAAGGCACAATGCCGACTTAAGTACAAGAAGACTGACCCTTCTTACTGACTCTGTTTTGAACCATTCCTGTGACACCACTTATAGATTCCGATGCTTCACTTCAGGTTTACAGTATCCATCTGACGTTCTTATTGACGATGAAACACAGAAATTGCATCGGAATTAAATAGAAAAGGCACAATGCCGACTTAAGTACAAAAAGACTGACTCTTCTTACGGTCTATGTTTTCAACCATTCCTGTGACACTAGTTGTAGATTCCGATGCATCACTTACGGTGTTCTGCATCCCTTGGACCTTCTTATTGACGATGAAACACATAAATGGCCTCGGAATTAAATAGAAAAGGCACAATGCCGACTTAAGTACAAGAAGACTGACTCTTCTTACTGACTATGTTTGAAAACATCCTGTGACACTAGTTATAGATTCCGATGCCTCACTTCAGGTTTACTGTATCCCTTGGACCTTCTTATTGACGATGAAACACAGAAATTGCATCGGAATTAAAGAGAAAAGGCACAATGCCGACTTAAGCACAAGTAGACTGACTCTTCTTACTGTCAATGTTTTCAACCATTCCTGTGACACTAGTTATAGAATCCCATGCTTCACTTCAAGTTTACTGTATCCCTCTGACCTTCTTATTGACGATGAAACACAGAAATTGCATCGGAATTAAATAGAAAAGGCACAATGCCGACTTAAGTACAAGAAGACTGACTCTTCTTACGGACTATGTTTTGAACCAATCCTGTGACACTAGTTATAGATTCCGATTCTTCACTTCAGGTTTACTGTATCCCTTGGACCTTCTTATTGACGATAAAACACAAAAATTGCATCGGAATTAAATACAAAAGGCACAATGCCGACTTAAGTACATGTAGACAGACTCTTCCTACTGTCTATGATTTTTACCATTCCTGGGACACTAGTTATAGATTCTGATGCTTCACTTCAGGTTTACTGTATCCCTCTGACCTTCTTATTGACGATGAAACACAGATATTGCATCGGAATTAAATACGAAAGGCACAATGCCGACTTAAGTTCAAGAAGACTGACTCTTCCTACTGTCTATGATTTGAACCATTCCTGTGACACTACTTATAGATTCCGATGCTTCACATCAGGTTTACTGTATCCCTATGACCTTCTTATTGACGATGAAACACAGAAATTGCATCGCAAGTAAATATAAAAAGGCACAATGCCGACTTACGTACAAGAAGACTGACTCTTCTTACTGACTTTGTTTGAACCATTCCTGTGACACTAGTTATAGATTCCGATTCCTCACTTCAGGTTTACTGTATCCCTCTGACCTTCTTATTGACGATGAAACAAGGAAATTGCATCGGAATTAAATAGAAAAGGCACAATGCGGACTTAAGTACAAGAAGACTGACTCTTTTTACTGTCTATGTTTTGAACCATTCCTGTGACACTAGTTATAGATTCTGTAACTTCATTTCAGGTTTACTGTATCCCTTGGACCTTCTTATTGCCGATGAAACACCGAAATTGCATCGGAATGGAATACGAAATGCACAATGCCGACTTAAGTACAAGAAGTCTGACTCTTCTTACTGACTATGTTTTGAACCATTCCTGTGACACTAGTTATAGATTCCGTGCTTCACTTCAGGTTTACTGTATCATTCTGACCTTCTTATGACGATAAAACACAGAAATTGCATCGGAATTAAATACAAAATGCACAATGCCGACTTAAGTACAAGAAGACTGACTCTTCTTACTGACTTTGCTTTGAGCCATTCCTGTGACACTAGTTATCGATTCCGAATTCTCACTTCAGGTTTGCTGTATCCCCTGGACCTTCTTATTGATGATGAAACACAGAAATTGCATCGGAATTAAATACAAAAGGCACAATGCCGACTTAAGTACAAGAAGACTGACTCTTCTTACAGTCTATGTTTTGAACCGATCCTGTGACAGTAGTTAGAGATTCCGATGCTTCACTTCAGGTTTACTGTATCCCTTGGACCTTCTTATTGACGATGAAACACCGAAATTGCATCGGAATTAAATACGAAAGGCACAATGCCGACTTAAGTACAAGAAGACTGACCCTTCTTACTGACTATGCTTTGAACCAATCCTGTGACACCACTTATAGATTCCGATGCTTCACTTCAGGTGTACAGTATCCCTCTGACCTTCTTATTGACGATGAAACACAGAAATTGCATCGGAATTAAATAGAAAAGGCACAATGCCGACTTAAGTACAAGAAGACTGACTCTTCTTACGGACTATGTTTTGAACCATTCCTGTGAGACTAGTTATAGATTCCGATGCTTCACTTCAGGTGTACTGCATCCCTTGGACCTTCTTATTGACGATGAAACACATAAATTGCTTCGGAATTAAATAGAAAAGGCACAATGCCGACTTAAGTACAAGAAGACTGACTCTTCTTACTGACTATTTTTGAACCCATCCTGTGACACTAGTTAGAGATTCCGATGCCTCACTTCAGGTTTACTGTATCCCTTGGACCTTCTTATTGACGATAAAAACACAAAAATTGCATCGGAATTAAATACAAAAGGCACAATGCCGACTTAAGTACAAGAACACTGACTCTTCTTACTGTCTATTATTTGAACTATTCCTGTGACACTAGTTATAGATTCCGATGCTTCACTTTAGGTGTACTGCATCCCTTGGACCTTCTTATTGACGATGAAACACATACATTGCATCAGAATTAAAGAGAAAAGGCACAATGCTGACTTAAGTGCAAGAAGCCTGACTCTTCTTACTGTCTATGATTTGATTCATTCCTGTGACACTAGTTATAGATTCCGATGCTTTACTTCAGGTGTACTATATCCGTTGGACCTTCTTATTGATGATGAAACATCGAAATTGCATCGGAATTAAATACGAAAGGCACAATGCCGACTTAAGTACAAGAAGACTGACCCTTCTTACTGACTATGTTTTGAACCATTCCTGTGACACCACTTATAGATTCCGATGCTTCACTTCAGGTTTACAGTATCCCTCTGACCTTCTTATTGACGATGAAACACAGAAATTGCATCGGAATTAAATAGAAAAGGCACAATGCCGACTTACGTACAAGAAGACTGACTCTTCTTACGGTCTAGGTTTTGAACCATTCCTGTGAAACTAGTTACTTATTCCGATGCTTCGTTTCAGGTGTACTGCATCCCTTGGACCTTCTTATTGACGATGAAACAAATAAATTGCTTCGGAATTAAATAGAAAAGGCACAATGCCGACGTAAGTACAAGAAGACTGACTCTTCTTACTGACTATGATTTGAACGCATCCTGTGACACTAGTTATAGATTCCGATGCCTCACTTCAGGTTTACTGTATCCCTTGGACCTTCTTATTGACGATGAAACACAGAAATTGCATCGGAATTAAATACAAAAGGCACAATGCCGACTTAAGTACAAGAAGAATGACTCTTCCTACTGTCTATGTTTTGAACCATCCCTGTGACACTAGTTATTGATTCCGTGCTTCACTTCAGGTTTACTGTATCCCTTTGACCTTCATATTGACGATAAAACACAGAAATTGCATCGGAATTAAATACAAAAGGCACAATGCCGACTTAAGTACAAGAAGACTGAGTCTTCTTACTGACTATGCTTTGAACCATTCCTGTGACACTAGTTATCGATTCCGAATTCTCACTTCAGGTTTACTGTATCCCTTGGACCTTCTTTTTGATGATGAATCACAGAAATTGCTTCGGAATTAAATACAAAAGGCACAATGCCGACTTAAGTACAAGAAGACTGACTCTTCTTACTGTCTATATATTGAACCGATCCTGTGACACTAGTTAGAGATTTCGATGCTTCACTTCAGGTTTACTGTATCCCTTGGACCTTCTCATTGACGATGAAACACCGAAATTGCATCGGTATTAAATACGAAAGGCACAATGCCGACTTAAGTACAAGAAGACTGACCCTTCTTACTGACTATGTTTTGAACCATTCCTGTGACACCACTTATAGATTCCGATGCTTTACTTCAGGTTTACAGTATCCCTCTGACCTTCTTATTGACGATGAAACACAGAAATTGCATCGGAATTAAATAGAAAAGGCACAATGCCGACTTAAGTACAAAAAGACTGACTCTTCTTACGGTCTATGTTTTGAACCATTCCTGTGACACTAGTTATAGATTCCGATGCTTCACTTAAGGTGTACTGCATCCCTAGGACCTTCTTATTGACGATGAAACACATAAATTGCTTCGGAATTAAATAGAGAAGGCACAATGCCGACTTAAGTACAAGAAGACTGACTCTTCTTACTGACTATGATTTGAAAACATCCTGTGACACTAGTTATAGATTCCGATGCCTCACTTCAGGTTTACTGTATCCCTTGGACCTTCTTATTGACGATGAAACACAGAAATTGCATCGGAGTAAAGAGAAAAGGCACAATGCCGACTTAAGTACAAGATGACTGACTCTTCCTACTGTCTATGTTTTGAACCATTCCTGTGACACTAGTTATAGATTCCGATGCTTCACTTCAGGTTTAGTGTATCCCTCTGACCTTCTTATTGACGATGAAACACAGAAATTGCATCGGAATTAAATAGAAAAGGCACAATGCCGACTTAAGTACAAGTAGACTGACTCTTCTTACTGTCAATGTTTTCAACCATTCCTGTGACACTAGTTATAGATTCGCATGCTTCACTTCAGGTTTACTGTATCCCTCTGACCTGCTTATTGACGATGAAACACAGAAATTGCATCGGAAGTAAATAGAAAAGGCACAATGGCGACTTAAGTACAAGACGACTGACTCTTCTTACTGACTATGTTTTGAACCATTCCAGTGACACTAGTTATAGATTCCGATTCTTCACTTCAGGTTTACTGTATCCCTCTGACCTTCTTATTGACGATGAAACACAGATATTGCATCGGAATTAAATACGAAAGGCACAATGCCGACTTAAGTTCAAGAAGACTGACTCTTCCTACTGTCTATGTTTTGAAGATTCCGATGCTTCACTTCAGGTTTACTGTATCTCTCTGACCTTCTTATTGATGATGAAACACAGAAATTGCATCAGAATTAAATAGAAAAGGCACAATGCTGGCTTAAGTACGAGAAGACTGACTCTCCTAACTGTCTCTGTTTTGAACCATCCCTGTGACACTAGTTATAGATTCCGTGCTTCAGTTCAGGTTTACTGTATCCCTCTGACCTTCTTATTGGCGATAAAACACAGAAATTGCATCGGAATTAAATACAAAAGGCACAATGCCGACTTAAGTACAAGAAGACTGACTCTTCTTACTGTCTATGTTTTGAACAATTCCTGTGACACTAGTTATAGAATCCGATGCCTCACTTCAAGTTTACTGTATCCCTTGGACCTTCTTATTGACGATGAAACACAGTAATTGCATCGGAATTAAATTCAAAATTCACAATGCCGACTTAAGTACAAGAAGACTGACTCTTCCTACTGACTATGATTTGAACCAATCCTGTCACACTAGTTATAGTATCCGATGCTTCACTTCAGGTTTAGTGTATCCCTCTGACCTTCTTATTGACGATGAAACACAGAAATTGCATCGGAATTAAATAGAAAATTCACAATGCCGACTTAAGTTCATTAAAACTGATTCTTCTTACTATCTATGTTTTTAACCATTCCTGTGACACTAGTTATAGATTCCGATGATTCACTTTTGGTTTATTGTATCCCTCTGACCTTCTGATTGACGATGAAACACAGATATTGCATCGAAATTAAATACAAAAGGCACAGTGCCGACTTAAGTACAAGAAAACTGACTCTTCTTACTGTCTATGTTTTGAACCATTCCTTTGACACTAGTTATAGATTCCGATGCTTCACTTCAGGTTTACTGTATCCCTCTGACCATCTTATTGACGATGAAACACAGAAATTGCAGCGGAATTAAATAGAAAAGGCTTAATGCCGACTGAAGTACAAGAGGACTGACTCTTCTTACTGACTTTGTTTTGATCCATTCCTGTGACACTAGTAATAGAATGCGATTCTTCACTTCAGGTTTACTGTATCCCTCTGACCTTCTTATTGACGATGAAACAGAGAAATTTCATCGGATTTAAATAGAAAAGGCACAATGCCGACTTAAGTACAAGAAGACTGACTCTTCTTACTGTCTATGTTTTGAACCATTCCTGTGACACTAGTTATAGATTCCGATACTTCATTTCAGGTTTACTGTATCCCTTGGACCTTGTTATTGACGATGAAACACCGAATTTGCATCGCAATTGAATACGAAATGCACAATGCCGACTTAAGTACAAGAAGACTGACTCTTCTTACTGACTATGTTTTGAACCATTCCTGTGCCACCACTTATTGATTCCGATGCTTCACTTCAGGTTTACTGTATCCCTCTGACCTTCTCATTGACGATAAAACACAGAAATTGCATCGGAATTAAATAGAAAAGGCACAATGCCGGCTTAAGTACAAGAAGACTGACTCTTCTAACTGTCTCTGTTTTGAACCATTCCTGTGACACTAGTTATAGATTCCGATGCCTCACTTCAGGTTTACTGTATCCCTTGGACCTTCTTATTGACGATGAAACACAGAAATTGCATCGGAATTAAATACAAAAGGCTTAATGCCGACTTAAGTACAAGAAGAATGACTCTTCCTACTGTCTATGTTTTGAACCATCCCTGTGACACTAGTTATAGATTCCGTGCTTCACTTCAGGTTTACTGTATCCCTCTGACCTTCTTATTGACGATAAAGCACAGAAATTGCATCGGAATTAAATACAAAAGGCACAATGCCGACTTAAGTACAAGAAGACTCACTCTTCTTACTGACTATGTTTTGAACCGATCCTGTGACACTAGTTAGAGATTCGGTTGCTTCACTTCAGGTTTACTGTATCCCTTGGACCTTCCTATTGACGATGAAACACCGAAATTGCATCGGAATTAAATACGAAAGGCACAATGCCGACTAAGGTACAAGAAGACTAACCCTTCTTACTGATTATGTTTTGAACCATTCCTGTGACACCACTTATAGATTCCGAATCTTCACTTCAGGTTTACAGTATCCCTCTGACCTTCTTATTGACGATGAAACACAGAAATTGCATCGGAATTAAATAGAAAAGGCACAATGACGACTTAAGTACAAGAAGACTGACTCTTCTTACGGTCTATGTTTTGAATCATTCCTGTGACACTAGCTATAGATTCCGATGCTTCACTTCAGGTGTACTGCATCCCTTGGACCTTCTGATTGACGATGAAACACATAAATTGCTTCGGAATTAAATAGAAAAGGCACAATGCCGACTTAAGTACAAGAAGACTGACTCTTCTTACTGACTATGTTTTGAACCATTCCTGTGACACTAGTTATAGATTCGGATGCTACACCTCAGGTTTACTGTATTCCTCGGACCTTCTTGTTGACGATGAAACACAGAAATTGCATCGGAAGTAAATAGAAGAGGCACAATGCCGACTTAAGTACAAGAAGACTGACTCTTTTTACTGACTTTGTTTTGAACCATTCCAATGACACTAGTTATAGATTCCGATTCTTCACTTCAGGTTTACTGTATCCCTCTGACCTTCTTATTGACGATGAAACACAGAAATTGCATCGGAATTAAATAGAAAAGGCACAATGCCGACTTAAGTACAAGAAGACTGACTCTTCTTACTGTCTATATTTTGAACCGATCCTGTGACACTAGTTAGAGATTCCGATGCTTCACTTCAGGTTTACTGTAACCCTTGGACCTTCTTATTGACGATAAACACCGAAATTGCATCGGAATTAAATACGAAAGGCACAATGCCGACTTAAGTACAATTACACTGACCCTTCTTACTGACTATGTTTTGAACCATTCCTGTGACACCACTTATAGATTCCGATGCTTCACTTCAGGATTACTGTATCCCTCAGACCTTCTTATTGACGATGAAACACAGAAATTGCATCGGAATTAAATAGAAAAGGCACAATGCCGACTTAAGTACAAGAAGACTGACTCTTCTTACGGTCTATGTTTTGAACCATTCCTGTGACACTCGTTATAGATTCCGATGCTTCACTTCAGGTGTACTGCATCCCTTGGACCTTCTTATTGACGATGAAACACATAAATTGCAACGGAAATAAATAGAAAAGGCACAATGCCGACTTAAGTACAAGAAGACTGACTCTTCTTACTGACTATGTTTTGAACCATTCCTGTGACACTAGTTATAGATTCCGATGCCTCACTTCAGGTTTACTGTATCCCTTGGACCTTCTTATTGACGATGAAACACAGAAATTGCATCGGAATTAAATACAAAAGGCACAATGCCGACTTTAGTACAAGAAGACTGACTCTTCCTACTGACTATGATTTGAACCATTCCTGTGTCACTAGCTTTAGATTCCGATGCCTCACATCAGGTTTAGTGTATCCCTCTGACCTTCTTATTGACAAAGAAACACAGAAATTGCATCGGAATTACATAGAAAAGACACAATGCCGACTTAAGTACATGAAAACTGATTCTTCTTACTATCTATGTTTTGAACCATTCCTGTGACACTAGTTATAGATTCTGATGATTCACTTCAGGTTTACTGTATCCCTCTGACTTCCTTATTGACGATGAAACACAGATATTGCATCGGAATTAAATACAAAAGGCACAATGCCGACTTAAGTACAAGAAAACTGACTCTTCTTACTGTCTATGCTTTGAACCATTCATGTGACACTAGTTATAGATTCCGATGCTTCATTTCAGGTTTACTGTATCCCTCTGACCCTCTTATTGACGATGAAACACAGAAATTGCATCGGAATTAAATAGAAAAAGCACAATGCCGACTTAAGTACAAGAGGACTGACTCTTCTTACTGTCTATGTTTTAAACCATTCCTGTGACACTAGTTATAGATTCCGATGCTTCACTTCAGGTGTACTGCATCCCTTGGACCTTCTTATTGACGATGAAACACATAAATTGCATCGGAATTAAAGAGAAAAGGCACAATGCTGACTTAAGTACAAGAAGCCTGACTCTTCTTACTGTCTATGATTTGAACCATTCCTGTGACACTAGTTATAGATTCCGATGCTTCACTTAAGGTGTACTGCATCCCTTGGACCTTCTTATTGCCGATGAAACACATAAATTGCTTCGGAATTAAATAGAAAAGTCACAATGCCGACTTAAGTACAAGAAGACTGACTCTTCTTACTGACTATGTTTTGAAAACATCCTGTGACACTAGTTATAGATTCCGATGCCTCACTTCAGGTTTACTGTATCCCTTGCACCTTCTTATTGACGATGAAACACAGAAATTGCATCGGAGTAAAGAGAAAAGGCACAATGCCGACTTAGGTACAAGAAGACTGACTCTTCCTACTGTCTATGTTTTGAACCATTCCTGTGACACTAGTTATAGATTCCGATGTTTCACTTCAGGTTTAGTGTATCCCTCTGACCTTCTTATTGACGATGAAACACAGAAATTGCATCGGAATTAAATAGAAAAAGCACAATGCCGACTTAAGTACAAGTAGACTGACTCTTCTTACTGTCTATGTTTTGAACCGATCTAGTGACACTAGTTAGAGATTCCGATGCTTCACTTCAGGTTTACTGTATCCCTTGGACCTTCTTATTGACGATGAAACACCGAAATTGCATCGGAATTAAATACGAAAGGCACAATGCCGACTTAAGTACAAGAAGACTGACCCTTCTTACTGATTATGTTTTGAACCATTCCTGTGACACCACTTATAGATTCCGAATCTTCACTTCAGGTTTACAGTATCCCTCTGACCTTCTTATTGACGATGAAACACAGAAATTGCATCGGAATTAAATAGAAAAGGCACAATGACGACTTAAGTACAAGAAGACTGACTCTTCTTACGGTCTATGTTTGAATCATTCCTGTGACACTAGGTATAGATTCCGATGCTTCACTTCAGGTGTACTGCATCCCTTGGACCTTCCGATTGACGATGAAACACATAAATTGCTTCGGAATTAAATAGAAAAGGCACAATGCCGACTTAAGTACAAGAAGACTGACTCTTCTTACTGACTATGTTTTGAACCATTCCTGTGACACTAGTTATAGATTCCGATGCTACACTTCAGGTTTACTGTATTCCTCGGACCTTCTTGTTGATGATGAAACACAGAAATTGCATCGGAAGTAAATAGAAAAGGCACAATGCCGACTTAAGTACAAGAAGACTGACTCTTTTTACTGACTTTGTTTTGAACCATTCCAATGACACTAGTTATAGATTCCGATTCTTCACTTCAGGTTTACTGTATCCCTCTGACCTTCTTATTGACGATGAAACACAGAAATTGCATCGGAATTAAATAGAAAAGGCACAATGCCGACTTAAGTACAAGAAGACTGACTCTTCTTACTGTCTATATTTTGAACCGATCCTGTGACACTAGTTAGAGATTCCGATGCTTCACTTCAGGTTTACTGTACCCCTTGGACCTTCTTATTGACGATAAACACCGAAATTGCATCGGAATTAAATACGAAAGGCACAATGCCGACTTAAGTACAAGAAGACTGACCCTTCTTACTGACTATGTTTTGAACCATTCCTGTGACACCACTTATAGATTCCGATGCTTCACTTCAGTTTTACTGTATCCCTCAGACCTTAATATTGACGATGAAACACAGAAATTGCATCGGAATTAAATAGAAAAGGCACAATGCCGACTTAAGTACAAGAAGACTGACTCTTCTTACGGTCTATGTTTTGAACCATTATTGTGACACTCGTTATAGATTCCGACGCTTCACTTCAGGTGTACTGCATCCCTTGGACCTTCTTATTGACGATGAAACACATAAATTGCTTCGGAATTAAATAGAAAAGGCACAATGCCGACTTAAGTACAAGAAGACTGACTCTTCTTACTGACTATGATTTGAACCATTCCTGTGTCACTAGCTTTAGATTCCGATGCCTCACTTCAGGTTTAGTGTATCCCTCTTACCTTCTTATTGACGATGAAACACAGAAATTGCATCGGAATTACATAGAAAAGGCACAATGCCGACTTAAGTACATGAAAACTGATTCTTATTACTATCTATGTTTTGAACCATTCCTGTGACACTAGTTATAGATTCTGATGATTCACTTCAGGTTTACTGTATCCCTCTGACCTCCTTATTGACGATGAAACACAGATATTGCATCGGTATTAAATACAAAAGGCACAATGCCGACTTAAGTACAAGAAAACTGACTCTTCTTACTGTCTATGCTTTGAACCATTCATGTGACACTAGTTATAGATTCCGATGCTTCATTTCAGGTTTACTGTATCCGTCTGACCCTCTTATTGACGATGAAACACAGAAATTGCATCGGAATTAAATAGAAAAGGCACAATGCCGATTTAAGTACAAGAGGACTGACTCTTCTTACTGTCTATGTTTCAAACCATTCCTGTGACACTAGTTATAGATTCCGATGCTTCACTTCAGGTGTACTGCATCCCTTGGACCTTCTTATTGACAATGAAACACAGAAATTGCATCTGAATTAAAGAGAAAATGCACAATGCTGACTTAAGTACAAGAAGCCTGACTCTTCTTACTGTCTATGATTTGAACCATTCCTGTGACACTAGTTATAGATTCCGATGCTTCACGTAAGGTGTACTGCATCCCTTGGACCTTCTTATTGACGATGAAACACATAAAATGCTTCGGAATTAAATAGAAAAGGCACAATGCCGACTTAAGTACAAGAAGACTGACTCATCTTACTGACTATGTTTTGAAAACATCCTGTGACACTAGTTATAGATTCCGATGCCTCACTTCAGGTTTACTATATCCCTTGGACCTTCTTATTGACGATGAAACACAGAAATTGCATCGGAGTAAAGAGAAAAGGCACAATGCCGACTTAAGTACAAGAAGACTGACTCTTCCTACTGTCTATGTTTTGAACCACTCCTGTGACACTAGTTATAGATTCCGATGCTTCACTTCAGGTTTAGTGTATCCCCCCTGACCTTCTTATTGACGATGAAACACAGAAATTGCATCGGAATTAAATAGAAAAGGCACAATGCCCAATTAAGTGCAAGAAGACTGACTCTTCTTACTGACTATGTTTTGAACCATTCCTGTGACACTAGTTATAGATTCTGATGATTCACTTCAGGTTTACTGTATCCCTCTGACCTCCTTATTGACGATGAAACACAGATATTGCATCGGAATTAAATACAAAAGGCACAATGCCGACTTACGTACAAGAAAACTGACTCTTCTTACTGTCTATGCTTTAAACCATTCATGTGACACTAGTTATAGATTCCGATGCTTCATTTCAGGTTTACTGTATCCCTCTGACCCTCTTATTGACGATGAAACACAGAAATTGCATCGGAATTAAATAGAAAAGGCACAATGCCGACTTAAGTACAAGAGGACTGACTCTTCTTACTGTCTATGTTTTAAACCATTCCTGTGACACTTGTTATAGATTCCGATGCTTCACTTCAGGTGTACTGCATCCCTTGGACCTTCTTATTGACGATGAAACACATAAATTGCATCGGAATTAAAGAGAAAAGGCACAATGCTGACTTAAGTACAAGAAGCCTGACTCTTCTTACTGTCTATGATTTGAACCATTCTTGTGACACTAGTTATAGATTCCGATGCTTCACTTAAGGTGTACTGCATCCCTTGGACCTTCATATTGACGATGAAACACATAAATTGCTTCGGAATTAAATAGAAAAGGCACAATGACGACTTAAGTACAAGAAGACTGACTCTTCTTACTGACTATGTATTGAAAACATCCTGTGACACTAGTTATGGATTCCGATGCCTCACTTCAGGTTTACTATATCCCTTGGACCTTCTTATTGACGATGAAACACAGAAATTGCATCGGAGTAAAGAGAAAAGGCACAATGCCGACTTAAGAACAAGAAGACTGACTCTTCCTACTGTCTATGTTTTGAACCACTCCTGTGACACTAGTTATAGATTCCGATGCTTCACTTCAGGTTTAGTGTATCCCTCTGACCTTCTTATTGACGATGAAACACAGAAATTGCATCGGAATTAAATAGAAAAGGCACAATGCCGACTTAAGTACAAGTAGACTGACTCTTCTTACTGTCAATGTTTTCAACCATTCCTGTGACACTAGTTATAGATTCCCATGCTTCACTTCAGGTTTACTGTATCCCTCTGACCTTCTTATTGACGATGAAACACAGAAATTGCATCGGAAGTAAATAGAAAAGGCACAATGGCGACTTAAGTACAAGACGACTGACTCTTCTTACTGACTATGTTTTGAACCATTCCAGTGACACTAGTTATAGATTCCGATACTTCATTTCAGGTTTACTGTATCCCTTGGACCTTCTTATTGACGATGAAACACCGAAATTGCATCGGAATGGAATACGAAATGCACAATGCCGACTTAAGTACAAGAAGACTGACTCTTCTTACTGTCTATGTTTTGAACCATTCCTGTGACACTAGTTATAGATTCCCATGCTTCACTTCAGGTTTACTGTATCCCTCTGACCTTCTTATTGACGATGAAACACAGAAATTGCATCGGAAGTAAATAGAAAAGGCACAATGGCGACTTAAGTACAAGAACACTGACTCTTCTTACTGACTTTGTTTGAACCATTTCTGTGACACTAGTTATAGATTCCGATTCTTCACTTCAGGTTTACTGTATCCCTCTGACCTTCTTAGTGACGATGAAACACAGAAATTGCATCGGAATTAAATAGAAAAGGCACAATGCCGACTTAAGTACAAGAAGGCTGACTCTTCTTACTGTCTATGTTTTGAACCATTCCTGTGACACTAGTTATAGATTCCGATGCTTCACTTCAGGTTTACTGTATCCCTCTGACCTTCTTATTGATGATGAAACACAGAAATTGCATCGCAAGTAAATAGAAAAGGCACAATGCCGACTTACGTACAAGATCACTGACTCTTCTTACTGACTTTGTTTGAACCATTCCTGTGACACTAGTTATAGATTCCGATTCTTCACTTCAGGTTTACTGTATCCCTCTGACCTTCTTATTGACGATGAAACACAGAAATTACATCGGAATTAAATAGAAAAGGCACAATGCCGACTTAAGTACAAGAAGACTGACTCTTCTTACTGTCTATGTTTTGAACCATTCCTGTGACACTAGTTATAGATTCCGATACTTCATTTCAGGTTTACTGTATCCCTTGGACCTTCTTATTGACGATGAAACACCGAAATTGCATCGGAATGGAATACGAAATGCACAATGCCGACTTAAGTACAAGAAGACTGACTCTTCTTACTGACTATGTTTTGAACCATTCCTGTGCCACCACTTATTGATTCCGATGCTTCACTTCAGGTTTACTGTATCCCTCTGACCTTCTTATTAACGATGAAACACAGAAATTGCATCAGAATTAAATAGAAAAGGCACAATGCCGGCTTAAGTACGAGAAGACTGACTCTTCTAACTGTCTCCGTTTTGAACAATTCCTGTGACACTAGTTATAGATTCCGATGCCACACTTCAGGTTTACTGTATCCCTTGGACCTTCTTATTGACGATGAAACACAGAAATTGCATCAGAATTAAATACAAAGCATAATGCCGACTTAAGTACAAGAAGAATGACTCTTCTTACAGACTATGTTTTGAACCATCCCTGTGACACTAGTTATAGATTCCGTGCTTCACTTCAGGTTTACTGTATCCCTCTGACCTTCTTATTGACGATAAAACACAGAAATTGCATCGGAATTAAATACAAAAGGCACAATGCCGACTTAAGTACAAGAAGACTGACTCTTCTTACTGACTTTGCTTTGAACCATTCCTGTGACACTAGTTATCGATTCCGAATTCTCACTTCAGGTTTACTGTATCCCCTGGACCTTCTTATTGATGATGAAACACAGAAATTGCATCGGAATTAAATATAAAGGCATAATGCCGACTTAAGTACAAGAAGAATGACTCTTCTTACAGACTATGTTTTGTACCATCCCTGTGACACTAGTTATAGATTCCGTGCTTCACGTCAGGTTTACTGTATCCCTCTGACCTTCTTATTGACGATAAAACACAGAAATTGCATCGGAATTAAATACAAAAGGCACAATGCCGACTTAAGTACAAGAAGACTGACTCTTCTTACTGACTATGTTTTGAACCATTCCTGTGACACCACTTATAGATTCCGATGCTTCACTTCAGGTTTACAGTATCCCTCAGACCTTCTTATTGACGATGAAACACAGAAATTGCATCGGATTAAAATAGAAAAGGCACAATGCCGACTTACGTACAAGAAGACTGACTCTTCTTACGGTCTATGTTTTGAACCATTCCTGTGACACTAGTTATAGATTCCGATGCTTCACTTCAGGTGTACTGCATCCCTTGGACCTTCTTATTGACGATGAAACACATAAATTGCTTTGGAATTAAATAGTAAAGGCACAAAGCCGACTTAAGCACAAGAAGACTGACTCTTCTTACTGACTATGTTTGAACCATTCCTGTGACACTAGATATAGATTCCGATGCCTCACTTCAGGTTTACTGTATCCCTTGGACCTTCTTATTGACGATGAAACACAGAAATTGCATCGGAATTAAATTCAAAATGCACAATGCCGACTTAAGAACAAGAAGACTGACTCTTCCTACTGACTATGATTTGAACCAATCCTGTCACACTAGTTATAGTATCCGATGCTTCACTTCAGGTTTAGTGTATCCCTCTGACCTTCTTATTGACGATGAAACACAGAAATTGCATCGGAATTAAATAGAAAATTCACAATGCCGACATAAGTTAATGAAAACTGATTCTTCTTACTATCTATGTTTTTAACCATTCCTGTGACACTAGTTATAGATTCTGATGCTTCACTTCCGGTTTACTGTATCCCTCTGACCTTCTTATTGTCGATGAAACACAGAAATTGCATCGGAATTAAATACAAAAGGCACTATGCCGACTTAAGTACAAGAAGACTGAATCTTCTTACTGTCTATGATTTGAAACATTCCTGTGACACTAGTTATAGATTCCGATGCTTCACTTCAGGTTTACTGTGTCCCTCTGACCTTCTTATTGACGATGAAACACAGAAATTGCATCGGAAGTAAATAGAAAAGGCACAATGGCGACTTAAGTACAAGACGACTGACTCTTCTTACTGACTATGTTTTGAACCATTCCAGTGACACTAGTTATAGATTCCGATTCTTCACTTCAGGTTTACTGTATCCCTTGGACCTTCTTATTGACGATGAAACACAAAAGTTGCATCGGAATTAAATACAGAAGGCACAATGCCGACTTAAGTACATGTAGACTGACTCTTCCTACTGTCTATGTTTTGAACTATTCCTGTGACACTTGTTATAGAATCTGATGCTTCACTTCACGTTTACTGTATCCCTCTGACCTTCTTATTGACGATGAAACACAGATATTACATCGGAATTAAATACGAAAGGCACAATGCCGACTTAAGTACAAGAAGACTGACTCTTCCCATTGTGTATGCTTTGAACCATTCCTGTGACACTAGTTAAAGATTCCGATGCTACACTTCAGGTTTACTGTATCCCTCTGACCTTCTTATTGACGATGAAACACAGAAATTGCATCGGAAGTAAATAGAAAAGGCACAATGCCGACTTAAGTACATGTAGACTGACTCTTCCTACTGTCTATGTTTTGAACGATTCCTGTGACACTAGTTATAGATTCCGATGATTCACTTCAGGTTTACTGTATCCCTCTGACCCTCTTATTGACGATGAAACACAGAAATTGCATCGGAATTAAATACGAAAGGCACAATGCCGACTTAAGTACAAGAAGACTGACTCTTCCTACTGTCTATGTTTTGAACTATTCCTGTGACACTTGTTATAGATTCCGATGCTTCACTTCAGGTTTAGTGTATCCCTCTGACCTTCTTATTGACGACGAAACACAGAAATTGCATCGGAATTAAATAGAAAAGGCACAAAGCCAACTGAAGTACATGAAAACTAATTCTTCTTACTATCTATGTTTTGAACCATTCCTGTGACACTAGTTACAGATTCCGATGATTCACTTCAGGTTTACTGTATCCCTCTGACCTTCTTATTGACGATGAAACACAGATATTGCATCGGAATTAAATACAAAAGGCACAATGCCGACCTATGTACAAGAAAACTTACTCTTCTTACTGTCTATGCTTTGAACCATTCATGTGACACTAGTTATAGATTCCGATGCTTCACTTCAGGTTTACTGTATTCCTCTGACCTTCTCATTGACGATCAAACACAGAAAGTGCATCGGAATTAAATAGAAAAGGCACAATGCCGGCTTAAGTACAAGAAGACTGACTCTTCTAACTGTCTCTGTTTTGAACCATTCCTGTGACACTAGTTATAGATTCCGATGCCTCACTTCAGGTTTACTGTATCCCTTGGACCTTCTTATTGACGATGAAACACAGAAATTGCATCGGAATTAAATACAAAAGGCATAATGCCGACTTAAGTACAAGAAGAATGACTCTTCCTACTGTCTATATTTTGAACCGATCCTGTGACACTAGTTAGAGATTCCGATGCTTCACTTCAGATTTACTGTATCCCTTGGACCTTCTTATTGACGATGAAACACCGAAATTGCATCGGAATTAAATACGAAAGGCACAATGCCGACTTAAGTACAAGAAGACTGACCCTTCTTACTGATTATGTTTTGAACCATTCCTGTGACACCACTTATAGATTCCGAATCTTCACTTCAGGTTTACAGTATGCCTCTGACCTTCTTATTGACGATGAAACACAGAAATTGCATCGGAATTAAATAGAAAAGGCACAATGACGACTTAAGTACAAGAAGACTGACTCTTCTTACGGTCTATGTTTTGAATCATTCCTGTGACACTAGCTATAGATTCCGATGCTTCACTTCAGGTGTACTGCATCCCTTGGACCTTCTGATTGACGATGAAACACATAAATTGCTTCGGAATTAAATAGAAAAGGCACAATGCCGACTTAAGTACAAGAAGACTTACTCTTCTTACTGATTATGTTTTGAACCATTCCTGTGACACTAGTTATAGATTCCGATGCTACACTTCAGGTTTACTGTATTCCTCGGACCTTCTTGTTGACGATGAAACACAGAAATTGCATCGGAAGTAAATAGAAAAGGCACAATGCCGACTTAAGTACAAGAAGACTGACTCTTTTTACTGACTTTGTTTTGAACCATTCCAATGACACTAGTTATAGATTCCGATGATTCACTTCAGGTTTACTGTATCCCTCTGACCTTCTTATTGACGATGAAACACAGAAATTGCATCGGAATTAAATAGAAAAGGCACAATGCCGACTTAAGTACAAGAAGACTGACTCTTCTTACTGTCTATATTTTGAACCGATCCTGTGACACTAGTTAGAGATTCCGATGCTTCACTTCAGGTTTACTGTATCCCTTGGACCTTCTTATTGACAATAAACACCGAAATTGCATCGGAATTAAATACGAAAGGCACAATGCCGACTTAAGTACAAGAAGACTGACCCTTCTTACTGACTATGTTTTGAACCATTCCTGTGACACCACTTATAGATTCCGATGCTTCACTTCAGGTTTACTGTATCCGTCAGACCTTCTTATTGACGATGAAACACAGAAATTGCATCGGAATTAAATAGAAAAGGCACAATGCCGACTTAAGTACAAGAAGACTGACTCTTCTTACGGTCTATGTTTTGAACCACTCCTGTGACACTCGTTATAGATTCCGATGCTTCACTTCAGGTGTACTGCATCCCTTGGACCTTCTTATTGACGATGAAACACATAAATTGCTTCGGAATTAAATAGAAAAGGCACAATGCCGACTTAAGTACAAGAAGACTGACTCTTCTTACTGACTGTGTTTTGAACCATTCCTGTGACACTAGTTATAGATTCCGATGCCTCACTTCAGGTTTACTCTATCCCTTGGACCTTCTTATTGACGATGAAACACAGAAATTGCATCGGAATTAAATACAAAATGCACAATGCCGACTTTAGTACAAGAAGACTGACTCTTCCTACTGACTATGATTTGAACCATTCCTGTGTCACTAGCTTTAGATTCCGATGCCTCACTTCAGGTTTAGTGTATCCCTCTGACCTTCTTATTGACGATGAAACACAGAAATTGCATCGGAATTACATAGAAAAGGCACAATGCCGACTGAAGTACATGAAAACTGATTCTTCTTACTATCTATGTTTGAACCATTCCTGTGACACTAGTTATAGATTCTGATGATTCACTTCAGGTTTACTGTATCCCTCTGACCTCCTTATTGACGATGAAACACAGATATTGCATCGGAATTAAATACAAAAGGCACAATGCCGACTTAAGTACAAGCAAACTGACTCTTCTTACTGTCTATGCTTTGAACCATTCATGTGACACTAGTTATAGATTCCGATGCTTCATTTCAGGTTTACTGTATCCCTCTGACCCTCTTATTGACGATGAAACACAGAAATTGCATCGGAATTAAATAGAAAAGGCACAATGCCGACTTAAGTACAAGAGGACTGACTCTTCTTACTGTCTATGTTTTAAACCATTCCTGTGACACTAGTTATATATTCCGATGCTTCACTTCAGGTGTACTGCATCCCTTGGACCTTCTTATTGACGATGAAACACATAAATTGCATCGGAATTAAAGAGAAAAGGCACAATGCTGAGTTAAGAACAAGAAGCCTGACTCTTCTTACTGTCTATGATTTGAACCATTCCTGTGACACTAATTATAGATTCCGATACTTCACTTCAGGTGTACTATATCCCTTGGACCTTCTTATTGACGATGAAACACAGAAATTGCATCGGAATTAAATACAAAAGGCGCAATGCCGACTTAAGTACATGTAGACTGACCCTTCCTAATGTCTATGTGTTGAACCATTCCTGTGACACTAGTTATAGATTCTGTTGCTTCACTTCAGGTTTACTGTATCCCTCTGACCTTCTTATTGACGATGAAACACAGATATTGCATCGGAATAAATACGAAAGGCACAATGCCGACTTAAGTACAAGAAGACTGACTACTCCTACTGTCTATGATTTGAACCACTCCTGTGACACTAGTTATAGATTCCGATGCTTCACTTCAGGTTTACTGTATCCCTCTGACCTTCTTATTGACGATGAAACAAAGAAATTGGATCGGAAGCAAATAGAAAATGCAAAATGCCGACTTAAGTACAAGAAGACTGACTCTTCTTACTGACTTTGTTTTGAACCATTCCTGTGACACAAGTAATAGAATCCGATTCTTCACTTCAGGTTTACTGTATCCCTCTGACCTTGTTATTGACGATGAAACACAGAAATTGCATCGGAATTAAATAGAAAAGGCACAATGCCGACTTAAGTACAAGAAGACTGACTCTTCTTACTGTTTATGTTTTGAACCATTCCTGTGACACTGGTTGTAGATTCCGATACTTCATTTCAGGTTTACTGTTCGCCTTGGACCTACTTATTGACGATGAAACACCGAAATTGCATCGGAATTGAATACGAAATGCACAATGCCGACTAAAATACAAGAAGACTGACTCTTCTTACTGACTTTGTTTTGAACCATTCCTGTGACACAAGTAATAGAATCCGATTCTTCACTTCAGGTTTACTGTATCCCTCTGACCTTCTTATTGACGATGAAACACAGAAATTGCATCGGAATTAAATAGAAAATGCACAATGCCGGCTTAAGTACAAGAAGACAGACTCTTCTAACGTTCTCTGTTTTGAACCATTCCTGTGACACTAGTTATAGATTCCGATGCCTCACTTCAGGTTTACTGTATCCCTTGGACCTTCTTATTGACGATGAAACACAGAAATTGCATCGGAATTAAATACAAAAGGCATAATGCCGACTTAAGTACAAGAAGAATGACTCTTCCTACTGTCTATGTTTTGAACCATCCCTGTGACACTAGTTATAGATTCCGTGCTTCACTTCAGGTTTACTGTATCCCTCTAACCTTCTTATTGACGATAAAACACAGAAATTGCATCGGAATTAAATACAAAGGGCACAATGCCGACTTAAGTACAAGAAAACTGACTCTTCTTACTGACTATGCTTTGAACAAGTCCTGTGACACTAGGTATCTATTCCCAATTCTCACTTCAGGTATACTGTATCCCTTGGACCTTCTTATTGACGATGAAACACAGAAATTGCATCGGAATTAAATACAAAAGGCATAATGCCGACTTAAGTGCAAGAAGACTGAACCTACTTACTGACTATGTTTTGAACCATTCCTGTGACACCACTTATAGATTCCGATGCTTCACTTCAGGTTTACATTATCCCTCAGACCTTCTTATTGACGATCAAACACAGAAATTGCATCGGAATTAAATAGAAAAGGCACAATGACGACTTAAGTTCAAGAAGACTGACTCTTCCTACTGACTATGATTTGAAACATACCTGTGAAACTAGTTATAGATTCTGATGCTTCACTTTACGTTTAGTGTATCCCTCTGACCTTCTTATTGACGATGAAACACAGAAATTGCATCGGATTTAAACAGAAAAGGCACAATGCCGACTTAAGTACATTAAAACTGATTCTTCTTACTATCTATGTTTTGAACCATTCCTGTGACACTAGTTATAGATTCCGATTATTCACTTCAGGTTTACTGTATCCCTCTGACCTTCTTATTGACGATGGAACACAGATATTGCATCGGAATTAAATTCAATAGGCACAATGCCGACTTAAGTACTAGAAAACTGACTCTTCTTACTGTCTATGCTTTGAACCATTCATGTGACATTAGTTATAGATTCCGATGCTTCACTTCAGGTTTACTGTATCCCTCTGACCTTCTTATTGACGATGAACCACAGAAATTGCATCGGAATTAAATAGAAAAGGCACAATGCCGACTTAAGTACAAGAGGACTGACTCTTCTTACTGTCTATATTTTGAACCATTCCTGTGACACTAGTTATAGATTCCGATGCTTCACTTCAGGTGTACTGCGTCCCTTGGACCTTCTTATTGACGACGAAACACATACATTGCATCGGAAATAAAGATAAAAGGCACAATGCTGACTTACGTACAAGAAGCCTGACTCTTCATACTGTCTATGATTTGAACCATTCATGTGACACTAGTTATAGATTCTGATGCTTCACTTCAGGTTTGCTGTATCCCTCTGACCTCCTTATTGACGATGAAACACAGAAATTGCATCGGAATTAAATTCAAAAGGCACAATGCCGACTTAAGTACATGTAGACTAACTCTTCCTACTGTCTATGTTTTGAACCATTCCTGTGACACTAGGTATAGATTCTGATGCTTCACTTCAGGTTTTTCTGTATCCCTCTGACCTTCTTATGGACGATGAAACACAGATATTGCATCGGAATTAAATACGAAAGGCACAATACCGACTTAAGTTCAAGAAGACTGACTCTTCCTACTGTGTATGTTTTGAATCATTCCTCTGACACTAGTTATAGATTCCGATGCTACACTTCAGGTTTACTGTATTCCTCTGACCTTCTTATTGACGATGAAACACAGAAATTGCATCGGAAGTAAATAGAAAAGGCACAATGCCGACTTAAGTACAAGAAGACTGACTCTTCTTACTGACTTTGCTTTGAACCATACCTGTGACACTAGTTATAGATTCCGATTCTTCACTTCAGGTTTACTGTATCCCTCTGACCTTCTTATTGACGATGAAACACAGAAATTGCATCGGAATTAAATAGAAAAGGCACAATGCCGACTTAAGTACAAGAAGACTGACTCTTCTTACGGTCTATGTTTTGAACCATTCCTGTGACACTAGTTATAGA
This sequence comes from Schistocerca serialis cubense, assembly GCF_023864345.2. Classification (NCBI taxonomy): domain Eukaryota; kingdom Metazoa; phylum Arthropoda; class Insecta; order Orthoptera; family Acrididae; genus Schistocerca; species Schistocerca serialis. The sequence goes on from NW_026047644.1 coordinate 12,864,474, forward strand.
TTCCGATGCTTCACTTCAGGTGTACTGCATCCCTTGGACCTTCTTATTGACGATGAAACACATAAATTGCTTCGGAATTAAATAGAAAAGGCACAATGCCGACTTAAGTACAAGAAGACTGACTCTTCTTACTGACTATGTTTTGAACCATTCCTGTGACACTAGTCATAGATTCCGATGCCTCACCAGGTTTACTGTATCCCTTGGACCTTCTTATTGACGATGAAACACAGAAATTGCATCGGAATTAAATACAAAAGGCACAATGCCGACTTAAGTACAAGAAGACTGACTCTTCCTACTGACTATGATTTGAAACATTCCTGTGACACTAGCTATAGATTCCGATGCTTCACTTCAGTTTTAATGTATCCCTCTGACCTTCTTAATGACGAAGAAACACAGAAATTGCATCGGAATTAAATAGAAAAGGTACAATGCCGACTTAAGTACATGAAAACTGATTCTTCTTACTATTTATGTTTTGAACCATTCCTGTGACACTAGTTATAGGTTATGATGATTCACTTCAGGTTTACTGTATCCCTCTGACCTTCTTATTGACGATGAAACAAAGATATTGCATCGGAATTAAAAACAAAAGGCACAATGCCGACTTAAGTACAAGAAAACTGACTCTTCTTACTGTCTATGCTTTGATCCATTCATGTGACACTAGTTATAGATTCCGATGCTTCATTTCAGGTTTACTGTATCCCTCTGACCCTCTTATTGACGATGAAACACAGAAATTGCATCGGAATTAAATAGAAAAGGCACAATGCCGACTTAAGTACAAGAGGACTGACTCTTCTTACTGTCTATGTTTTAAACCAATCCTGTGACACTAGTTATAGATTCCGATGCTTCACTTCAGGTGTACTGCATCCCTTGGACCTTCTTATTGACGATGAAACACATAAATTGCATCGGAATTAAAGAGAAAAGTCACAATGCTGACTTAAGTACAAGAAGCCTGACTCTTCTTACTGTCTATGATTTGAACCATTCCTGTGACACTAATTATAGATTCCGATACTTCACTTAAGGTGTACTATATCCCTTGGACCTTCTTATTGACGATGAAACACAGAAATTGCATCGGAATTAAATACAAAAGGCACAATGCCGACTTAAGTACATGTAGACTGACCCTTCCTAATGTGTATGTGTTGAACCATTCCTGTGACACTAGTTATAGATTCTGATGCTTCACGTCAGGTTTACTGTATCCCTCTGACCTTCTTATTGACGATGAAACACAGATATTGCATCGGAATTAAATACGAAAGGCACAATGCCGACTTAAGTACAAGAAGACTGACTCTTCCTACTGTCCATGTTTTGAACCACTCCTGTGACACTAGTTATTGATTCCGATGCTTCACTTCAGCTTTACTGTATCCCTCTGACCTTCTTATTGACGATGAAACACAGAAATTGCATCGGAAGTAAATGGAAAATGCACAATGCCGACTTAAGTACAGGAAGACTGACTCTTCTTACCGACTTTGTTTTGAACCATTCCTGTGACACAAGTAATAGAATCCGATTCTTCACTTCAGGTTTACTGTATCCCTCTGACCTTGTTATTGACGATGAAACACAGAAATTGCATCGGAATTAAATAGAAAATGCACAATGCCGGCTTAAGTACAAGAAGACAGACTCTTCTAACTTTCTCTGTTTTGAACCATTCCTGTAACACTAGCTATAGATTCCGATGCCTCACTTCAGGTTTACTGTATCCCTTGGACCTTCTTATTGACGATGAAACACAGAAATTGCATCGGAATTAAATACAAAAGGCATAATGCCGACTTAAGTACAAGAAGAATGACTCTTCCTACTGTCTATGTTTTGAACCATCCCTGTGACACTAGTTATAGATTCCGTGCTTCACTTCAGGTTTACTGTATCCCTCTAACCTTCTTATTGACGATAAAACACAGAAATTGCATCGGAATTAAATACAAAAGGCACAATGCCGACTTAAGTACAAGAAAACTGACTCTTCTTACTGACTATGCTTTGAACCAGTCCTGTGACACTAGGTATCGATTCCGAATTCTCACTTCAGGTATACTGTATCCCTTGGACCTTCTTATTGACGATGAAACACAGAAATTGCATCGGAATTAAATACAAAAGGCATAATGCCGACTTAAGTACAAGAAGAATGACTCTTCCTACTGTCTATGTTTTGAACCATCCCTGTGACACTAGTTATAGATTCCGTGCTTCACTTCAGGTTTACTGTATCCCTCTAACCTTCTTATTGACTATGAAACACAGAAATTGCATCGGAATTAAATACGAAAGGCATAATGCCGACTTAAGTACAAGAAGACTGAACCTTCTTACTGACTATGATTTGAACCATTCCTGTGACACCACTTATAGATTCCGATGCTTCACTTCCGGTTTACATTAACCCCCGGGCCTTCTTATTGACGATCAAACACAGAAATTGCATCGGAATTAAATAGAAAAGGCACAATGACGACATAAGTACAAGAAGACTGACTCTTCCTACTGACAATGATTTGAACCATTCCTGTGACACTAGTTATAGATTCTGAAGCTTCACTTTATGTTTAGTGTATTCCTCTGACCTTCTTATTGACGATGAAACACAGAAATTGCATCGGAATTAAATTCAAAAGGCACAATGCCGACTTAAGTACATGTAGACTAACTCTTCCTACTGTCTATGCTTTGAACCATTCCTGTGACACTAGGTATAGATTCTAATGCTTCACTTCAGGTTTACTGTATCCCTCTGACCTTCTTATGGACGATGAAACACAGATATTGCATCGGAATTAAATACGAAAGGCACAATGCCGACTTAAGTACAAGAAGACTGACTCTTCCTACTGTGTATGTTTTGAACCATTCCTCTGACACTAGTTATAGATTCCGATGCTACACTTCAGGTTTACCGTATTCCTCTGACCTTCTTATTGGCGATGAAACACAGAAATTGCATCGGAAGTAAATAGAAAAGGCACAATGCCGACTTAAGTACAAGAAGACTGACTCTTCTTACTGACTATGCTTTGAACCATTCCTGTGACACTAGTCATAGATTCCGATTCTTCACTTCAGGTTTACTGTATCCCTCTGACCTTCTTATTGACGATGAAACACAGAAATTGCATCGGAATTAAATAGAAAAGGCACAATGCCGACTTAAGTACAAGAAGACTGACTCTTCTTACGGTCTATGTTTTGAACCATTCCTGTGACACTAGTTATAGATTCCGATGCTTCACTTCAGGTGTACTGCATCCCTTGGACCTTCTTATTGACGATAAAACACATAAATTGCTTCGGAATTAAATAGAAAAGGCACAATGCCGACATAAGTACAAGAAGACTGACTCTTCTTTCTGACTATGTTTTGAACCATTCCTGTGACACTAGTTATAGATTCCGATGCCTCACTTCAGGTTTACTGTATCCCTTGGACCTTCTTATTGACGATGAAACACAGAAATTGCATCGGAATTAAATACAAAAGGCACAATGCCGACTTAAGTACAAGAAGACTGACTCTTCCCACTGACTATGATTTGAAACAATCCTGTGACACTAGCTATAGATTCCGATGCTTCACTTCAGGTTTAATGTATCCCTCTGACCTTCTTAATGACGATGAAACACAGAAATTGCATCGGAATTAAATAGAAAAGGCACAATGCCGACTTAAGTACATGAAAACTGATTCTTCTTACTATCTATGTTTTGAACCATTCCTGTGACACTAGTTATAGGTTATGATGATTCACTTCAGGTTTACTGTATCCCTCTGACCTTCTTATTGACGATGAAACACAGATATTGCATCGGAATTAAAAACAAAAGGCACAATGCCGACTTAAGTACAAGAAAACTGACTCTTCTTACTGTCTATGCTTTGATCCATTCATGTGACACTAGTTATAGATTCCGATGCTTCATTTCAGGTTTACTGTATCCCTCTGACCCTCTTATTGACGATGAAACACAGAAATTGCATCGGAATTAAATAGAAAAGGCACAATGCCGACTTAAGTACAAGAGGACTGACTCTTCTTACTGTCTATGTTTTAAACCATTCCTGTGACACTAGTTATAGATTCCGATGCTTCACTTCAGATGTACTGCATCCCTTGGACCTTCTTATTGTCGATGAAACACATAAATTGCATCGGAATTAAAGAGCAAAGGCACAATGCTGACTTAAGTACAAGAAGCCTGACTCTTCTTACTGTCTATGATTTGAACCATTCCTGTGACACTAATTGTAGATTCCGATACTTCACTTCACGTGTACTATATCCCTTGGACCTTCTTATTGACGATGAAACACAGATATTGCATCGGAATTAAATACGAAAGGCACAATGCCGACTTAAGTACAAGAAGACTGACTCTTCCTACTGTCTATGTTTTGAACCACTCCTGTGACACTAGTTATAGATTCCGATGCTTGACTTCAGGTTTACTGTATCCCTCTGACCTTCATATTGACGATGAAACACAGAAATTGCATCGGAAGTAAATAGAAAATGCACAATGCCGACTTAAGTACAAGAAGACTGACTCTTCTTACTGACTTTGCTTTGAGCCATTCCTGTGACACAAGTAATAGAATCCGATTCTTCACTTCAGGTTTACTGTATCCCTCTGACCTTGTTATTGACCATGAAACACAGAAATTGCATCGGAATTAAATAGAAAAGGCACAATGCCGACTTAAGTACAAGAAGACAGACTCTTCTTACTGTCTATGTTTTGAACCATTCCTGTGACACTAGTTATAGATCCCGATACTTCTATTCAGGTTTACTGTATCCCTTGGACCTACTTATTGACGATGAAACACCGAAATTGCATCGGAATTGAATACGAAATGCACAATGCCGACTTAAGTACAAGAAGACTGACTCTTCTTACTGACTTTGTTTTGAACCATTCCTGTGACACAAGTAATAGAATCCGATTCTTCACTTCAGGTTTACTGTATCCCTCTGACCTTGTTATTGACCATGAAACACAGAAATTGCATCGGTATTAAATAGAAAAGGCACAATGCCGACTTAAGTACAAGAAGACTGACTCTTCTTACTGTCTATGTTTTGAACCATTCCTGTGACACTAGTTATAGATCCCGATACTTCTATTCAGGTTTACTGTATCCCTTGGACCTACTTATTGACGATGAAACACCGAAATTGCATCGGAATTGAATACGAAATGCACAATGCCGAGTTAAGTACAAGAAGACTGACTCTTCTTACTGACTATGTTTTGAAGCATTCCTGTGCCACCACTTATTGATTCCGATGCTTCACTTCAGGTTTACTGTATCCCTCTGACCTTCTTATTGACGATGAAACACAGAAATTGCATCGGAATTAAATAGAAAATGCACAATGCCGGCTTAAGTACAAGAAGACAGACTCTTCTAACTTTCTCTGTTTTGAACCATTCCTGTGACACTAGTTATAGATTCCGATGCCTCACTTCAGGTTTACTGTATCACTTGGACCTCCTTATTGACGATGAAACACAGAAATTGCATCGGAATTAAATACAAATGGCATAATGCCGACTTAAGTACAAGAAGAATGACTCTTCCTACTGTCTATGTTTTGAACCATTTTTGTGACACTAGTTATAGATTCCGTGCTTCACTTCATGTTTACTGTATCCCTCTAACCTTCTTATTGACGATAAAACACAGAAATTGCATCGGAATTAAATACAAAAGGCACAATGCCGACTTAAGTACAAGAAAACTGACTCTTCTTACTGACTATGCTTTGAACCAGTCCTGTGACACTAGGTATCGATTCCGAATTCTCACTTCAGGTATACTGTATCCCTTGGACCTTCTTATTGACGATGAAACACAGAAATTGCATCGGAATTAAATAGAAAAGGCACAATGACGACTTAAGTACAAGAAGACTGACTCTTCCTACTGACAATGATTTGAACCATTCCTGTGACACTAGTTATAGATTCTGATGCTTCACTTTATGTTTAGTGTATCCCTCTGACCTTCTTATTGACGATGAAACACAGAAATTGCATCGGATTTTAATAGAAAAGGCACAATGCCGACTTATGTACATGAAAACTGATTCTTCTTACTATCTATGTTTTGAACCATTCCTGTGACACTAGTTATACATTCCGATGCTTCACTTCAGGTGTACTGCGTCCCTTGGACCTTCTTATTGACGATGAAACACATAAATTGCATCGGAATTAAAGAGAAAAGGCACAATGCTGATTACGTACAAGAAGCCTGACTCTTCATACTGTCTATGATTTGAACCATTCCTGTGACTCGAATTATAGATTCCGATACTTCACTTCAGGTGTACTATATCCCTTGGACCTTCTTATTGACGATGAAACACAGAAATTGCATCGGAATTAAATACAAAAGGCACAATGCCGACTTAAGTGCAAGTAGACTAACTCTTCTTACTGTCTATGTTTTGAACTATTCCTGTGACACTAGTTATAGATTCTGATGCTTCACTTCAGGTTTACTGTATCCCTCTGACCTTCTTATTGACGATGAAACACAGAAATTGCATCGGAATTAAATTTAAAAGGCACAATGCCGTCTTAAGTACATGTAGACTAACTTTTCCTACTGTCTATGTTTTGAACCATTCCTGTGACACTAGGTATAGATTCTGATGCTTCACTTCAGGTTTACTGTATCCCTCTGACCTTCTCATGGACGATGAAACACAGATATTGCATCGGAATTAAATACGAAAGGCACAATGCCGACTTAAGTACAAGAAGACTGACTCTTCCTACTGTGTATGTTTTGAACCATTCCTCTGACACTAGTTATAGATTCCGATGCTACACTTCACGTTTACTGTAATGCTCTGACCTTCTTATTGACGATGAAACACAGAAATTGCATAGGAAGTAAATAGAAAAGGCACAATGCCGACTTAAGTACAAGAAGACTGACTCTTCTTACTGACTTTGCTTTGAACCATTCCTGTGACACTAGTTATAGATTCCGATTCTTCACTTCAGGTTTACTGTATCCCTCTGACCTTCTTATTGACGATGAAACACAGAAATTGCATCGGAATTAAATAGAAAAGGCACAATGCCGACTTAAGTACAAGAAGACTGACTCTTCTTACGGTCTATGTTTTGAACCATTCCTGTGACACTAGTTATAGATTCCGATGCTTCACTTCAGGTGTACTGCATCCCTTGGACCTTCTTATTGACGATGAAACACATAAATTGCTTCGGAATGAAATAGAAAAGGCACAATGCCGACTTAAGTACAAGAAGACTGACTCTTCTTACTGACTATGTTTTGAACCTTTCCTGTGACACTAGTTATAGATTCCGATGCCTCACTTCAGGTTTACTGTATCCCTTGGACCTTCTTATTGACGATGAAACACAGAAATTGCATCGGAATTAAATACAAAAGGCACAATGCCGACTTAAGTACATGAAAACTGATTCTTCCTACTATCTATGTTTTGAACCATTCCTGTGACACTAGTTATAGATTCCGATTATTCACTTCAGGTTTACTGTATCCCTCTGACCTTCTTATTGACGATGGAACACAGATATTGCATCGGAATTAAATAGAAAAGGCACAATGCCGACTTAAGTACAAGAAAACTGACTCTTCTTACTGTCTATGCTTTGAACCATTTTTGTGACACTAGTTATAGATTCCGTGCTTCACTTCATGTTTACTGTATCCCTCTAACCTTCTTATTGACGATAAAACACAGAAATTGCATCGGAATTAAATACAAAAGGCACAATGCCGACTTAAGTACAAGAAAACTGACTCTTCTTACTGACTATGCTTTGAACCAGTCCTGTGACACTAGGTATCGATTCCGAATTCTCACTTCAGGTATACTGTATCCCTTGGACCTTCTTATTGACGATGAAACACAGAAATTGCATCGGAATTAAATAGAAAAGGCACAATGACGACTTAAGTACAAGAAGACTGACTCTTCCTACTGACAATGATTTGAACCATTCCTGTGACACTAGTTATAGATTCTGATGCTTCACTTTATGTTTAGTGTATCCCTCTGACCTTCTTATTGACGATGAAACACAGAAATTGCATCGGATTTTAATAGAAAAGGCACAATGCCGACTTATGTACATGAAAACTGATTCTTCTTACTATCTATGTTTTGAACCATTCCTGTGACACTAGTTATACATTCCGATGCTTCACTTCAGGTGTACTGCGTCCCTTGGACCTTCTTATTGACGATGAAACACAGAAATTGCATCGGAATTAAATAGAAAAGGCACAATGCCGACTTAAGTACAAGAAGACTGACTCTTCTTACGGTCTATGTTTTGAACCATTCCTGTGACACTAGTTATAGATTCTGATGCTTCACTTCAGGTTTACTGTATCCCTCTGACCTTCTTATTGACGATGAAACACAGAAATTGCATCGGAATTAAATTTAAAAGGCACAATGCCGTCTTAAGTACATGTAGACTAACTTTTCCTACTGTCTATGTTTTGAACCATTCCTGTGACACTAGGTATAGATTCTGATGCTTCACTTCAGGTTTACTGTATCCCTCTGACCTTCTCATGGACGATGAAACACAGATATTGCATCGGAATTAAATACGAAAGGCACAATGCCGACTTAAGTACAAGAAGACTGACTCTTCCTACTGTGTATGTTTTGAACCATTCCTCTGACACTAGTTATAGATTCCGATGCTACACTTCACGTTTACTGTAATCCTCTGACCTTCATATTGACGATGAAACACAGAAATTGCATAGGAAGTAAATAGAAAAGGCACAATGCCGACTTAAGTACAAGAAGACTGACTCTTCTTACTGACTTTGCTTTGAACCATTCCTGTGACACTAGTTATAGATTCCGATTCTTCACTTCAGGTTTACTGTATCCCTCTGACCTTCTTATTGACGATGAAACACAGAAATTGCATCGGAATTAAATAGAAAAGGCACAATGCCGACTTAAGTACAAGAAGACTGACTCTTCTTACGGTCTATGTTTTGAACCATTCCTGTGACACTAGTTATAGATTCCGATGCTTCACTTCAGGTGTACTGCATCCCTTGGACCTTCTTATTGACGATGAAACACATAAATTGCTTCGGAATGAAATAGAAAAGGCACAATGCCGACTTAAGTACAAGAAGACTGACTCTTCTTACTGACTATGTTTTGAACCTTTCCTGTGACACTAGTTATAGATTCCGATGCCTCACTTCAGGTTTACTGTATCCCTTGGACCTTCTTATTGACGATGAAACACAGAAATTGCATCGGAATTAAATACAAAAGGCACAATGCCGACTTAAGTACATGAAAACTGATTCTTCCTACTATCTATGTTTTGAACCATTCCTGTGACACTAGTTATAGATTCCGATTATTCACTTCAGGTTTACTGTATCCCTCTGACCTTCTTATTGACGATGGAACACAGATATTGCATCGGAATTAAATAGAAAAGGCACAATACCGACTTAAGTACAAGAAAACTGACTCTTCTTACTGTCTATGCTTTGAACCATTCATGTGACACTAGTTATAGATTCCGATGCTTCACTTCAGGTTTACTGTATCCCTCAGACCTTCTTATTGACGATGAAACACAGAAATTGCATCGGAATTAAATAGAAAAGGCACAATGCCGACTTAAGTACAAGAGGACTGACTCTTCTTACTGTCTATATTTTGAACCATTCCTGTGACACTAGTTATACATTCCGATGCTTCACTTCAGGTGTACTGCGTCCCTTGGACCTTCTTATTGACGATGAAACACATAAATTGCATCGGAATTAAAGAGAAAAGGCACAATGCTGACTTACGTACAAGAAGCCTGACTCTTCATACTGTCTATGATTTGAACCATTCCTGTGACTCGAATTATAGATTCCGATACTTCACTTCAGGTGTACTATATCCCTTGTACCTTCTTATTGACGATGAAACACAGAAATTGCATCGGAATTAAATACAAAAGGCACAATGCCGACTTAAGTGCAAGTAGACTAACTCTTCTTACTGTCTATGTTTTGAACCATTCCTGTGACACTAGTTATAGATTCTGATGCTTCACTTCAGGTTTACTGTATCCCTCTGACCTTCTTATTGACGATGAAACACAGAAATTGCATCGGAATTAAATTTAAAAGGCACAATGCCGACTTAAGTACATGTAGACTAACCTTTCCTACTGTCTATGTTTTGAACCATTCCTGTGACACTAGGTATAGATTCTGATGCTTCACTTCAGGTTTACTGTATCCCGCTGACCTTCTCATGGACGATGAAACACAGATATTGCATCGGAATTAAATACGAAAGGCACAATGCCGACTTAAGTACAAGAAGACTGACTCTTCCTACTGTGTATGTTTTGAACCATTCCTCTGACACTAGTTATAGATTCCGATGCTACACTTCATCTTTACTGTATTCCTCTGACCTTCGTATTGACGATGAAACACAGAAATTGCATCGGAAGTAAATAGAAAAGGCACAATGCCGACTTAAGTACAAGAAGACTGACTCTTCTTACTGACTTTGCTTTGAACCATTCCTGTGACACTAGTTATAGATTCCGATTCTTCACTTCAGGTTTACTGTATTCCTCTGACCTTCTTATTGACGATGAAACACAGAAATTGCATCGGAATTAAATAGAAAAGGCACAATGCCGACTTAAGTACAAGAAGACTGACTCTTCTTACGGTCTATGTTTTGAACCATTCCTGTGACACAAGTTATAGATTCCGATGCTTCACTTCAGGTGTACTGCATCCCTTGGACCTTCTTATTGACGATGAAACACATAAATTGCTTCGGAATTAAATACAAAAGGCACAATGCCGACTTAAGTACAAGAAGACTGACTCTTCCTACTGACTATGATTTGAAACATTCCTGTGACACTAGCTATAGATTCCGATGCTTCACTTCAGGATTAATGTATCTCTCTGACCTTCTTAATGACGATGAAACACAGAAATTGCATCGGAATTAAATAGAAAAGGCACAATGCCGACTTAAGTACATGAAAACTGATTCTTCTTACTATCTATGTTTTGTACCATTCCTGTGACACTAGTTAAAGGTTATGATGATCCACTTCAGGTTTACTGTATCCCTCTGACCTTCTTATTGACGATGAAACACATAAATTGCATCGGAATTCAAGAGAAAAGGCACAATGCTGACTTACGTACAAGAAGCCTGACTCTTCATACTGTCTATTATTTGAACCATTCCTGTGACACTAATTATAGATTCCGATGCTTCACTTCAGGTGTACTATATCCCTTGGACCTTCTTATTGACGATGAAACACAGAAATTGCATCGGAATTGAATACAAAAGGCACAATGCCGACTTAAGTACAAGTAGACTGACACTTCTTACTGTCTATGTTTGAACCATTCCCATGACACTAGTTATAGATTCTGATGCTTCACTTCAGGTTTACTGTATCCCTCTGACCTTCTTATTGACGATGAAACACAGATATTGCATCGGAACTAAATACGAAAGGCACAATGCCGACTTAAGTACAAGAAGACTGACTCTTCCTACTGTGTATGTTTTGAACCATTCCTCTGACACTAGTTATAGATTCCGATGCTACACTTCAGGTTTACTGTATTCCTCAGGCCTTCTTATTGACGATGAAACACAGAAATTGCGTCGGAATTAAATAGAAAATGCACAATGCCGGCTTAAGTACAAGAAGACAGACTCTTCTAACTTTCTCTGTTTTGAACCATTCCTGTGACACTAGTTATAGATTCCGATGCCTCACTTCAGGTTTACTGTATCCCTTGGACCTTCTTATTGACGATGAAACACAGAAATTGCATCGGAATTAAATACAAATGGCATAATGCCGACTTAAGTACAAGAAGAATGACTCTTCCTACTGTCTATGTTTTGAACCATTTTTGTGACACTAGTTACAGATTCCGTGCTTCACTTCAGGTTTACTGTATCCCTCTAACCTTCTTATTGACGATAAAACACAGAAATTGCATCGGAATTAAATACAAAAGGCACAATGCCGACTTAAGTACAAGAAAACTGACTCTTCTTACTGACTATGCTTTGAACCAGTCCTGTGACACTAGGTATCGATTCCGAATTCTCACTTCAGGTATACTTTATCCCTTGGACCTTCTTATTGACGATGAAACACAGAAATTGCATCGGAATTAAATAGAAAAGGCACAATGACGACTTAAGTACAAGAAGACTGACTCTTCCTACTGACAATGATTTGAACCATTCCTGTGACACTAGTTATAGATTCTGATGCTTCACTTTATGTTTAGTGTATCCCTCTGACCTTCTTATTGACGATGAAACACAGAAATTGCATCGGATTTTAATAGAAAAGGCACAATGCCGACTTATGTACATGAAAACTGATTCTTCTTACTATCTATGTTTTGAACCATTCCTGTGACACTAGTTATACATTCCGATGCTTCACTTCAGGTGTACTGCGTCCCTTGGACCTTCTTATTGACGATGAAACACATAAATTGCATCGGAATTAAAGAGAAAAGGCACAATGCTGATTACGTACAAGAAGCCTGACTCTTCATACTGTCTATGATTTGAACCATTCCTGTGACTCGAATTACAGATTCCGATACTTCACTTCAGGTGTACTATATCCCTTGGACCTTCTTATTGACGATGAAACACAGAAATTGCATCGGAATTAAATACAAAAGGCACAATGCCGACTTAAGTGCAAGTAGACTAACTCTTCTTACTGTCTATGTTTTGAACCATTCCTGTGACACTAGTTATAGATTCTGATGCTTCACTTCAGGTTTACAGTATCCCTCTGACCTTCTTATTGACGATGAAACACAGAAATTGCATCGGAATTAAATTTAAAAGGCACAATGCCGTCTTAAGTACATGTAGACTAACTTTTCCTACTGTCTATGTTTTGAACCATTCCTGTGACACTAGGTATAGATTCTGATGCTTCACTTCAGGTTTACTGTATCCCTCTGACCTTCTCATGGACGATGAAACACAGATATTGCATCGGAATTAAATACGAAAGGCACAATGCCGACTTAAGTACAAGAAGACTGACTCTTCCTACTGTGTATGTTTTGAACCATTCCTCTGACACTAGTTATAGATTCCGATGCTACACTTCACGTTTACTGTAATCCTCTGACCTTCTTATTGACGATGAAACACAGAAATTGCATAGGAAGTAAATAGAAAAGGCACAATGCCGACTTAAGTACAAGAAGACTGACTCTTCTTACTGACTTTGCTTTGAACCATTCCTGTGACACTAGTTATAGATTCCGATTCTTCACTTCAGGTTTACTGTATCCCTCTGACCTTCTTATTGACGATGAAACACAGAAATTGCATCGGGATTAAATAGAAAAGGCACAATGCCGACTTAAGTACAAGAAGACTGACTCTTCTTACGGTCTATGTTTTGAACCATTCCTGTGACACTAGTTATAGATTCCGATGCTTCACTTCAGGTGTACTGCTTCCCTTGGACCTTCTTATTGACGATGAAACACATAAATTGCTTCGGAATGAAATAGAAAAGGCACAATGCCGACTTAAGTACAAGAAGACTGACTCTTCTTACTGACTATGTTTTGAACCTTTCCTGTGACACTAGTTATAGATTCCGATGCCTCACTTCAGGTTTACTGTATCCCTTGGACCTTCTTTTTGACGATGAAACACAGAAATTGCATCGGAATTAAATACAAAAGGCACAATGCCGACTTAAGTACATGAAAACTGATTCTTCCTACTATCTATGTTTTGAACCATTCCTGTGACACTAGTTATAGATTCCGATTATTCACTTCAGGTTTACTGTATCCCTCTGACCTTCTTATTGACGATGGAACACAGATATTGCATCGGAATTAAATAGAAAAGGCACAATGCCGACTTAAGTACAAGAAGACTGACTCTTCTTACGGTCTATGTTTTGAACCATTCCTGTGACACTAGTTATAGATTCCGATGCTTCACTTCAGGTGTACTGCATCCCTTGGACCTTCTTATTGACGATGAAACACATAAATTGCTTCGGAATGAAATAGAAAAGGCACAATGCCGACTTAAGTACAAGAAGACTGACTCTTCTTACTGACTATGTTTTGAACCTTTCTTGTGACACTAGTTATAGATTCCGATGCCTCACTTCAGGTTTACTGTATCCCTTGGACCTTCTTATTGACGATGAAACACAGAAATTGCATCGGAATTAAATACAAAAGGCACAATGCCGACTTAAGTACATGAAAACTGATTCTTCCTACTATCTATGTTTTGAACCATTCCTGTGACACTAGTTATAGATTCCGATTATTCACTTCAGGTTTACTGTATCCCTCTGACCTTCTTATTGACGATGGAACACAGATATTGCATCGGAATTAAATAGAAAAGGCACAATGCCGACTTAAGTACAAGAAAACTGACTCTTCTTACTGTCTATGCTTTGAACCATTCATGTGACACTAGTTATAGGTTCCGATGCTTCACTTCAGGTTTACTGTATCCCTCAGACCTTCTTATTGACGATGAAACACAGAAATTGCATCGGAATTAAATAGAAAAGGCACAATGCCGACTTAAGTACAAGAGGACTGACTCTTCTTACTGTCTATATTTTGAACCATTCCTGTGACACTAGTTATGCATTCCGATGCTTCACTTCAGGTGTACTGCGTCCCTTGGACCTTCTTATTGACGATGAAACACATAAATTGCATCGGAATTAAAGAGAAAAGGCACAATGCTGACTTACGTACAAGAAGCCTGACTCTTCATACTGTCTATGATTTGAACCATTCCTGTGACTCGAATTATAGATTCCGATACTTCACTTCAGGTGTACTATATCCCTTGGACCTTCTTATTGACGATGAAACACAGAAATTGCATCGGAATTAAATACAAAAGGCACAATGCCGACTTAAGTGCAAGTAGACTAACTCTTCTTACTGTCTATGTTTTGAACCATTCCTGTGACACTAGTTATAGATTCTGATGCTTCACTTCAGGTTTACTGTATCCCTCTGACCTTCTTATTGACGATGAAACACAGAAATTGCATCGGAATTAAATTTAAAAGGCACAATGCCGACTTAAGTACATGTAGACTAACCTTTCCTACTGTCTATGTTTTGAACCATTCCTGTGACACTAGGTATAGATTCTGATGCTTCACTTCAGGTTTACTGTATCCCGCTGACCTTCTCATGGACGATGAAACACAGATATTGCATCGGAATTAAATACGAAAGGCACAATGCCGACTTAAGTACAAGAAGACTGACTCTTCCTACTGTGTATGTTTTGAACCATTCCTCTGACACTAGTTATAGATTCCGATGCTACACTTCATGTTTACTGTATTCCTCTGACCTTCTTATTGACGATGAAACACAGAAATTGCATCGGAAGTAAATAGAAAAGGCACAATGCCGACTTAAGTACAAGAAGACTGACTCTTCTTACTGACTTTGCTTTGAACCATTCCTGTGACACTAGTTATAGATTCCGATTCTTCACGTCAGGTTTACTGTATCCCTCTGACCTTCTTATTGACGATGAAACACAGAAATTGCATCGGAATTAAATAGAAAAGGCACAATGCCGACTTAAGTACAAGAAGACTGACTCTTCTTACGGTCTATGTTTTGAACCATTCCTGTGACACTAGTTATAGATTCCGATGCTTCACTTCAGGTGTACTGCATCCCTTGGACCTTCTTATTGACGATGAAACACATAAATTGCTTCGGAATTAAATAGAAAAAGCACAATGCCGACTTAAGTACAAGAAGACTGACTCTTCTTACTGACTGTGTTTTGAACCATTCCTGTGACACTAGTTATAGATTCCGATGCCTCACTTCAGGTTTACTGTATCCCTTGGACCTTCTTATTGACGATGAAACACAGAAATTGCATCGGAATTAAATACAAAAGGCACAATGCCGACTTAAGTACAAGAAAACTGACTCTTCTTACTGTCTGTGCTTTGAACCATTCATGTGACACTAGTTATAGATTGCGATGCTTCACTTCAGGTTTACTGTATCCCTCTGACCTTCTTATTGACGATGAAACACAGAAATTGAATCGGAATTAAATAGAAAAGGCACAATACCGACTTAAGTACAAGAGGACTGACTCTTCTTACTGTCTATGTTTTGAACCATTCCTGTGACACTAGTTATAGATTCCGATGCTTCACTTCAGGTGTACTGCATCCCTTGGACCTTCTTATTGACGATGAAACACATAAATTGCATCGGAATTCAAGAGAAAAGGCACAATGCTGACTTACGTACAAGAAGCCTGACTCTTCATACTGTCTATTATTTGAACCATTCCTGTGACACTAATTATAGATTCCGATGCTTCACTTCAGGTGTACTATATCCCTTGGACCTTCTTATTGACGATGAAACACAGAAATTGCATCGGAATTAAATACAAAAGGCACAATGCCGACTTAAGTACAAGTAGACTGACACTTCTTACTGTCTATGTTTGAACCATTCCCATGACACTAGTTATAGATTCTGATGCTTCACTTCAGGTTTACTGTATCCCTCTGACCTTCTTATTGACGATGAAACACAGATATTGCATCGGAACTAAATACGAAAGGCACAATGCCGACTTAAGTACAAGAAGACTGACTCTTCCTACTGTGTATGTTTTGAACCATTCCTCTGACACTAGTTATAGATTCCGATGCTACACTTCAGGTTTACTGTATTCCTCAGGCCTTCTTATTGACGATGAAACACAGAAATTGCGTCGGAATTAAATAGAAAATGCACAATGCCGGCTTAAGTACAAGAAGACAGACTCTTCTAACTTTCTCTGTTTTGAACCATTCCTGTGACACTAGTTATAGATTCCGATGCCTCACTTCAGGTTTACTGTATCCCTTGGACCTTCTTATTGACGATGAAACACAGAAATTGCATCGGAATTAAATACAAATGGCATAATGCCGACTTAAGTACAAGAAGAATGACTCTTCCTACTGTCTATGTTTTGAACCATTTTTGTGACACTAGTTACAGATTCCGTGCTTCACTTCAGGTTTACTGTATCCCTCTAACCTTCTTATTGACGATAAAACACAGAAATTGCATCGGAATTAAATACAAAAGGCACAATGCCGACTTAAGTACAAGAAAACTGACTCTTCTTACTGACTATGCTTTGAACCAGTCCTGTGACACTAGGTATCGATTCCGAATTCTCACTTCAGGTATACTTTATCCCTTGGACCTTCTTATTGACGATGAAACACAGAAATTGCATCGGAATTAAATAGAAAAGGCACAATGACGACTTAAGTACAAGAAGACTGACTCTTCCTACTGACAATGATTTGAACCATTCCTGTGACACTAGTTATAGATTCTGATGCTTCACTTTATGTTTAGTGTATCCCTCTGACCTTCTTATTGACGATGAAACACAGAAATTACATCGGATTTTAATAGAAAAGGCACAATGCCGACTTATGTACATGAAAACTGATTCTTCTTACTATCAATGTTTTGAACCATTCCTGTGACACTAGTTATACATTCCGATGCTTCACTTCAGGTGTACTGCGTCCCTTGGACCTTCTTATTGACGATGAAACACATAAATTGCATCGGAATTAAAGAGAAAAGGCACAATGCTGATTACGTACAAGAAGCCTGACTCTTCATACTGTCTATGATTTGAACCATTCCTGTGACTCGAATTACAGATTCCGATACATCACTTCAGGTGTACTATATCCCTTGGACCTTCTTATTGACGATGAAACACAGAAATTGCATCGGAATTAAATACAAAAGGCACAATGCCGACTTAAGTGCAAGTAGACTAACTCTTCTTACTGTCTATGTTTTGAACCATTCCTGTGACACTAGTTATAGATTCTGATGCTTCACTTCAGGTTTACAGTATCCCTCTGACCTTCTTATTGACGATGAAACACAGAAATTGCATCGGAATTAAATTTAAAAGGCACAATGCCGTCTTAAGTACATGTAGACTAACTTTTCCTACTGTCTATGTTTTGAACCATTCCTGTGACACTAGGTATAGATTCTGATGCTTCACTTCAGGTTTACTGTATCCCTCTGACCTTCTCATGGACGATGAAACACAGATATTGCATCGGAATTAAATACGAAAGGCACAATGCCGACTTAAGTACAAGAAGACTGACTCTTCCTACTGTGTATGTTTTGAACCATTCCTCTGACACTAGTTATAGATTCCGATGCTACACTTCACGTTTACTGTAATCCTCTGACCTTCTTATTGACGATGAAACACAGAAATTGCATAGGAAGTAAATAGAAAAGGCACAATGCCGACTTAAGTACAAGAAGACTGACTCTTCTTACTGACTTTGCTTTGAACCATTCCTGTGACACTAGTTATAGATTCCGATTCTTCACTTCAGGTTTACTGTATCCCTCTGACCTTCTTATTGACGATGAAACACAGAAATTGCATCGGAATTAAATAGAAAAGGCACAATGCCGACTTAAGTACAAGAAGACTGACTCTTCTTACGGTCTATGTTTTGAACCATTCCTGTGACACTAGTTATAGATTCCGATGCTTCACTTCAGGTGTACTGCATCCCTTGGACCTTCTTATTGACGATGAAACACATAAATTGCTTCGGAATGAAATAGAAAAGGCACAATGCCGACTTAAGTACAAGAAGACTGACTCTTCTTACTGACTATGTTTTGAACCTTTCCTGTGACACTAGTTATAGATTCCGATGCCTCACTTCAGGTTTACTGTATCCCTTGGACCTTCTTTTTGACGATGAAACACAGAAATTGCATCGGAATTAAATACAAAAGGCACAATGCCGACTTAAGTACATGAAAACTGATTCTTCCTACTATCTATGTTTTGAACCATTCCTGTGACACTAGTTATAGATTCCGATTATTCACTTCAGGTTTACTGTATCCCTCTGACCTTCTTATTGACGATGGAACACAGATATTGCATCGGAATTAAATAGAAAAGGCACAATGCCGACTTAAGTACAAGAAGACTGACTCTTCTTACGGTCTATGTTTTGAACCATTCCTGTGACACTAGTTATAGATTCCGATGCTTCACTTCAGGTGTACTGCATCCCTTGGACCTTCTTATTGACGATGAAACACATAAATTGCTTCGGAATGAAATATAAAAGGCACAATGCCGACTTAAGTACAAGAAGACTGACTCTTCTTACTGACTATGTTTTGAACCTTTCCTGTGACACTAGTTATAGATTCCGATGCCTCACTTCAGGTTTACTGTATCCCTTGGACCTTCTTATTGATGATGAAACACAGAAATTGCATCGGAATTAAATACAAAAGGCACAATGCCGACTTAAGTACATGAAAACTGATTCTTCCTACTATCTATGTTTTGAACCATTCCTGTGACACTAGTTATAGATTCCGATTATTCACTTCAGGTTTACTGTATCCCTCTGACCTTCTTATTGACGATGGAACACAGATATTGCATCGGAATTAAATAGAAAAGGCACAATGCCGACTTAAGTACAAGAAAACTGACTCTTCTTACTGTCTATGCTTTGAACCATTCATGTGACACTAGTTATAGGTTCCGATGCTTCACTTCAGGTTTACTGTATCCCTCAGACCTTCTTATTGACGATGAAACACAGAAATTGCATCGGAATTAAATAGAAAAGGCACAATGCCGACTTAAGTACAAGAGGACTGACTCTTCTTACTGTCTATATTTTGAACCATTCCTGTGACACTAGTTATACATTCCGATGCTTCACTTCAGGTGTACTGCGTCCCTTGGACCTTCTTATTGACGATGAAACACATAAATTGCATCGGAATTAAAGAGAAAAGGCACAATGCTGACTTACGTACAAGAAGCCTGACTCTTCATACTGTCTATGATTTGAACCATTCCTGTGACTCGAATTATAGATTCCGATACTTCACTTCAGGTGTACTATATCCCTTGGACCTTCTTATTGACGATGAAACACAGAAATTGCATCGGAATTAAATACAAAAGGCACAATGCCGACTTAAGAGCAAGTAGACTAACTCTTCTTACTGTCTATGTTTTGAACCATTCCTGTGACACTAGTTATAGATTCTGATGCTTCACTTCAGGTTTACTGTATCCCTCTGACCTTCTTATTGACGATGAAACACAGAAATTGCATCGGAATTAAATTTAAAAGGCACAATGCCGACTTAAGTACATGTAGACTAACCTTTCCTACTGTCTATGTTTTGAACCATTCCTGTGACACTAGGTATAGATTCTGATGCTTCACTTCAGGTTTACTGTATCCCGCTGACCTTCTCATGGACGATGAAACACAGATATTGCATCGGAATTAAATACGAAAGGCACAATGCCGACTTAAGTACAAGAAGACTGACTCTTCCTACTGTGTATGTTTTGAACCATTCCTCTGACACTAGTTATAGATTCCGATGCTACACTTCATGTTTACTGTATTCCTCTGACCTTCTTATTGACGATGAAACACAGAAATTGCATCGGAAGTAAATAGAAAAGGCACAATGCCGACTTAAGTACAAGAAGACTGACTCTTCTTACTGACTTTGCTTTGAACCATTCCTGTGACACTAGTTATAGATTCCGATTCTTCACGTCAGGTTTACTGTATCCCTCTGACCTTCTTATTGACGATGAAACACAGAAATTGCATCGGAATTAAATAGAAAAGGCACAATGCCGACTTAAGTACAAGAAGACTGACTCTTCTTACGGTCAATGTTTTGAACCATTCCTGTGACACTAGTTATAGATTCCGATGCTTCACTTCAGGTGTACTGCATCCCTTGGACCTTCTTATTGACGATGAAACACATAAATTGCTTCGGAATTAAATAGAAAAAGCACAATGCCGACTTAAGTACAAGAAGACTGACTCTTCTTACTGACTGTGTTTTGAACCATTCCTGTGACACTAGTTATAGATTCCGATGCCTCACTTCAGGTTTACTGTATCCCTTGGACCTTCTTATGGACGATGAAACACAGAAATTGCATCGGAATTAAATACAAAAGGCACAATGCCGACTTAAGTACAAGAAGACTGACTCTTCCTACTGACTATGATTTGAAACATTCCTGTGACACTAGCTATAGATTCCGATGCTTCACTTCAGGTTTAATGTATCTCTCTGACCTTCTTAATGACGATGAAACACAGAAATTGCATCGGAATTAAATAGAAAAGGCACAATGCCGACTTAAGTACATGAAAACTGATTCTTCTTACTATCTATGTTTTGAACCATTCCTGTGACACTAGTTAAAGGTTATGATGATCCACTTCAGGTTTACTGTATCCCTCTGACCTTCTTATTGTCGATGAAACACAGATATTGCATCGGAATTAAATACAAAAGGCACAATGCCGACTTAAGTACAAGAAAACTGACTCTTCTTACTGTCTGTGCTTTGAACCATTCATGTGACACTAGTTATAGATTGCGATGCTTCACTTCAGGTTTACTGTATCCCTCAGACCTTCTTATTGACGATGAAACACAGAAATTGTATCGGAATTAAATAGAAAAGGCACAATACCGACTTAAGTACAAGAGGACTGACTCTTCTTACTGCCTATGTTTTGAACCATTCCTGTGACACTAGTTATAGATTCCGATGCTTCACTTCAGGTGTACTGCATCCCTTGGACCTTCTTATTGACAATGAAACACATAAATTGCATCGGAATTCAAGAGAAAAGGCACAATGCTGACTTACGTACAAGAAGCCTGACTCTTCATACTGTCTATTATTTGAACCATTCCTGTGACACTAATTATAGATTCCGATGCTTCACTTCAGGTGTACTATATCCCTTGGACCTTCTTATTGACGATGAAACACAGAAATTGCATCGGAATTAAATACAAAAGGCACAATGCCGACTTAAGTACAAGTAGACTGACACTTCTTACTGTCTATGTTTGAACCATTCCCATGACACTAGTTATAGATTCTGATGCTTCACTTCAGGTTTACTGTATCCCTCTGACCTTCTTATTGACGATGAAACACAGATATTGCATCGGAACTAAATACGAAAGGCACAATGCCGACTTAAGTACAAGAAGACTGACTCTTCCTACTGTGTATGTTTTGAACCATTCCTCTGACACTAGTTATAGATTCCGATGCTACACTTCAGGTTTACTGTATTCCTCAGGCCTTCTTATTGACGATGAAACACAGAAATTGCGTCGGAATTAAATAGAAAAAGCACAATGCCGAATTTAGTACAAGAAGACTGACTCTTCTTACGGTCTATGTTTTGAACCATTCCTGTGACACTAGTTATAGATTCCGATGCTTCACTTCAGGTGTACTGCATCCCTCGGACCTTCTTATTGACGATGAAACACAATAATTGCTTCGGAATTAAATAGAAAAACTCACAATGCCGACTTAAGTACAAGAAGACTGACTCTTCTTACTGACTATGTTTTGAACCATTCCTGTGACACTAGTTATAGATTCCGATGCCTCACTTCAGGTTTACTGTATCCCGTGGACCTTCTTATTGACGATGAAACACAGAAATTGCATCGGAATTAAATAAAAACGGCACAATGCCGACTTAAGTACAAGAAGACTGAATCTTCCTACTGACTATGATTTGAACCATTCCTGTGACACTAGTTATAGATTCCGATGCTTCACTTCCGGTTTAGTGTATCCCTCTGACCTTCTTATTGACGGTGAAACACAGAAATTGCATCGAAATTAAATAGAAAAGGCACAATGCCGACTTAAGTACATGAAAACTGATTCATCTTACTATCTATGTTTTGAACCATTCCTGTGAAACTAGTTATAGATACCGATTATTCACTTCAGGTTTACTGTATACCTCTGACCTTCTTATTGACGATGAAACACAGATATTGCAGCGGAATTAAATACAAGAGGCACAATGCCGACTTAAGTACAAGAAAACTGACTCTTCTTACTGTCTATGCTTTGAACCATTCATATGACACTAGTTATAGATTCCGATGCTTCACTTCAGGTTTACTGTATCCCTTTGACCTTCTTATTGACGATGAAACACAGAAATTGCATCGGAATTAAATAGAAAAGGCACAATGCCGACTTAAGTACAAGAGGACTGACTCTTCTTACTGTCTATGTTTTGAACCAATCCTGTGACACTAGTTATAGATTCCGATGCTTCACTTCAGGTGTACTGCATCCCTTGGACCTTCTTATTGACGATGAAACACATAAATTGCATCGGAATTAAAGAGAAAAGGCACAATGCTGACTTACGTACAAGAAGCCTGACTCTTCATACTGTCTATGATTTGAAACATTCCTGTGACACTAATTAT
The DNA here is from genome assembly GCF_023864345.2 of Schistocerca serialis cubense. Taxonomy (NCBI): domain Eukaryota; kingdom Metazoa; phylum Arthropoda; class Insecta; order Orthoptera; family Acrididae; genus Schistocerca; species Schistocerca serialis. Next base: position 12,888,022 of record NW_026047644.1, read on the forward strand.
AGATTCCGATGCTTCACTTCAGGTGTACTATATCCCTTGGACCTTCTTATTGACGATGAAACACAGAAATTGAATCGGAATTAAATACAAAAGGCACAATGCCGAATTAAGTACATGTACACTGACTCTTCTTACTGTCAATGTTTTGAACCATTCCTGTGACACTATTAATAGTTTCCGATGCTTCACTTCAGGTTTACTGTATCCCTCTGACCTTCTTATTGACGATGAAACACAGAAATTGCTTCGGAAGTAAATAGAAAAGGCACAATGCCGACTTCAGTACAAGAAGACTGACTCATCTTACTGACTTTGTTTTGAACCTTTCCTGTGACACTAGTAATAGAATCCGATTCTTCACTTCAGGTTTACTGTATCCCTCTGACCTTCTTATTGACTATAAAACACAGAAATTGCATCGGAATTAAATACAAAACGCACAATGCCGACTTAAGTACAAGAAGACTGACTCTTCTTACCGACTATGCTTTGAACCTTTCCTGTGACACTAGTTATGGATTCCGAATTCTCACTTAAGGTTTACTGTATCCCTTGGACCTTCCTATTGATGATGAAACACAGAAATTGCATCGGAATTAAATACGAAAGGCACAATGCCGACTTAAGAACAAGAAGACTGACCCTTCTTACTGACTATGTTTGAACCATTCCTGTGACACCACTTATAGATTTCGATGCTTCACTTCAGGTTTACAGTATCCCTCAGACCTTCTTATTGACGATGAAACACAGAAATTGCACCGGAATTAAATACAAAAGGCACAATGCCGACTTAAGTACAAGAAGACTGACTCTTCTTACGGTCTATGTTTTGAACCATTCCTGTGACACTAGTTATAGATTCCGATGCTTCACTTCAGGTGTACTGCATCCCTTGGACCTTCTTATTGACGATGAAACACATAAATTGCTTCGGAATTAAATAGAAAAGGCACAATGCCGACTTAAGTTCAAGAAGACTGACTCTTCTTACTATGTTTTGAACCATTCCTGTGACACTAGTTATAGATTCCGATGCCTCACTTCAGGTTTACTGTATCAATTGGACCTTCTTATTGACGATGAAACACAGAAATTGCATCGGAATTAAATACAAAAGGCGCAATGCCGACTTAAGTACAAGAAGACTGAGTCTTCCTACTGACTATGATTTGAACCATTCCTGTGACACTAGTTATAGATTCCGATGCTTCACTTCAGGTTTAGTGTATCCCTCTGACCTTCTTATTGACGATGAAACACAGAAATTGCATCGGAATTAAATAGAAAAGGCACAATGCCGACTTAAGTACATGAAAACTGATTCTTCTTACTATCTATGTTTTGAACCATTCCTGTGACACCACTTATAGATTCCGATGCTTCACTTGAGGCTTACAGTATCCCTCAGACCTTCTTATTGACGATGAAACACAGATATTGCATCGGAATTAAATACAAAAGGCACAATGCCGACTTAAGTACAAGAAAACTGACTCTTCTTACTGTCTATGCTTTGAACCATTCATGTGACACTAGTTATAGATTCCGATGCTTCACTTCAGGTTAACTGTATCCCTCTGACCTTCTTATTGACGATGAAACACAGTAATTGCATCGGAATTAAATAGAAATGGCACAATGTCGACTTAAGTACAAGAGGACTGACTCTTCTTACTGTCTATGTTTTGAACCATTCCTGTGACACTAGTTATAGGTACCGATGCTTCACTTCAGGTGTACTGCATCCCTTGGACCTTCTTATTGACGATGAAACACATAAATTGCATCGGAATTAAAGAGAAAAGGCACAATGCTGACTTACGTACAAGAAGCCTGACTCTTCATGCTGTCTATGATTTGAACCATTCCTGTGACACTAATTATAGATTCCGATGCTTTACTTCAGGTGTACTAAATCCCTTGGACCTTCTTATTGACGATGAAACACAGAAATTGCATCGGAATTAAATACAAAAGGCACAATGCCGACATAAGTACAAGTACATAGACTCTTCTTACTGTCTATGTTTTGAACCATTCCTGTGACACTAGTGATAGATTCTGATGCTTCACTTCAGGTTTACTGTATCCCTCTGACCTTCTTATTGACGATGAAACACAGAAATTGCATCGGAATTAAATACAAAAGGCACAATGCCGACTTAAGTACAAGAAGACTGACTCTTCTTACTGTCTATGATTTGAACCATTCCTGTGACACTAGTTATAGATTCTGATGCTTCACTTCAGGTTTACTGTATCCCTCTGACCTTCTTATTGACGATGAAACACAGAAATTGCATCGGAAGTAAATAGAAAATGCACAATGGCGACTTAAGTACAAGACGACTGACACTTCTTACTGACTATGTTTTGAACCATTCCAGTGACACTAGTTATAGATTCCGATTCTTCACTTCAGGCTTACTTTATCCCTTGGACCTTCTTATTGACGATGAAACACAAAAATTGCATCGGAATTAAATACAAAAGGCACAATCCCGACTTAAGTACATGTAGACTGACTCTTCCTACTGTCTTTGTTTTGAACCATTCCTTTGACACTAGTTATAGACTCTGATGCTTCACTTCCTGTTTACTGTATCCCCCTGACCTTTTTATTGACGATGAAACACAGATATTGCATCGGAATTAAATACGAAAGGCACAATGCCGACTTAAGTACAACAAGACTGACTCTTCCTACTGTGTATGCTTTGAACCATGCCTGTGACACTAGTTATAGATTCCGATGCTACACTTCAGGTTTACTGTATTCCTCTGACCTTCTTATTGACGATGAAACACAGAAATTGCATCGGAAGTAAATAAAAAAGGCACAATGCCGACATAAGTACAAGGAGACTGACTCTTCTTACTGACTTTGTTTTGAACCATTCCTGTGACACTAGTTATAGATTCCGATTCCTCACTTCAGGTTTACTGTATCCCTTGGACCTTCTTATTGACGATGAAATACCGAAATTGCATCGGAATTAAATACGAAAGGCACAATGCCGACTTAAGTACAAGAAGACTGACACATCTTACTCACTATGTTTTGAACCATTCCTGTGACACCACTTATAGATTCCGATGCTTCACTTGAGGCTTACAGTATCCCTCAGACCTTCTTATTGACGATGAAACACAGATATTGCATCGGAATTAAATACAAAAGGCACAATGCCGACTTAAGTACAAGAAAACTGACTCTTCTTACTGTCTTTGCTTTGAACCATTCATGTGACACTAGTTATAGATTCCGATGCTTCACTTCAGGATAACTGTATCCCTCTGACCTTCTTATTGACGATGAAACACAGAAATTGCATCGGAATTAAATAGAAATGGCACAATGTCGACTTAAGTACAAGAGGACTGACTCTTCTTACTGTCTATGTTTTGAACCATTCCTGTGACACTAGTTATAGATACCGATGCTTCACTTCAGGTGTACTGCATCCCTTGGACCTTCTTATTGACGATGAAACACATAAATTGCATCGGAATTAAAGAGAAAAGGCACAATGCTGACTTAAGTACAAGAAGCCTGACTGTTCTTAATGTCTATGATTTGAACCATTCCTGTGACACTAATTATAGATTCCGATGCTTCACTTCAGGCGTACTGCATCCATTGGACCTTCTTATTGACGATGAAACACATAAATTGCTTCGGAATTAAATAGAAAAGGCACAATGCCGACTTAAGTACAAGAAGACTGACACTTATTACTGACTCTGTTTTGAACCATTCCTGTGAAACTAGTTATAGATTCCGATGCCTCACTTCAGGTTTACTGTATCCCTTGTACCTTTTTATTGACGATGAAACACATAAATTGCTTCGGAATTAAATAGAAAAGGCACAATGCCGACTTAAGTACATGAAAACTGATTCTTCTTACTATCTATGTTTTGAACCATTCCTGTGACACTAATTATAGATACCGATTATTCACTTCAGGTTTACTGTATCCCTCTGACCTTCTTATTGACGATGAAACACAGATATTGCAGCGGAATTAAATACAAAAGGCACAATGCCGACTTAAGTACTAGAAAACTGACTCTTCTTACTGTCTATGCTTTGAACCATTCATGTGACACTAGTTATAGATTCCGATGCTTCACTTCAGGTTTACTGTATCCCTCTGACCTTCTTATTGACGATGAAACACAGAAGTTGCATCGGAATTAAATAGAAAAGGCACAATGCCGACTTAAGTACAAGAGGACTGACTCTCCTTACTGACTATGTTTTGAACCATTCCTGTGACACTAGTTATACATTCCGATGCTTCACTTCAGGTGTACTGCATCCCTTGGACCTTCTTATTGACGATGAAACACATAACTTGCATCGGAATTAAAGAGAAAAGGCACAATGCTGACTTACGTACAAGAAGCCTGACTCTTCATACTGTCGATGATTTGAACCATTCCTGTGACACTAATTATAGAATCCGATGCTTCACTTCAGGTGTACTATATCCCTTGGACCTTCTTATTGACGATGAAACACAGAAATCGCATCGGAATTAAATACAAAAGGCCCAATGCCGATTTAAGTTCAAGTACACTGACTCTTCTTACTGTCTATGTTTTGAACCATTCCTGTGACACTAGTTATAGATTCTGATGCTTCACTTCAGGTTTACTGTATCCCTCTGACCTTCTTATTGACGATGAAACACAGAAATTGCATCGGAATTAAATACAAAAGGCACAATGCCGACTTAAGTACAAGAAGACTGACTCTGCTTACTGTCTATGATTTGAACCATTCCTGTGACACTAGTTATAGATTCTGATGCTTCACTTCAGGTTTACTGTATCCCTCTGACCTTCTTATTGACGATGAAACACAGAAATTGCATCGGAAGTAAATAGAAAATGCACAATGGCGACTTAAGTACAAGACGACTGACTCTTCTTACTGACTATGTTTTGAACCATTCCAGTGACACTAGTTATAGATTCCGATTCTTCACTTCAGGCTTACTTTACCCCTTGGACCTTCTTATTGACGATGAAACACAAAAGTTGCATCGGAATTAAATACAAAAGGCACAATCCCGACTTAAGTACATGTAGACTGACTCTTCCTACTGTCTATGTTTTGAACCATTCCTGTGACACTAGTTATAGATTCTGATGCTTCACTTCAGGTTTACTGTATCCCCCTGACCTTTTTATTGACGATGAAACACAGATATTGCATCGGAATTAAATACGAAAGGCACAATGCCGACTTAAGTACAACAAGACTGACTCTTCCTACTGTGTATGTTTTGAACCATTCCTGTGACACTAGTTATAGTTTCCGATGCTACACTTCAGGTTTACTGTATTCCTCTGACATTCTTATTGACGATGAAACACAGAAAATGCATCGGAAGTAAATTGAAAAGGCACAATGCCGACTTAAGTACAAGAAGACTGACTCTTCTTACTGACTTTGTTTTGAACCATTCCTGTGACACTAGTTATAGATTCCGATTCCTCACTTCAGGTTTACTGTATCCCTCTGTCATTCGTATTGACGATGAAACACAGAAATTGCATCAGAATTAAATAGAAAAGGCACAATGCCGACTTAAGTACAAGAAGACTGACTCTTCTTACTGTCCATGTTTTGAACCGATCCTGTGACACTAGTTAGAGATTCCGATGCTTCACTTCAGGTTTACTGTATCCCTTGGACCTTCTTATTGACGATGAAACACCGAAATTGCATCGGAATTAAATAAGAAAGGCACAATGCCGACTTAAGTACAAGAAGACTGACACTTCTTTCTCACTATGTTTTGAACCATTCCTGTGACACCATTTATAGATTCCAATGCTTCACTTCAGGCTTACAGTATCCCTCAGACCTTCTTATTGACGATGAAACACAGATATTGCATCGGAATTAAATACAAAAGGCACAATGCCGACTTAAGTACAAGAAAACTGACTCTTCTTACTGTCTATGTTTTGAACCATTCATGTGACACTAGTTATGGATTCCGATGCTTCACTTCAGGTTAACTGTATCTCTCTGACCTTCTTATTGACGATGAAACATAGAAATTGCATCGGAATTAAATAGAAAAGGCACAATGTCGACTTAAGTACAAGAGGACTGACTCTTCTTACTGTCTATGTTTTGAACCATTCCTGTGACACTAGTTATAGATTCCGATGCTTCACTTCAGGTGTACTGCATCCCTTGGACCTTCTTATTGACGATGAAACACATAAATTGCATCGGAATTAAAGAGAAAAGGCACAATGCTGACTTAAGTACAAGAAGCCTGACTCTTCTTACTGTCTATGATTTGAACCATTCCTGTGACACTAATTATAGATTCCGATGCTTCACTTCAGGTGTACTGCATCCCTTGGACCTTCTTATTGACGATGAAACACATAAATTGCTTCGGAATTAAATAGAAAAGGCACAATGCCGACTTAAGTACAAGAAGACTGACTCTTATTACTGACTCTGTTTCGAACCACTCCTGTGAAACTAGTTATAGATTCCGATGCCTCACTTCAGGTTTACTGTATCCCTTGGACCTTCTTATTGACGATGAAACACAGAAATTGCACCGGAATTAAATACAAAAGGCACAATGCCGACTTAAGTACAAGAAGACTGACTCTTCTTACGGTCTATGTTTTGAACCATTCCTGTGACACTAGATATAGATTCCGATGCTTCACTTCAGGTGTACTGCATCCCTTGGACCTCCTTATTGACGATGAAACACATTAATTGCTTCGGTATTAAATAGAAAAAGCACAATGCCGACTTAAGTCCAAGAAGACTGACTCTTCTTGCTATGTTTTGAAAAATTCCTGTGACACTAGTGATAGATTCCGTGCCTCACTTCAGGTTTACTGTATCCCTTGGACCTTCTTATTGACGATGAAACACAGAAATTGCATCGGAATTATATACAAAAGGCACAATGCCGACTTAAGTACAAGAAGACTGAGTCTTCCTACTGACTATGATTTGAACCATTCCTGTGACACTAGTTATAGATTCCGATGCTTCACTTCAGGTTTAGTGTATCCCTCTGACCTTCTTATTGACGATGAAACACAGAAATTGCATCGGAATTAAATAGAAAAGGCACAAAGCCGACTTAAGTACATGAAAACTGATTCTTCTTACTATGTATGTTTTGAACCATTCCTGTGACACTAGTTACAGATACCGATTATTCACTTCAGGTTTACTGTATCCCTCTGACCTTCTTATTGACGATGAAACACAGAAATTGCATCGGAATTAAATAGAAAAGGCACAATGCCGACTTAAGTACAAGAAGACTGACTCTTCTTACTGTCTATGTTTTGAACCATTCCTGTGACACTAGTTATAGATTCCGATGCTTCACTTCAGGTGTACTGCATCCCTTGGACCTTCTTATTGACGATGAAACACATAAATTGCATCGGAATAAAATGCAAAAGGCACAATGCCGACATAAGTACAAGAAGACTGACTCTTCTTACTGTCTATGATTTGAACCATTCCTGTGACACTAGTTATAGATTCTGATGCTTCACTTCAGGTTTACTGTATCCCTCAGACCTTCTTATTGACGATGAAACACAGAAATTGCATCGGAAGTAAATAGAAAATGCACAATGGCGACTTACGTACAAGACGACTGACTCTTCTTACTGACTATGCTTTGAACCATTCCAGTGACACTAGTTATAGATTCCGATTCTTCACTTCAGCCTTACATTATCCCTTGGACCTTCTTATTGACGATGAAACACAAAAATTGCATCGGAATTAAATACAAAAGGCACAATCCCGACTTAAGTACATGTAGACTGACTCTTCCTACTGTCTATGTTTTGAACCATTCCTGTGACACTAGTTATAGATTCTGATTCTTCACTACAGGTTTACTGTATCCCCCTGACCTTTTTATTGACGATGAAACACAGATATTGCATCGTAATTAAATACGAAAGGCACAAAGCCGACTTAAGTACAACAAGACTGACTCTTCCTACTCTGTATGTTTTGAACCATTACTGTGACACTAGTTATAGATTCCGATGCTACACTTCAGGTTTACTGTATTCCTCTGACCTTCTTATTGACGATGAAACACAGAAATTGCATCGGAAGTAAATAGAAAAGGCACAATGCCGACTTAAGTACAAGAAGACTGACTCTTCTTACTGACTTTGTTTTGAACCATTCCTGTGACACTACTTATAGATTCCGATTCCTCACTTCAGGTTTACTGTATCCCTCTGACCTTCATATTGACGATGAAACACAGAAATTGCATCGGAATTAAATAGGAAAGGCACAATGCCGACTTAAGTACAAGAAGACTGACCTTTCTTACTGTCCATGTTTTGAACCGATCCTGTGACACTATTTAGAGATTCCGATGCTTCACTTCAGGTGTACTGCATCCCTTGGACCTTCTTATTGACGATAAAACACATAAATTGCTTCGGAATTAAATAGAAAAGGCACAATGCCGACTTAAGTACAAGAAGACTGACTCTTCTTACTGACTTTGTTTTGAACCATTCCTGTGACACTAGTTATACATTCCGATTCCTCACTTCAGGTTTACTGTATCCCTCTGACCTTCTTATTGACGATGAAACACCGAAATTGCATCGGAATTAAATACGAAAGGCACAATGCCGACTTAAGTACAAGAAGACTGACACTTCTTACTCACTATGTTTTGAACCATTCCTGTGACACCACTTATAGATTCCGATGCTTCATTTCAGGCTTACAGTATCCCTCAGACCTACTTATTGACGATGAAACACAGATATTGCATCGGAATTAAATACAAAAGGCACAATGCCGACTTAAGTACAAGAAAACTGACTCTTCTTACTGTCTATGCTTTGAACCATTCATGTGACACTAGTTATAGATTCCGATGCTTCACTTCAGGTTAACTGTGTCCCTCTGACCTTCTTATTGACGATGAAACACAGTAATTGCATCGGAATTAAATAGAAAAGGCACAATGTCGACTTAAGTACAAGAGGACTGACTCTTCTTACTGTCTATGTTCTGAACTATTCCTGTGACACTAGTTATAGATTCCGATGCTTCACTTCAGGTGTACTGCATCCCTTGGACCTTCTTATTGACGATGAAACGCATAAATTGCATCGGAATTAAAGAGAAAAGGCACAATGCTGACTAAAGTACAAGAACCCTGACTCTTCTTACTGTCTATGATTTGAACCATTCCTGGGACACTAATTATAGATTCCGATGCTTCACATCAGGTGTACTGCATCCCTTGGACCTTCTTATTGACGATGAAACACATAAATTGCTTCGGAATTAAATAGAAAAGGCACAATGCCGACTTAAGTTCAAGAAGACTGACTCTTCTTACTATATTTTGAACCATTCCTGTGACACTAGTTATAGATTCCGATGCCTCACTTCAGGTTTACTGTATCCCTTGGACCTTCTTATTGACGATGAAACACAGAAATTGCATCGGAATTATATACAAAAGGCACAATGCCGACTTAAGTACAAGAAGACTGAGTCTTCCTACTGACTATGATTTGAACCATTCCTCTGACACTAGTTATAGATTCCGATGCTTCACTTCAGGTTTAGTGTATCCCTCTGACCTTCTTATTGACGATGAAACACAGAAATTGCATCGGAATTAAATAGAAAAGGCACAATGCCGACTTAAGTACATGAAAACTGATTCTTCTTACTATCTATGTTTTGAACCATTCCTGTGACACTAGTTACAGATACCGATTATTCACTTCAGGTTTACTGTATCCCTCTGACCTTCTTATTGACGATGAAACACAGAAATTGCATCGGAAATAAATAGAAAAGGCACAATGCCGACTTAAGTACAAGAGGACTGACTCTTCTTACTGTCTATGCTTTGAACCATTCATGTGACACTAGTTATAGATTCCGATGCTTCAATTCAGCTTACAGTATCCCTCAGACCTTCTTATTGACGATGAAACACAAATATTGCATCGGAATTAAATACAAAAGGCACAATGCCGTTTTAAGTACAAGAAAACTGACTCTTCTTACTGTCTATGCTTTGAACTATTCATGTGACACTAGTTATAGATTCCGATGCTTCACTTCAGGTTAACTGTATCCCTCTGACCTTCTTATTGACGATGAAACACAGAAATTGCATCGGAATTAAATACAAAAGGCACAATGCCGACTTAAGTACAAGTACACTGACTCTTCTTACTGTCTATGTTTTGAACCATTCCTGTGACACTAGTTATAGATTCTTATGCTTCACTTCAGGTTTACTGTATCCCTCTGACCTTCTTATTGACGATGAAACACAGAAATTGCATCGGAATTAAATACAAAAGGAACAATGCCGACTTATGTACAAGAAGACTGATTCTTCTTACTGTCTATAATTTGAACCATTCCTGTGACACTAGTTATAGATTCTGATGCTTCACTTCAGGTTTACTGTATCCCCCTGACTGTTTTATTGACGATGAAACACAGATATTTCATCGGAATTAAATACGAAAGGCACAATGCCGACTTAAGTACAACAAGACTGACTCTTCCTACTGTGTATGTTTTGAACCATTCCTGTGACACTAGTTATAGATTCCGATGCTACACTTCAGGTTTACTGTATTCCTCTGACCTTCTTATTGACGATGAAACTCAGAAATTGCATCGGAAGTAAAAAGAAAAGGAACAATGCCGACTTAAGTACAAGAAGAATGACTCTTTCTGCTGTCAATGATTAGAACCATTCCTGTGACACTAGATATACATTCCGATGCTTCACTTCAGTTTTAATGTATCCCTCTAACCTTCTTATTGACGATGAAACACAGAAATTGCATCGGAATTAAATACAAAAGGCACAATGCCGACTTAAGTACAAGTAGACTGACTCTTCTTACTGTCTATGTTTTGAACCATTCCTGTGACACTAGTTATAGATTCTAATGCTTCACTTCAGGATTACTGTATCCCTCTGACCTTCTTATTGACGATAAAACACAGAAATTACTTCGGAATTAAATACGAAAGGCACAATGCCGACTTAAGTACAAGAAGACTGACCCTTCCTACTGTATATGTTTGAACCATTCTTATGACACTAGTAATAGATTCCGATGCTACGCTTCAGGTTTACTGTATTCCTCACACCTTCTTATTGACGATGAAACACAGAAATTGCATCGGAAGTAAATAGAAAAGGCACAATGCCGACTTAAGTACAAGAAGACTGACTCTTCTTACTGACTTTGTTTTGAACCATTCCTGTGACACTAGTTACAGATTCCGATTCTTCACTTCAGGTTTACTGTATCCCTTAGACCTTCTTATTGACGATGAAACACAAAAATTGCATCGGAATTAAATACAAAAGGCACAATGCCGACTTATGTACAAGGAGACAGACTCATCTTACTGTCTATGTTTGGACCATTCCTGTGACACTAGTTATTGATTCCGATGCTTCACTTCAGGTTTACTGTATCCCTCTGACCTTCTTATTGACGATGAAACACTGAAATTGCTTCGGAATTAAATACGAAAGGCACAATGCCGACTTAAGTACATGTAGACTGACTCTTCCTACTGTCTATGTTTTGAATGATTCCTGTGACACTAGTTATAGATTCCGATGATTCACTTCAGGTTTACTGTATCCCTCTGACATTCTTATTGACGATGAAACTCAGAAATTGCATCGGAAGTAAAAAGAAAAGGAACAATGCCGACTTAAGTACAAGAAGAATGACTCTTTCTGCTGTCAATGATTAGAACTATTCCTGTGACACTAGATATACATTCCGATGCTTCACTTCAGTTTTAATGTATCCCTCTAACCTTCTTATTCACGATGAAACACAGAAATTGCATCGGAATTAAATAGAAAAGGCACAATGCCGACTTAAGTACATGAAGACTGACTCCTCTTACTGACTATGTTTTGAACCATTTCTGTGACACTAGTTATAGATTCCGACGCTTCAGGTTTACTGTATCCCTTGGACCTTCTAATTGGCGATGAAACACAGAAATTGCATCGGAATTAAATAGAAAAGGCACAATGCCGACTTATGTTCAAGGAGACTGACTCATCTTACTGTCTATGTTTGGACCATTCCTGTGACACTAGTTATTGATTCCGATGCTTCACTTCAGGTTAACTGTATCCCTTGGACCATCATATTGACAACGAAACACAGAAATTGCATCGGAATTAAGTAGAAAAGGCACAATGCCGACTTAAGTACAAGAAGACTGACTCTTCTTACTGTCTATGCTTTGAACCATTCATGTGACACTAGTTATAGATTCCGATGCTTCAATTCAGGCTTACAGTATCCCTCAGACCTTCTTATTGACGATGAAACACAAATATTGCATCGGAATTAAATACAAAAGGCACAATGCCGTTTTAAGTACAAGAAAACTGACTCTTCTTACTGTCTATGCTTTGAACCATTCATGTGACACTAGTTATAGATTCCGATGCTTCACTTCAAGTTAACTGTATCCCTCTGACCTTCTTATTGACGATGAAACACAGAAATTGCATCGGAATTAAATACAAAAGGCACAATGCCGACTTAAGTACAAGTACACTGACTCTTCTTACTGTCTATGTTTTGAACCATTCCTGTGACACTAGTTATAGATTCTTATGCTTCACTTCAGGTTTACTGTATCCATCTGACCTTCTTATTGACGATGAAACACAGAAATTGCATCGGAATTAAATACAAAAGGAACAATGCCGACTTATGTACAAGAAGACTGATTCTTCTTACTGTCTATAATTTGAACCATTCCTGTGACACTAGTTATAGATTCTGATGCTTCACTTCAGGTTTACTGTATCCCCCTGACCGTTTTATTGACGATGAAACACAGATATTTCATCGGAATTAAATACGAAAGGCACAATGCCGACTTAAGTACAACAAGACTGACTCTTCCTACTGTGTATGTTTTGAACCATTCCTGTGACACTAGTTATAGATTCCGATGCTACACTTCAGGTTTACTGTATTCCTCTGACCTTCTTATTGACGATGAAACTCAGAAATTGCATCGGAAGTAAAAAGAAAAGGAACAATGCCGACTTAAGTACAAGAAGAATGACTCTTTCTGCTGTCAATGATTAGAACCATTCCTGTGACACTAGATATACATTCCGATGCTTCACTTCAGTTTTAATGTATCCCTCTAACCTTCTTATTGACGATGAAACACAGAAATTGCATCGGAATTAAATACAAAAGGCACAATGCCGACTTAAGTACAAGTAGACTGACTCTTCTTACTGTCTATGTTTTGAACCATTCCTGTGACACTAGTTATAGATTCTAATGCTTCACTTCAGGATTACTGTATCCCTCTGACCTTATTATTGACGATAAAACACAGAAATTACTTCGGAATTAAATACGAAAGGCACAATGCCGACTTAAGTACAGGAAGACTGACCCTTCCTACAGTGTATGTTTGAACCATTCTTGTGACACTAGTAATAGATTCCGATGCTACGCTTCAGGTTTACTGTATTCCTCAGACCTTCTTATTGACGATGAAACACAGAAATTGCATCGGAAGTAAATAGAAAAGGCACAATGCCGACTTAAGTACGAGAAGACTGACTCTTCTTACTGTCTATGCTTTGAACCATTCATGTGACACTAGTTATAGATTCCGATGCTTCACTTCAGGTTAACTGTATCCCTCTGACCTTCTTATTGACGATGAAACACAGAAATTGCATCGGAATTAAATACAAAATGCACAATGCCGACTTAAGTACAAGTACACTGACTCTTCTTACTGTCTATGTTTTGAACCATTCCTGTGACACTAGTTATAGATTCTTATGCTTCACTTCAGGTTTACTGTATCCATCTGACCTTGTTATTGACGATGAAACACAGAAATTGCATCGGAATTAAATACAAAAGGAACAATGCCGACTTATGTACAAGAAGACTGATTCTTCTTACTGTCTATAATTTGAACCATTCCTGTGACACTAGTTATAGATTCTGATGCTTCACTTCAGGTTTACTGTATCCCCCTGACCGTTTTATTGACGATGAAACACAGATATTTAATCGGAATTAAATACGAAAGGCACAATGCCGACTTAAGTACAACAAGACTGACTCTTCCTACTGTGTATGTTTTGAACCATTCCTGTGACACTAGTTATAGATTCCGATGCTACACTTCAGGTTTACTGTATTCCTCTGACCTTCTTATTGACGATGAAACTCAGAAATTGCATCGGAAGTAAAACGAAAAGGAACAATGCCGACTTAAGTACAAGAAGAATGACTCTTTCTGCTGTCAATGATTAGAACCATTCCTGTGACACTAGATATACATTCCGATGCTTCACTTCAGTTTTAATGTATCCCTCTAACCTTCTTATTGACGATGAAACACAGAAATTGCATCGGAATTAAATACAAAAGGCACAATGCCGACTTAAGTACAAGTAGACTGACTCTTCTTACTGTCTATGTTTTGAACCATTCCTGTGACACTAGTTATAGATTCTAATGCTTCACTTCAGGATTACTGTATCCCTCTGACCTTCTTATTGACGATAAAACACAGAAATTACTTCGGAATTAAATACGAAAGGCACAATGCCGACTTAAGTACAAGAAGACTGACCCTTCCTACTGTGTATGTTTGAACCATTCTTGTGACACTAGTAATAAATTCCGATGCTACGCTTCAGGTTTACTGTATTCCTCAGACCTTCTTATTGACGATGAAACACAGAAATTGCATCGGAAGTAAATAGAAAAGGCACAATGCCGACTTAAGTACAAGAAGACTGACTCTTCTTACTGACTTTGTTTTGAACCATTCCTGTGACACTAGTTACAGATTCCGATTCTTCACTTCAGGTTTACTGTATCCCTTAGACCTTCTTATTGACGATGAAACACTGAAATTGCTTCGGAATTAAATACGAAAGGCACAATGCCGACTTAAGTACATGTAGACTGACTCTTCCTACTGTCTATGTTTTGAATGATTCCTGTGACACTAGTTATAGATTCCGATGATTCACTTCAGGTTTACTGTATCCCTCTGACATTCTTATTGACGATGAAACTCAGAAATTGCATCGGAAGTAAAAAGAAAAGGAACAATGCCGACTTAAGTACAAGAAGAATGACTCTTTCTGCTGTCAATGATTAGAACCATTCCTGTGACACTAGATATACATTCCGATGCTTCACTTCAGTTTTAATGTATCCCTCTAACCTTCTTATTGACGATGAAACACAGAAATTGCATCGGAATTAAATAGAAAAGGCACAATGCCGACTTAAGTACAAGAAGACTGACTCCTCTTACTGACTATGTTTTGAACCATTTCTGTGACACTAGTTATAGATTCCGACGCTTCAGGTTTACTGTATCCCTTGGACCTTCTTATTGACGATGAAACACAGAAATTGCATCGGAATTAAATAGAAAAGGCACAATGCCGACTTATGTTCAAGGAGACTGACTCATCTTACTGTCTATGTTTGGACCATTCCTGTGACACTAGTTATTGATTCCGATGCTTCACTTCAGGTTTACTGTACCCTTGGACCTTCTTATTGACAACGAAAGACAGAAATTGCATCGGAATTAAATAGAGAAGACACTATGCCGACTTAACTACAAGAAGACTGACTCTTCTTACTGACTATGTATTGAACCATTCCTGTGACACTAGTTCTAGATTCCGATGCTTCACTTCAGGTTTACTGTATCCGTTGGACCTTCTTATTGACGATGAAATTCCATCGGAATTAAATACGAAAGGCACAATGCCGACTTCAGTACAAGAAGACTGACTCTTCTTACTGACTATGTTTGAACCATTCCTGTGACACAACTGATAGATTCCGGTGCTTCACTTCAGGTTTACTGTATCCCTATGACCTTCTTATTGACGATGAAACACAGAAATTGCATCGGAATTAAATAGAAAAGGCACAATGCCGAATTAAGTACAGGAAGACTGACTCTTCTTACGGTCTATGTTTTGAACCATTCCTGTGATACTAGTTATAGATTCCGATGCTTCGCTTCAGGTGTACTGCATCCCTTGGACCTTCTTATTGACGATGAAACACATAAATTGCTTCGGAATTAAATAGAAATGAACAATGCCGACTTAAGTACAAGAAGACTGACTCTTCTTACTGACTATGTTTTGAACCATTCCTGTGACACTAGTTATAGATTCCGATGCCTCACTTCAGGTTTACTGTATCCCTTGGACATACTTATTGACGATGAAACACAGAAATTGCATCGGAATTAAATACAAAAGGCACAATGCCGACTTAAGTACAAGAAGACTGAGTCTTCCTACTGACTATGATTTGAACCATTCATGTGACACTAGTTATAGATTCCGATGCTTCACTTCAGGTTTAGTGTATCCCTCTGACCTTCTTATTGACGATGAAACACAGAAATTGCATCGGAATTAAATAGAAAAGGCACAATGCCGACTTAAGTACATGAAAACTGATTTTTCTTACTATCTATGTTTTGAACCATTCCTGTGACACTTGTTATAGATACCGATTATTCACTTCAGGATTACTGTATCCCTCTGACCTTCTTATTGACGATGAAACACAGATATTGCAGCGGAATTAAATACAAAAGGCACAATGCCGACTTAAGTACAAGAAAACTGACTCTTCTTACTGTCTATGCTTTGAACCATTCATGTGACACTAGTTATTGATTCCGATGCTTCACTTCAGATTTACTGTATCCCTTGGACCATCATATTTACAACGAAACACAGAAATTGCATCGGAATTAAATAGAAAAGGCACAATGCCGACTTAAGTACAAGAAGACTGACTCTTCCTACTGTCCATGTTTTGAACCATTCCTGTGACACTAGTTATAGATTCTGATGCTTCAATTCAGGTTTACTGTATCCCTCTGACCTTCTTATTGACGATGAAACACAGAAATTGCACCGGAATTCAATACAACAGGAACAATGCCGACTTAAGTACAAGAAGACTGACTCTTCTTACTGTCTATGCTTTGAACCATTCATGTGACACTAGTTATTGATTCCGATGCTTCACTTCAGATTTACTGTATCCCTTGGACCATCATATTTACAACGTAACACAGAAATTGCATCGGAATTAAATAGAAAAGGCACAATCCCGACTTAAGTACATGTAGACCGACTCTTCCAACTGTCTATTTCTTGAACCATTCCTGTGACACTAGTTATAGATTCTGATGCTTCACTTCAGGTTTACTGTATCCCCTGACCTTTTTATTGACGATGAAACACAGATATTGCATCGGAATTAAATACGAAAGGCACAATGCCGACTTAAGTACAACAAGACTGACTCTTCCTACTGTGTATGTTTTGAACCATTCCTGTGACACTAGTTATAGATTCCGATGCTTCACTTCAAGTTTACTGTATCCCTCTGACCTTCTTATTGACGATGAAACACAGAAATTGCATCGGAAGTAAATAGAAAATGCACAATGGCGACTTAAGTACAAGACGACTGACTCTTCTTACTGACTATGTTTTGAACCATTCCAGTGACACTAGTTATAGATTCCGATTCTTCACTTCAGGTTTACTGTATCCCTTGGACCTTCTTATTGACGATGAAACACAAAAATTGCATCGGAATTAAATACAAAAGGCACAATCCCGACTTAAGTACATGTAGACAGACTCTTCCAACTGTCTATGTTTTGAACCATTCCTGTGACACTAGTTATAGATTCTGATGCTTCACTTCAGGTTTACTGTATCCCCCTGACCTTTTTATTGTCGATGAAACACAGATATTGCATCGAAATTAAATACGAAAGACACAATGCCGACTTAAGTACAACAAGACTTACACTTCCTACTGTGTATGTTTTGAACCATTCCTGTGACACTAGTTATAGATTCCGATGCTTCACTTCAGGTTTACTGTATTCCTCTGACCTTCTTATTGACGATGAAACACAGAAATTGCATCGGAAGTAAATAGAAAAGGCACAATTCCGACTTAAGTACAAGAAGACTGACTCTTCTTACTTACTTTGTTTTGAACCATTCCTGTGACACTAGTTATTGATTCCGATGCTTCACTTCAGGTTTACTGTATCCCTTGGACCTTCATATTGACAACGAAACCCAGAAATTGCATCGGAATTAAATAGAAAAGGCACAATGCCGACTTAAGTACAAGAAGACTGACTCTTCCTACTGTCCATGATTTGAACCATTCCTGTGATACTAGTTATAGATTCCAATGCTTCACTTCAGGTTTACTGTATCACTCTGACCTTCTTATTGACGATGAAACACAGAAATGGCATCGGAATTAGATACAAAAAGCACATGCCGACTTAAGTACAAGAGGACTGTCTCTTCTTACTGTCTATGTTTTGAAACATTCCTGTGACACTAGTTATAGATTCCAATGCTTCACTTCAGGTTTACTGTACCCTTGGACCTTCTTATTGACAACGAAAGAGAGAAATTGCATCGGAATTAAATAGAGAAGACACAATGCCGACTTAACTACAAGAAGACTGACTCTTCTTACTGACTATGATTTGAACCATTCCTGAGACACTAGTTCTAGATTCCGATGCTTCACTTCAGGTTTACAATATCCCTTGGACCTTCTTATTGACGATGAAGTTCCATCGGAATTAAATACGAAAGGCACAATGCCGCCTTCAGTACAGGGAGACTGACTCTTCTTACTGACTATGTTTGAACCATTCCTGTGACACCACTGATAGATGCCGGTGCTTCACTTCAGGTTTACTGTATCCCTCTGACCTTCTTATTGACGATGAAACACAGAAATTGCATCGGAATTAAATAGAATAGGCACAATGCCGAATTAAGTACAAGAAGACTGACTCTTCTTACGGTCTATGTTTTGAACCATTCCTGTGACACTAGTTATAGATTCCGATGCCTCACTTCAGGTGCACTGCATCCCTTGGACCTTCTTATTGACGATGAAACACATAAATTGCTTCGGAATTAAATAGAAAAGTCACAATGCCGACTTAAGTACAAGAAGACTGACTCTTCTTACTGACTATGTTTTTAACCATTCCTGTGACACTAGTTATAGATTCCGATGCCTCACTTCAGGTTTACTGTATCCCTTGGACCTTCTTATTGACGATGAAACACAGAAATTACATCGGAATTAAATACAAAAGGCATAATGCCGACTTAAGTACAAGAAGACTGAGTCTTCCTACTGACTATGATTTGAACCATTCCTGTGACACTAGTTATAGATTCCGATGCTTTACTTCAGGTGTACTGCATCCCTTGGACCTTCTTATTGACGATGAAACACATAAATTGCATCGGAATTAAAGAGAAAAGGCATAATGCTGACTTAAGTACAAGAAGCCTGACTCTTCTTACTGTCTATGATTTGAACCATTCCTGTGACACTAATTATTGATTCCGATGCTTCACTTCAGGTGTACAATATCCCTTGGTCCTTCTTATTGACGATGAAACACAGAAATTGCATCGGATTTAAATACAAAAGGCACAATGCCGACTTAAGTACAAGTAGACTGACTCTTCTTACTGTCTATGTTTTGAACCATTCCTGTGACACTAGTTATAGATTCTAATGCTTCACTTCAGGTTTACTGTATCCCTCTGACCTTCTTATTGACGATGAAACACAGAAATTGCTTCGGAATTAAATACAAACGCCACAATGCCGACAAAAGTACAAGAAGACTGACTCTTCTTACTGTCTATGATTTGAACCATTCCTGTGACACTAGTTATAGATTCCGATGCTTCACTTCAGGTTTACTGTATCCCTCTTACCTTCTTATTGACGATGAAACACAGAAATTGCATCGGAAGTAAATAGAAAAGGCACAATGGCGACTTAAGTACATGTAGACTGACTCTTCCTACTGTCTATGTTTTGAATGATTCCTGTGACACTAGTTATAGATTCCGACGATTCACTTCAGGTTTACTGTATCCCTCTGACCTTCTTATTGACGATGAAATTCAGAAATTGCATCGGAATTAAATAGAAAAGGAACAACGCCGGCTGAAGTACAAGAAGAATGACTCTTTCTGATGTCTATGATTAGAACCATTCCTGTGACACTAGATATACATTCCGATGCTTCACTTCAGGTTTACTGTATCCCTCTAACCTTCTTATTGACGATGAAACACAGAAATTGCATCGGAATTAAATAGAAAAGGCACAATGCCGACTTAAGTACAAGAAGACTGACTCCTCTTACTGACTATGTTTTGAACCATTTCTGTGACACTAGTTATAGATTCCGACGCTTCAGGTTTACTGTATCCCTTGGACCTTCTTATTGACGATGAAACACAGAAATTGCATCGGAATTAAAGAGAAAAGGCATAATGCTGACTTAAGTACAAGAAGCCTGACTCTTCTTACTGTCTATGATTTGAACCATTCCTGTGACACTAATTATAGATACCGATTATTCACTTCAGGTTTACTGTATCCCTCTGACCTTCTTATTGACGATGAAACACAGAAATTGCATCGGAATTAAATAGAAAAGGCTCAGTGCCGATTTAAGTACAAGAGGACTGACTCTTCTTACTGTCTATGTTTTGAACCATTCCTGTGACACTAGTTATAGATTCCGATGCTTTACTTCAGGTGTACTGCATCCCTTGGACCTTCTTATTGACGATGAAACACATAAATTGCATCGGAATTAAAGAGAAAAGGCATAATGCTGACTTAAGTACAAGAAGCCTGACTCTTCTTACTGTCTATGATTTGAACCATTCCTGTGACACTAATTATTGATTCCGATGCTTCACTTCAGGTGTACTATATCCCTTGGTCCTTCTTATTGACGATGAAACACAGAAATTGCATGGGATTTAAATACAAAAGGCACAATGCCGACTTAAGTACAAGTAGACTGACTCTTCTTACTGTCTATGTTTTGAACCATTCCTGTGACACTAGTTATAGATTCTAATGCTTCACTTCAGGTTTACTGTATCCCTCTGACCTTCTTATTGACGATGAAACACAGAAATTGCTTCGGAATTAAATACAAACGCCACAATGAAGACATAAGTACAAGAAGACTGACTCTTCTTACTGTCTATGATTTGAACCATTCCTGTGCCACTAGTTATAGATTCCGATGCTTCACTTCAGGTTTACTGTATCCCTCTTACCTTCTTATTGACGATGAAACACAGAAATTGCATCGGAAGTAAATAGAAAAGGCACAATGGCGACTTAAGTACAAGACGACTGAATCTTCTTACTGACTATGTTTTGATCCATTCCAGTGACACTAGTTATAGATTCCGATTCTTCACTTCAGGTTTACTGTATCCCTTGGACCTTGTTATTGACGATGAAACACAAAAATTGCATCGGAATTAAATACAAAAGGCACAATGCCGACTTAAGTACATGTAGACTGACTCTTCCTACTGTCTATGTTTTGAACCATTCCTGTGACACTAGTTATAGATTCTGATGCTTCACTTCAGGTTTACTGTAACCCTCTGACCTTCTTATTGACGATGAAACACAGACATTGCATCGGAATTAAATACGAAAGGCACAATGCCGACTTAAGTACAAGAAGACTGACCCTTCCTACTGTGTATGTTTTGAACCATTCCTGTGACACTAGTTATAGATTCCAATGCTACACTTCAGGTTTACTGTATTCCTCTGACCTTCTTATTGACGATGAAACACAGAAATTGCATCGGAAGTAAATAGAAAAGGCACAATGCCGACTTAAGTACAAGAAGACTGACTCTTCTTACTGACTTTGTTTTGAACCATTCCTGTGACACTAGTTTTAGATTCTGATTCTTCACTTCAGGTTTACTGTATCCCTTGGACCTCCTTATTGACGATGAAACACAAAAATTGCATCGGAATTAAATACAAAAGGCACAATGCCGACTAGAGTACATGTAGACTGACTCTTCCTACTGTCTATGTTTTGAATGATTCCTGTGACACTAGTTATAGATTCCGACGATTCACTTCAGGTTTACTGTATCCCTCTGACCTTCTTATTGACGATGAAATTCAGAAATTGCATCGGAAATAAATAGAAAAGGAACAATGCCGACTTAAGTACAAGAAGAATGACTCTTTCTGCTGTCTATGATTAGAACCATTCCTGTGACACTAGATATACATTCCGATGCTTCACTTCAGGTTTACTGTATCCCTGTAACCTTCTTATTGGCGATGAAACACAGAAATTGCATCGGAATTAAATAGAAAAGACACAATGCCGACTTAAGTACAAGAAGACTGACTCCTCTTACTGACTATGTTTTGAACCATTTCTGTGACACTAGTTATAGATTCCGACGCTTCAGGTCTACTGTATCCCTTGGACCTTCTTATTGACGATGAAACACAGAAATTGCATCGGAATTAAATAAAAAGGCACAATGCCGAATTAAGCACAAGAAGACTGACTCTTCTTACTGACTATGTGTTGAAGCATTCCTGTGACACTAGTTATAGATTCCGATGCTTCACTTTAGGTTTACTGTATCACTCTGACCTTTTTATTGACGATGAAACACAGAAATTGCATCGGAATTAAATACAAAAGGCACAATGCCGACTTAAGTACAAGAAGACAGACTCTTCCTTCTCTCTATGATTTGAACCATTCATGTGACCCTAGTTATAGATTCCGATGCTTCACTTTAGCTTTACTGTATCCCTCTGACCTTCTTATTGACGATGAAACACAGAAATTGCATCGGAATTAAATAGAAAAGGCACAATGCCGACTTATGTACAAGAAGACTGACTCATCTTACTGTCTATGTTTGGACCATTCCTGTGACACTAGTTATTGATTCCGATGCTTCACTTCAGGTTTACTGTATCCCTTGGACCTTCATATTGACAACGAAACACAGAAATTGCATCGGAATTAAATAGAAAAGACACAATGCCGACTTAACTACAAGAAGACTGACTCTTCTTACTGACTATGTTTTGAAGCATTCCTGTGACACTAGCTGTAGATTCCGATGCTTCACTTCCAGTTTACTGTATCCCTTGGACCTTTTTATTGACGATGAAATTCCATCGGAATGAAATACGAAAGGCACAATGCCGACTTCAGTACAAGAAGACTGACTCTTCTTACTGACTATGTTTGAGCCATTCCTGTGACACCACTGATAGATTCCGGTGCTTCACTTCAGGTTTACTGTATCCCTCTGACCTTCTTATTGACGATGAAACACAGAAATTACGTCGGAATTAAATAGAAAAGGCACAATGCCGACTTAAGTACAAGAAGACTGTCTCTTCTTACTGTCTATGTTTGGAACCATTCCTGAGACACTAGTTATAGCTTCCGTTGCTTCACTTCAGGTGTACTGCATCCCTTGGACCTTCTTATTGACGATGAAACACAGAAATTGCATCGGAATTAAATACAAAAGGCACAATGCCGACTTAAGTAGAAGAAGACTGACTCTTCCTACTGTCTATGTTTTGAACCATTCGTGTGCCACTAGTTATTGATTCCGATGTTTCACTTCAGGTTTACTGTATCCCTCTGACCTTCTTATTGACGATGAAACACAGGAATTGCATCGGAAATAAATACAAAAGGCACAATGCCGACTTAAGTACAACAAGACAGACTCTTCCTACTGTCTATGTTTTGAACCATTTCTGTGACACTTGTTATAGATTCCGATGCTACACTTCAGGTTTACTGTATTCCTCTGACCTTCGTATTGACGATGAAACACCGAAATTGCATCGGAGTTAAATAGAAAACTCACAATGCCGACTTAAGTACAAGAAGACTGAATTTTCTTACTGTCTATGTTTTGAACCATTCCTGTGACACTAGTTATAGATTCCGATGCTTCACTTCAGGTTTACTGTATCACTCTGACCTTCTTATTGACGATGAAACACAGAAATGGCATCGGAATTAGATACAAAAAGCACAATGCCGACTTAAGTACAAGAGGACTGTCTCTTCTTACTGTCTATGTTTTGAAACATTCCTGTGACACTAGTTATAGATTCCAATGCTTCACTTCAGGTTTACTGTACCCTTGGACCTTCTTATTGACAACGAAAGAGAGAAATTGCATCGGAATTAAATAGAGAAGACACAATGCCGACTTAACTACAAGAAGACTGACTCTTCTTACTGACTATGATTTGAACCATTCCTGTGACACTAGTTCTAGATTCCGATGCTTCACTTCAGGTTTACTGTATCCCTTGGACCTTGTTATTGACGATGAAGTTCCATCGGAATTAAATACGAAAGGCACAATGCCGACTTCAGTACAAGGAGACTGACTCATCTTACTGACTATGTTTGAACCATTCCTGTGACACCACTGATCGATTCCGGTGCTTCACTTCAGGTTTACTGTATCCCTCTGACCTTCTTATTGACGATGAAACACAGAAATTGCATCGGAATTAAATAGAATAGGCACAATGCCGAATTAAGTACAAGAAGACTGACTCTTCTTACGGTCTATGTTTTGAACCATTCCTGTGACACTAGTTATAGATTCCGATGCTTCACTTCAGGTGTACTGCATCCCTTGGACCTTCTTATTGACGATGAAACACATAAATTGCTTCGGAATTAAATAGAAAAGTCACAATGCCGACTTAAGTACAAGAAGACTGACTCTTCTTACTGACTATGTTTTTAACCATTCCTGTGACACTAGTTATAGATTCCGATGCCTCACTTCAGGTTTACTGTATCCCTTGGACCTTCTTATTGACGATGAAACACAGAAATTGCATCGGAATTAAATACAAAAGGCACAATGCCGACTTAAGTACAAGAAGACTGAGTCTTCCTACTGACTATGATTTGAACCATTCCTGTGACACTAGTTATCGATTCCGATGCTTCACTTCAGGTTTACTGTATCCCTCTGACCTTCTTATTGACGATGAAACACAGAAATTGCTTCGGAATTAAATACAAACGCCACAATGCCGACTTAAGTACAAGAAGACTGACTCTTCTTACTGTCTATGATTTGAACCATTCCTGTGACACTAGTTATAGATACCGATTATTCACTTCAGGTTTACTGTATCCCTCTGACCTTCATATTGACGATGAAACACAGAAATTGCATCGGAATTAAATAGAAAAGGCTCAATGCCGATTTAAGTACAAGAGGACTGACTCTTCTTACTGTCTATGTTTTGAACCATTCCTGTGACACTAGTTATGGATTCCGATGCTTTACTTCAGGTGTACTGCATCCCTTGGACTTTCTTATTGACGATGAAACACATAAATTGCATCGGAATTAAAGAGAAAAGGCATAATGCTGACTTAAGTACAAGAAGCCTGACTCTTCTTACTGTCTATGATTTGAACCATTCCTGTGACACTAATTATTGATTCCGATGCTTCACTTCAGGTGTACTATATCCCTTGGTCCTTCTTATTGACGATGAAACACAGAAATTGCATCGGATTTAAATACAAAAGGCACAATGCCGACTTAAGTACAAGTAGACTGACTCTTCTTACTGTCTATGTTTTGAACCATTCTGTGACACTAGGTATAGATTCTAATGCTTCACTTCAGGTTTACTGTATCCCTCTGACCTTCTTATTGACGATGAAACACAGAAATTGCTTCGGAATTAAATACAAACGCCACAATGCCGACTTAAGTACAAGAAGACTGACTCTTCTTACTGTCTATGATTTGAACCATTCCTGTGACACTAGTTATAGATTCCGATGCTTCACTTCAGGTTTACTGTATCCCTCTTACCTTCTTATTGACGATGAAACACAGAAATTGCATCGGAAGTAAATAGAAAAGGCACAATGGCGACTTAAGTACAAGACGACTGAATCTTCTTACTGACTATGTTTTGAACCATTCCAGTGACACTAGTTATAGATTCCGATTCTTCACTTCAGGTTTACTGTATCCCTTGGACCTTGTTATTGACGATGAAACACAAAAATTGCATCGGAATTAAATACAAAAGGCACAATGCCGACTTAAGTACATGTAGACTGACTCTTCCTACTGTCTATGTTCTGAACCATTCCTGTGACACTAGTTATAGATTCTGATGTTTCACTTCAGGTTTACTGTAACCCTCTGACCTTCTTATTGACGATGTAACACAGACATTGCATCGGAATTAAATACGAAAGGGACAATGCCGACTTAAGTACAAGAAGACTGACTCCTCTTACTGACTATGTTTTGAACCATTTCTGTGACACTAGTTATAGATTCCGACGCTTCAGGTTTACTGTATCCCTTGGACCTTCTTATTGACGATGAAACACAGAAATTGCATCGGAATTAAATAAAAAGGCACAATGCCGAATTAAGCACAAGAAGACTGACTCTTCTTACTGACTATGTGTTGAAGCATTCCTGTGACACTAGTTATAGATTCCGATGCTTCACTTCAGGTTTACCGTATCCCTCTGACCTTCTTATTGACGATGAAACACAGAAATTGCATCGGAATTAAATACGAAAGGGACAATGCCGACTTAAGTACAAGAAGACAGACTCTTCCTTCTCTCTATGTTTTGAACCATTCATATGACCCTAGTTATAGATTCCGATGCTTCACTTTAGCTTTTCTGTATCCCTCTGACCTTTTTATTGACGATGAAACACAGAAATTGCATCGGAATTAAATAGAAAAGGCACAATGCCGACTTATGTACAAGAAGACTGACTCATCTTACTGTCTATGTTTGGACCATTCCAGTGACACTAGTTATTGATTCCGATGCTTCACTTCAGGTTTACTGTATCCCTTGGACTTTCATATTGACAACGAAACACAGAAATTGCATCGGAATTAAATAGAAAAGACACAATGCCGACTTAACTACAAGAAGACTGACACTTCTTACTGACTATGTTTTGAAGCATTCCTGTGACACTAGCTGTAGATTCCGATGCTTCACTTCAGGATTACTGTATCCCTTGGCCCTTTTTATTGACGATGAAATTCCATCGGAATTAAATACGAAAGGCACAATGCCGACTTCAGTACAAGAAGACTGACTCTTCTTACTGACTATGTTTAAGCCATTCCTGTGACACCACTGATAGATTCCGGTGCTTCACTTCAGGTTTACTGTATCCCTCTGACCTTCTTATTGACGATGAAACACAGAAATTACATCGGAATTAAAAAGAAAAGGCACAATGCCGACTTAAGTACAAGAAGACTGTCTCTTCTTACTGTCTATGTTTGGAACCATTCCTGAGACACTAGTTATAGCTTCCCATGCTTCACTTCAGGTGTACTGCATCCCTTGGACCTTCTTATTAACGATGAAACACAGAAATTGCATCGGAATTAAATACAAAAGGCACAATGCCGACTTCAGTACAAGAATACTGACTCTTCTTACTGACTGTGTGTTTGAACCATTCCTGTTACACTAGTTATAGATTCCGATGCCTCACTTCAGGTTTACTGTATTCCTTGGACCTTCTTATTGACGATGAAACACAGAAATTGCATCGGAATTAAATACAAAAGGCACAATGCCAACTTAAGTAGAAGAAGACTGACTCTTCCTACTGTCTATGTTTTGAACCATTCGTGTGCCACTAGTTATAGATTCAGATGCTTCACTTCAGGTTTACTGTATCCCTCTGACCTTCTTATTGACGATGAAACACAGGAATTGCATCGGAAATAAATACAAAAGGCACAATGCCGACTTAAGTACAACAAGACTGACTCTTCCTACTGTGCATGTTTTGAACCATTTCTGTGACACTTGTTATAGATTCCGATGCTACGCTTCGGGTTTACTGTATTCCTCTGACCTTCCTATTGACGATGCAACACAGAAATTGCATCGGAAGTAAATAGAAAAGGCACAATGCCGACTTAAGTACAAGAAGACTGACTATTCTTACTGACTTAGTTTTGAACCATTCCTGTGACATTAGTTATAGATTCCGATGCTTCACGTCAGGTTTAATGTATCCCTCTGACCTTCTTATTGACGATGAAACACAGAAATTGCATCGGAATTAAATAAAAATGCACAATGCCGAATTAAGTACAAGAAGACTGATTCATCTTACTGTCTATGTATTGAACCGTTCCTCTGACACTAGTTATAGATTCCGATGCTTCACTTCACGTTTACTGTATCCCTTGGACCTTCTAAATGACCACGAATCACAGAAATTGCATCGGAATGAAATAGAAAAGGCACAATGCCGACTTAAGTACTAGAAGACTGACTCTTCCTACTCTCTATGTTTTGAACCATTCCTGTGACACTAGTTATAGATTCCGATGCTTGACTTCAGGTTTACTGTATCCCTTGGACCTTGTTATTGACGACGAAACACAGAAATTGCATCGGAATTAAATAGAAAATTCACAATGCCGACTTAAGTACAAGAAGACTGAATTTTCTTACTGTCTATGTTTTGAACCATTCCTGTGACACTAGTTATAGATTCCGATGCTTCACTTCAGGCTTACTGTATCTCCCTGACCTTTTTATTGACGATGAAACACAGATATTGCATTGGAATTAAATACGAAAGGCACAATGCCGACTTAAGTACAACAAGACTGACTCTTCCTACTGTGAATGTTTTGAACCATTCCTGTGACACTAGTTATAGATTCCGATGCTTCACTTCAGGTTTACTGTATTCCTCTGACCTTCTTATTGACGATGAAACACAGAAATTGCATCGGATGTAAATAGAAAAGGCACAATGCCGACTTAAGTACAAGAAGACTGACTCTTCTTACTGACTTTGTTTTGAACCATTCCTGTGACACTAGTTATAGATTCCGATGCTTCACTTCAGGTTTTCTGTATCACTCTGACCTTCTTATTGACGATGAAACACAGAAATGGCATCGGAATTAGATACAAAAAGCACAATGCCGACTTAAGTACAAGAGGACTGTCTCTCCTTTCTGTCTATGTTTTGAAACATTCCTGTGACACTAGTTATAGATTCCAATGCTTCACTTCAGGTTTACTGTACCCTTGGACCTTCTTATTGACAACGAAAGACAGAAATTGCATCGGAATTAAATAGAGAAGACACAATGCCGACTTAACTACAAAAAGACTGACTCTTCTTACTGACTATGTTTTTAACCATTCCTGTGACACTAGTTCTAGATTCCGATGCTTCACTTCAGGTTTACTGTATCCCTTGGACCTTCTTATTGACGATGAAATTCCATCGGAATTAAATACGAAAGGCACAATGCCGACTTCAGTACAAGAAGACTGACTCTTCTTACTGACTATGTTTGAACCATTCCTGTGACACCACTGATAGATTCCGGTGCTTCACTTCAGGTTTACTGTATCCCTCTGACCTTCTTATTGACGATGAAACACAGAAATTGCATCGGAATTAAATAGAATAGGCACAATGCCGAATTAAGTACAAGAAGACTGACTCTTATTACGGTCTATGTTTTGAACCATTCCTGTGACACTAGTTATAGATTCTGATGCTTCACTTCAGGTGTACTGCATCCCTTGGACCTTCTTATTGACGATGAAACACATAAATTGCATCGGAATTAAAGAGAAAATTCACAATGCTGACTTACGTGCAAGAAGCCTGACTCTTCATACTGTCTATGATTTGAACCATTCCTGTGACACTAATTATAGACTCCGATGCTTCACTTCAGGTGTACTATATCCCTTGGACCTTCTTATTGACGATGAAACAGAGAAATTGCATCGGAATTAAATACAAAAGGCACACTGCCGACTTAAGTACAAGTACACTGACTCTTCTTACTGTCTATGTTTTGAACCATTCCTGTGGCACTAGTTATACATTCTGATATTTCACTTCAGGTTTACTGTATCCCTCTGACCTTCTTATTGACGATGAAACACAGAAATTGCACCGGAATTAAATACAAAAGGAACAATGCCGACTTAAGTACAAGAAGACTGACTCTTCTTACTGTCTATGATATGAACCATTCCTGTGACACTAATTATAGATTCTGATGCTTCACTTCAGGTTTACTGTATCCCTCTGACCTTCTTATTGACGATGAAACACAGAAATTGCATCGGAAGAAAATAGAAAATGCACAATGGCGACTTAAGTGCAAGACGACTGACTCTTCTTACTGACTATGTTTTGAACCATTCCAGTGACACTAGTTATAGATTCCGATTCTTCACTTCAGGTTTACTGTATCCCTTGGACCTTCTTATTGACGATGAAACACTGACTCTTCCAACTGTCTATGTTTTGAACCATTCCTGTGACACTAGTTATAGATTCTGATGCTTCACTTCAGGTTTACTGTATCCCCCTGACCTTTTTATTGACGATGAAACACAGATATTGCATCGAAATTAAATACGAAAGGCACAATGCCGACTTAAGTACAACAAGACTGACTCTTCCTACTGTGTATGTTTTGAACCATTCCTGTGACACTAGTAATAGATTCCGATGCTTCACTTCAGGTTTACTGTATTCCTCTGACCTTCTTATTGACGATGAAACACAGAAATTGCATCGGAAGTAAATAGAAAAGGCACAATGCCGACTTAAGTACAAGAAGACTGACTCTTCCTACTTTCCATGATTTGAACCATTCCTGTGACACTAGTTATAGATTCCGATGCTTCACTTCAGGTTTGCTGTATCACTCTGACCTTCTTATTGACGATGAAACACAGAAATGGCATCGGAATTAGATACAAAAAGCACAATGCCGACTTAAGTAAAGAGGACTGCCTCTTCTTACTGTCTATGTTTTGAAACATTCCTGTGACACTAGTTATAGATTCCAATGCTTCACTTCAGGTTTACCGTACCCTTGGACCTTCTTATTGACAACGAAAGAGAGAAATTGCATCGGAATTAAATAGAGAAGACACAATGCCGACTTAACTACAAGAAGACTGACAATTCTTACTGACTATGATTTGAACCATTCCTGTGACACTAGTTCATGATTCCGATGCTTCACTTCAGGTTTACTGTATCCCTTGGACCTTCTTATTGACGATGAAGTTCCATCGGAATTAAATACGAAAGGCACAATGCCGACTTCAGTACAAGGAGACTGACTCTTCTTACTGACTATGTTTGAACCATTCCTGTGACACCACTGATAGATTCCGGTGCTTCACTTCAGGTTTACTGTATCCCTCTGGCCTCCTTATTGACGATGAAACACAGACATTGCATCGGAATTAAATAGAATAGGCACAATGCCGAATTAAGTACAAGATGACTGACTCTTCTTACGGTCTATGTTTTGAACCATTCCTGTGACACTAGTTATAGATTCCGATGCTTCACTTCAGGTGTACTGCATCCCTTGGACCTTCTTTTGACGATGAAACACATAAATTGCTTCGGAATTAAATAGTAAAGGCACAATGCCGACTTAAGTACAAGAAGACTGACTCTTCTTACTGACTATGTTTTTAACCATTCCTGTGACACTAGTTATAGATTCCGATGCCTCACTTCAGCTTTACTGTATCCCTTGGACCTTCTTATTGACGATGAAACACAGAAATTGCATCGGAATTAATACAAAAGGCACAATGCCGACTTAAGTACAAGAAGACTGAGTCTTCCTACAGACTATGATTTGAACCATTCCTGTGACACTAGTTATCGATTCCGATGCTTCACTTCAGGTTTAGTGTATCCCTCTGACCTTCTTATTGACAATGAAACACAGAAATTGCATCGGAATTAAATAGAAAAGGCACAATGCCGACTTAAGTACATGAAAACTGATTTTTCTTACTATCTATGTTTTGAACCATTCCTGTGACACTTGTTATAGATACCGATTATTCACTTCAGGTTTACTGTATCCCTCTGTCCTTCTTATTGACGATGAAACACAGATATTGCAACGGAATTAAATACAAAAGGCACAATGCCGACTTAAGTACAAGAAAACTGACTCTTCTTACTGTCTATGCTTTGAACCATTCATGTGACACTAGTTATAGATTCCGATGCTTCACTTCAGGTTTACTGTATCCCTCTGACCTTCTTATTGACGATGAAACACAGAAATTGAATCGGAATTAAATAGAAAAGGCACAATGCCGATTTAAGTACAAGAGGACTGACTCTTCTTACTGTCTATGTTTTGATCCATTCCAGTGACACTAGTTGTAGATTCCGATGCTTCACTTCAGGTGTACTGCATCCCTTGGACCTGCTTATTGACGATGATACACATAAATTGCATCGGTATTAAAGAGAAAAGGCACAATGCTGACTTACGTACAAGAAGCCTGACTCTTCATACTGTCTATGATTTGAACCACTCCTGTGACACTAATTATAGACTCCGATGCTTCACTTCAGGTGTACTATATCCCTTGGACCTTCTTATTGATGATGAAACACAGAAATTGCATCGGAATTAAATACAAAAGGCACAATGCCGACATAAGTACAAGTACACTGACTCTTCTTACTGTCTATGTTTTGAACCATTCCTGTGACACTAGTTATAGATTCTGATGCTTCACTTCAGGTTAACTGTATCCCTCTGACCTTCTTATTGACGATGAAACACAGAAATTGCACCGGAATTAAATACAAAAGGAACACTGCCGACTTATGTACAAGAAGACTGACTCTTCTTACTGTCTATGATTTGAACCATTCCTGTGACACTAGTTATAGATTCTGATGCTTCACTTCAGGTTTACTGTATCCCTCTGACCTTCTTATTGACGATGAAACACAGAAATTGCATCGGAAGTAAGTAAAAAATGCACAATGGCGACTTAAGTACAAGACGACTGACTCTTCTTACTTACTATGTTTTGAACCATTCCAGTGACACTAGTTATAGATTCCGATTCTTCACTTCAGGTTTACTGTATCCCTTGGACCTTCTTATTGACGATGAAACACAAAATTTGCATCGGAATTAAATACAAAAGGCACAATCCCGACTTAAGTACATGTAGACTGACTCTTCCTACTGTCTATGTTTTGAACCATTCCTGTGACACTAGTTATAGATTCTCATGCTTCACTTCAGGTTTACTGTATCCCCCTGACCTTTTTATTGACGAAGAAACACAGATATTGCATCGGAATTAAATACGAAAGGCACAATGCCGACTTAAGTACAACAAGACTGACTCTTCCAACTGTGTATGTTTTGAACCATTCCTGTGACACTAGTTATAGATTCCGATGCTACACTTCAGGTTTACTGTATTCCTCTGACCTTTTTGTTGACGATGAAACACAGAAATTGCATCGGAAGTAAATAGAAAAGGCACAATGCCGACTTAAGTACAAGAAGACTGACTCTTCTTACTGACTTTGTTTTGAACCATTCCTGTGACACTAGTTATAGATTCTAATGCTTCACTTCAGGTTTACTGTATCCCTCTGACCTTCTTATTGACGATGAAACACAGAAATTGCTTCGGAATTAAATACAAACGCCACAATGCCGACTTAAGTACAAGAAGACTGACTCTTCTTACTGTCTATGATTTGAACCATTCCTGTGACACTAGTTATAGATTCCGATGCTTCACTTCAGGTTTACTGTATCCCTCTTACCTTCTTATTGACGATGAAACACAGAAATTGCATCGGAAGTAAATAGAAAAGGCACAATGGCGACTTAAGTACAAGACGACTGAATCTTCTTACTGACTATGTTTTGAACCATTCCAGTGACACTAGTTATAGATTCCGATTCTTCACTTCAGGTTTACTGTATCCCTTGGACCTTGTTATTGACGATGAAACACAAAAATTGCATCGGAATTAAATACAAAAGGCACAATGCCGACTTAAGTACATGTAGACTGACTCTTCCTACTGTCTATGTTTTGAATGATTCCTGTGACCCTAGTTATAGATTCCGACGATTCACTTCAGGTTTACTGTATCCCTCTGACCTTCTTATTGACGATGAAACTCAGAAATTGCATCGGAATTAAATAGAAAAGGAACAATGCCGACTTAAGTACAAGAAGAATGACTCTTTCTGCTGTCTATGATTAGAACCATTCCTGTGACACTAGATATACATTCCGATGCTTCACTTCAGGTTTACTGTATCCCTCTAACCTTCTTATTGACGATGAAACACAGAAATTGCATCGGAATTAATTAGAAAAGGCACAATGCCGACTTAAGTACAAGAAGACTGACTCCTCTTACTGACTATGTTTGGAACCATTTCTGTGACACTAGTTATAGATTCCGACGCTTCAGGTTTACTGTATCCCTTGGACCTTCTTATTGACGATGAAACACAGAAATTGCATCGGAATTAAATAAAAAGGCACAATGCCGAATTAAGCACAAGAAGACTGACTCTTCTTACTGACTATGTGTTGAAGCATTCCTGTGACACTAGTTATAGATTCCGATGCTTCACTTCAGGTTTACTGTATCCCTCTGACCTTCTTATTGACGATGAAACACAGAAATTGCATCGGAATTAAATACAAAAGGCACAATGCCGGACTAAGTACAAGAAGACAGACTCTTCCTTCTCTCTATGATTTGAACCATTCATGTGACCCTAGTTATAGATTCCGATGCTTCACTTTAGCTTTACTGTATCCCTCTGACCTTCTTGTTGACGATGAAACACAGAAATTGCATCGGAATTAAATAGAAAAGGCACAATGCAGACTTATGTACAAGAAGACTGACTCATCTTACTGTCTATGTTTGGACCATTCCTGTGACACTAGTTATTGATTCCGATGCTTCACTTCGGATTTACTGTATCCCTTGGACCTTCATATTTACAACGAAACACAGAAATTGCATCGGAATTAAATAGAAAAGGCACAATGCCGACTTAAGTACAAGAAGACTGACTCTTCCTACTGTCCATGTTTTGAACCATTCCTGTGACACTAGTTATAGATTCCGATGCTTCACTTCAGGTTTACTGTATCCCTCTGACCTTCTTATTGACGATGAAACACAGAAATGGCATCGGAATTAAACACATAAAGAACAATGCCGACTTAAGTACAAGAGGACTGTCCCTTCTTACTGTCTATGTTTTGAAACATTCCTGTGACACTAGTTATAGATTCCAATGCTTCACTTCAGGTTTACTGTACCCTTGGACCTTCATATCGACAACGAAAGACAGAAAGTGCATCGGAATTAAATAGAAAAGACACAATGCCGACTTAACTACAAGAAGACTGACTCTTCTTACTGACTATGTTTTGAAGCATTCCTGTGACACTAGCTGTAGATTCCGATGCTTCACTTCAGGTTTACTGTATCCCTTGGACGTTTTTTTGACGATGAAATTCCATCGGAATTAAATACGAAAGGCACAATGCCGACTTCAGTACAAGAAGACTGACTCTTCTTACTGACTATGTTTGAGCCATTCCTGTGACACCACTGATAGATTCCGGTGCTTCACTTCAGGTTTACTGTATCCCTCTGACCTTCTTATTGACGATGAAACACAGAAATTACGTCGGAATTAAATAGAAAAGGCACAATGCCGACTTAAGTACAAGAAGACTGTCTCTTCTTACTGTCTATGTTTGGAATTATTCCTGAGACACTAGTTATAGCTTCCGATGCTTCACTTCAGGTGTACTGCATCCCTTGGACCTTCTTATTGACGATGAAATACAGAAATTGCATCGGAATTAAATACAAAAGGCACAATGCCGACTTCAGTACAAGAATACTGACTCTTTTTACTGACTGTGTGTTTGAACCATTCCTGTTACACTAGTTATAGATTCCGATGCCTCACGTCAGGTTTACTGTATTCCTTGGACCTTCTTATTGACGATGAAACACAGAAATTGCATCGGAATTAAATACAAAAGGCACAATGCCGACTTAAGTAGAAGAAGACTGACTCTTCCTACTGTCTATGTTTTGAACCATTCGTGTGCCACTAGTTATAGATTCCGATGCTTCACTTCAGGTTTACTGTATCCCTCTGACCTTCTTATTGACGATGAAACACAGGAATTGCATCGGAAATAAATACAAAAGGCACAATGCCGACTTAAGTACAACAAGACTGACTCTTCCTATTGTGTATGTTTTGAACCATTTCTGTGACACTTGTTATAGATTCAGATGCTACACATCAGGTTTACGGTATTCCTCTGACGTTCTTATTGACGATGAAACACAGAAATTGCATCGGAAGTAAATAGAAAAGGCACAATGCCGACTTAAGTACAAGAAGACTGAATATTTTTCCTGTCTATGTTTTGAACCATTCCTCTGACACTAGTTATAGATTCCGATGCTTTACTTCACGTTTACTGTATCCCTTGGACCTGCTAATTGACGACGAATCACAGATATTGCATCGGAATTGAATAGAAAAGGCACAATGCCGACTTAAGTACTAGAAGACTGACTCTTCCTACTCTCTATGATTTGAACCATTCCTGTGACACTAGTTATAGATTCCGATGCCTCACTTCAGGTTTACTGTATTCCTTGGACCTTCTTATTGACGATGAAACACAGAAATTGCATCGGAATTAAACAGAAAAGGCACAATGCTGACTTAAGTACAAGAAGACTGACTCTTCTTACTGTCTATGATGTAAACCATTCCTGTGACACTATTTATAGATTCCGATGCTTCACATCAGGTGTACTGTATCCCTTGGACCTTCGTATTGACGATGAAACACAGAAATTGCCTCGGAATTAAATACAGAAGGCACAATGCCGACTTTAGAACAAGTAGACTGACTCTTCTTACTGTCTATGTTTGAACCATTCCTGTGACACTAGTAATAGATTCTGATGCTTCACTACAGGTTTACTGTATCCCTCTTACCTTCATATTGACGATGAAACACAGAAATTACATCGGAATTACATACAAAAGGCCAAATGCCGACTTAAGTACATGTAGACTGACTCTTCCTACTGTCTATGTTTTGAACCATTCCTGTGATACTACTTATAGATTCCGATGCTTCGGTTCGGGTGTACTGCATCCCTCGGACCTTCTTATTGACGATGAAACACAGAAATTGCATCGGAATTAAATAGAAAAGGCACAATGCCGACTTAAGTACAAGAGGACGAACTCTTCTTACTGACTATGCTTTTGAACCATTCCTGTGACACTAGTTATAGATTCCGATGCTTCACTTCAGGTTTACTGTATCCCTCTGACCTTCTTATTGACGATGAAACACAGAAATTGCCTCGGAATTAAATACAGAAGGCACAATGCCGTCTTAAGTAGAAGTAGACTGACTCTTCCTACTGTCTATGTTTTAAACGATTCCTTAGACACTAGTTATACATTCCGATGCTTCACTTCAGGTTTACTGTATCCCTCTGACCTTCTTATTGACGATGAAACACAGAAATTGCATCGGAATTAAATACAAACGGCACAATGCCGATTTAAGTACAAGAAGGCTGACTCTTCCTACTGACTATGTTTTGAACCATTTCTGTGACACTAGTTATAGATTCCGATGCTTCACGTCAGGTTTACTGTATCCCTCTGACCTTCTTATTGACGAAGAAACACAGAAATTGCATCGGAATTAAATAAAAATGCACAATGCCGAATTAAGTACAAGAAGCCAGACTCATCTTAATGTCTATGCTTTGAACCATTCCTGTGATACTACTTATAGATTCCGATGCTTCGTTTCAGGTGTACTGCATCCCTCGGACCTTCTTATTGACGATGAAACACAGAAATTGCATCGGAATTAAATAGAAATGGCACAATGCCGACTTAAGTACAAGTAGACTGATTCTTCTTACTGTTTGAACCATTCCTGTGACACTTGTTATAGATTCTGATGCTTCACTTCAGGTTTACTGTATCCCTCTGACCTTCATATTGACGATGAAACACAGAAATTACATCGGAATTAAATACAAAAGGCACAATGCCGACTTAAGTACATATAGACTGACTCTTCCTACTGTCTATGTTTTGAACCATTTCTGTGACACTAGTTATAGATTCCGATGATTCACTTCAGGTTTAGTGCATCCCTCTGACCTTCTTATTGACGATGAAACACAGATATTGCATCGGAATTAAATAGAAAATGCACAATGCCGACTTAAGTACATGAAGACTGATTCTTCCTACTGTCTATGTTTTGAATCATTCCTGTGAGTCTAGTTATACATTCCGATGCTTCACTTCAGGTTTACGTTATCCCTCTGACCTTCTTATTGACGATGAAACACAGAAATTGCATCGGAATTAGATACAAAAATCACAATGCCGACTTAAGTACATTAAGACTGACGCTTCCTACTGTCTATGCTTTGAACCATTCCTATGACACTTGATATAGATTCCGATGCTTCACTTCAGGTTTACTGTATCCCTCTGACCTTCTTATTGACGATGAAACGCAGAAATTGCATCGGAAATAAATACAAAAGGCACAATGCCGAATCAAGTAGAAGAAGACTGATTCTTCCTACTGTCTATGTTTTAAACGATTCCTTAGACACTAGTTATACATTCCGATGCTTCACTTCAGGTTTACTGTATCCCTCTGACCTTCTTATTGACGATGAAACACAGAAATTGCATCGGAATGAAATAGAAAAGGCACAATGCCGACTTAAGTACTAGAAGACTGACTCTTCCTACTCTCTATGTTTTGTACCATTCCTGTGACACTAGTTGTAGATTCCGATGCTTGACTTCAGGTTTACTGTATCTCTTGGACCTTCTTATCGACGATGAGACACAGAGATTGCATCAGAATTAAATACAAAAGGCACAATGCCGACTTAAGTACAAGAAGACTGACTCTTCTTACAGTCTATGTTTTGAACTATTCCTGTGACACTAGTTATAGATTCCGATGCTTCACTTCAGATTTACTGTTTCCCTTGGACCTTCTTATTGACCACGAAACACAGAAATTGCATCGGAATTAAATAGAAAATTCACAATGCCGACTTAAGTACAAGAAGACTGAATCTTCTTTCTGTCTATGATTTGAACCATTCCTGTGACACTAGTTATAGATTCCAATGCTTCACTTCAGGTTTACTGTATCCCGCTGACCTTCTTATTGACGATGAAACATAGAAATTGCATCGGAATTAAACAGAAAAGGCACAATGCAGACTTAAGTACAAGAAGACTGACTCTTCTTACTGTCTATGATTTAAACCATTCCTGTGACACTATTTAAAGATTCCGATGCTTCACATCAGGTGTACCGTATCCCTTGGACCTTCTTATTGACGATGAAACACAGAAATTGCCTCGGAATTAAATACAGAAGGCACAATGCCGACTTAAGAACAAGTAGACTGACTCTTCTTACTGTCTATGTTTTGAACCATTCCTGTGACACTAGTTGTAGATTCTGATGCTTCACTTCAGGTTATCTGTATCCCTCTTACCTTCATATTGACGATGAAACACAGAAATTGCATGGGAATTAAATAATAATGCACAATGCCGAATTACGTACAAGAGGCCTGACTCATCTTAATGTCTATGTTTGAACCATTCCTGTGATACTACTTATAGATTCCGATGCTTCGTTTCAGGTGTACTGCATCCCTCGGACCTTCTTATTGACGATGAAACACAGAAATTGCATCGGAATTAAATAGAAATGGCACAATGCCGACTTAAGTACAAGTAGACTGACTCTTCTTACTGTCTATGATTGGAACCATTCCTGTGACACTAGTTATAGATTCCGAAGCTTTACTTCAGGTGTACTGCATCCCTCGGACCTTCTTATTGACGATGAAACACAGTAATTGCATCGGAATTAAATAGAAAAGGCACAATGCCGACTTAAGTACAAGAGGACAGACTCTTCTTACTGACTATGTTTTGAACCATTCCTGAGACACTAGTTATACATTCCGATGCTTCACTTCAGGTTTACTTTATCCCTCTGACCTTCTTATTGACGATGAAACACAGAAATTGCATCGGAATTAGATACAAAAATCACAATGCCGACTTAAGTACATTAAGACTGACGCTTCCTACTGTCTATGCTTTGAACCATTCCTATGACACTAGTTATAGATTCCGATGCTTCACTTCACGTTTACTGTATCCCTTGGACCTCCTAATTGACGACGAAACACAGAAATTGCATCGGAATGAAATAGAAAAGGCACAATGCCGACTTAAGTACTAGAAGACTGACTCTTCCTACTCTCTATGTTTTGTACCATTCCTGTGACACTAGTTGTAGATTCCGATGCTTGACTTCAGGTTTACTGTATCCCTTGGACCTTCTTATCGACGATGAGACACAGAGATTGCATCGGAATTAAATACAAAAGGCACAATGCCGACTTAAGTACAAGAAG
This sequence comes from Schistocerca serialis cubense, assembly GCF_023864345.2. Lineage (NCBI taxonomy): Eukaryota > Metazoa > Arthropoda > Insecta > Orthoptera > Acrididae > Schistocerca > Schistocerca serialis. Next base: position 12,928,524 of record NW_026047644.1, read on the forward strand.
ACTGACTCTTCTTACAGTCTATGTTTTGAACTATTCCTGTGACACTAGTTATAGATTCCGATGCTTCACTTCAGATTTACTGTTTCCCTTGGACCTTCTTATTGACCACGAAACACAGAAATTGCATCGGAATTAAATAGAAAATTCACAATGCCGACTTAAGTACAAGAAGACTGAATCTTCTTTCTGTCTATGATTTGAACCATTCCTGTGACACTAGTTATAGATTCCAATGCTTCACTTCAGGTTTACTGTATCCCGCTGACCTTCTTATTGACGATGAAACATAGAAATTGCATCGGAATTAAACAGAAAAGGCACAATGCTGACTTAAGTACAAGAAGACTGACTCTTCTTACTGTCTATGATTTAAACCATTCCTGTGACACTATTTAAAGATTCCGATGCTTCACATCAGGTGTACCGTATCCCTTGGACCTTCTTATTGACGATGAAACACAGAAATTGCCTCGGAATTAAATACAGAAGGCACAATGCCGACTTAAGAACAAGTAGACTGACTCTTCTTACTGTCTATGTTTTGAACCATTCCTGTGACACTAGTTGTAGATTCTGATGCTTCACTTCAGGTTATCTGTATCCCTCTTACCTTCATATTGACGATGAAACACAGAAATTGCATGGGAATTAAATAATAATGCACAATGCCGAATTACGTACAAGAGGCCTGACTCATCTTAATGTCTATGTTTGAACCATTCCTGTGATACTACTTATAGATTCCGATGCTTCGTTTCAGGTGTACTGCATCCCTCGGACCTTCTTATTGACGATGAAACACAGAAATTGCATCGGAATTAAATAGAAATGGCACAATGCCGACTTAAGTACAAGTAGACTGACTCTTCTTACTGTCTATGATTGGAACCATTCCTGTGACACTAGTTATAGATTCCGAAGCTTTACTTCAGGTGTACTGCATCCCTCGGACCTTCATATTGACGATGAAACACAGTAATTGCATCGGAATTAAATAGAAAAGGCACAATGCCGACTTAAGTACAAGAGGACAGACTCTTCTTACTGACTATGTTTTGAACCATTCCTGAGACACTAGTTATAGATTCCGATGCTTCACTTCACGTTTACTGTATCCCTCTGACCTTCTTATTGACGATGAAACACAGAAATTGCATCGGAAATAAATACAAAAGGCACAATGCCGAATCAAGTAGAAGAAGACTGACTCTTCCTACTGTCTATGTTTTAAACGATTCCTTGGACACTAGTTATACATTCCGATGCCTCACTTCAGGTTTACTGTATCCCTCTGACCTTCTTATTGACGATGAAAGACAGAAATTGCATCGGAATTAAATACAAACGGCACAATGCCGATTTAAGTACAAGAAGGCTGACTCTTCTTACTGACTATGTTTTGAACCATTTCTGTGACACTAGTTATAGATTCCGATGCTTCACGTTAGGTTTACTGTATCCCTCTGACCTTCGTATTGACGATGAAACACAGAAATTGCATGGGAATTAAATAATAATGCACAATGCCGAATTACGTACAAGAGGCCTGACTCATCTTAATGTCTATGTTTGAACCATTCCTGTGATACTACTTATAGATTCCGATGCTTCGTTTCAGGTGTACTGCATCCCTCGGACCTTCTTATTGACGATGAAACACAGAAATTGCATCGGAATTAAATAGAAATGGCACAATGCCGACTTAAGTACAAGTAGACTGACTCTTCTTACTGTCTATGATTGGAACCATTCCTGTGACACTAGTTATAGATTCCGAAGCTTTACTTCAGGTGTACTGTATCCCTTGGACCTTCTTATTGACGATGAAACACAGATATTGAATCGGAATTAAATACAAAAGGCACAATGCCGACTTAAGTACTAGAAGACTGACTCTTCCTACTGCCTATGTTTTGAACGATTCCTGTGACACTAGCTATACATTCCGATGCTTCACTTCAGGTTTACTGTATCCCACTGACCTTCTTATTGACGATGAATCACAGAATTTGCATCGGAAGTTAATAGAAATTGCACAATGCCGACTTAAGTACATGAAGTCTGACTCGTCTTACTGACTATGTTTTGAACCATTTCTGTGACACTAGTTACAGATTCCGATGCATCACTTCAGGTTTACTGTACGCTTGGACCTTCTTATTGACGACGAATGACAGAAATTGCATCGGAATTAAACGGAAAAGGCACAATGCCGACTTAAGTACAAGAAGACTGACTCTTCTTACTGACTATGCTTTGTCCCATTCCAGTGACACTAGTTATAGATTCCGATGCTTCACTTCCGGTTTACTGTATCCCTTGGACCTTCTTGTTGACGATGAAACACCTAAATTGCATCGGAATTAAATACGAAAGGCACAATGCCGTCTTAAGTACAAGAAGAATGACTCTTCTTACTGACTACGTTTGAACCATTCCTGTGACACCACTGATAGATTCTGGTGCTTCACTCCAGGGTTACTGTATCCCTCTGAGCTTCTTATTGACGATGAAACACAGAAATTGCGTCGCAATTAAATAGAAAAGGCACAATGCCGACTTAAGTACAAGAAGACTGACTCTTCTTACTGTCTATGTTATGAACCACTCCTGTGACACTTGTTATAGATTCCAATGCTTCCCTTCAGGTGTACTGTATCCCTTGGACCTTCTTATTGACGATGAAACACAGAAATTGCCTCGGAATTAAATACAGAAGGCACAATGCCGTCTTAAGTAGAAGTAGACTGACTCTTCTTACTGTCTATGTTTTGAACCATTCCTGTGACACTAGTTATAGATTCTGATGCTTCACTTCAGGTTTACTGTATCCCTCTGACCTTCATATTGACGATGAAACACAGAAATTACATCGGAATTAAATACAAAAGGCACAATGCCGACTTAAGTACATGTAGACTGACTCTTCCTACTGTCTATGTTTTGAACCATTTCTGTGACACTAGTTATAGATTCCGATGATTCACTTCAGGTTTAGTATATCCCTCTGACCTTCTTATTGACGATGAAACACAGAAATTGCATCGGAATTAAATAAAAATGCACAATGCCGAATTAAGTACAAGAAGCCTGACTCATCTTAATGTCTATGGTTTGAACCATTCCTGTGATACTACTTATAGATTCCGATGCTTCGTTTCAGGTGTACTGCATCCCTCGGACCTTCTTATTGACGATGAAACACAGAAATTGCATCGGAAATAAATAGAAATGGCACAATGCCGACTTAAGTACAAGTAGACTGACTCTTCTTACTGTCTATGATTTGAACCATTCCTGTGACACTAGTTATAGATTCCGAAGCTTCACTTCAGGTGTACTGTATCCCTTGGACCTTCTTATTGACGATGAAACACAGATATTGAATCGGAATGAAATACAAAAGGCACAATGCCGACATCAGTACAAGAAGACTGACTCTACCTACTGCCTATGTTTTGACCGATTCCTGTGACACTAGCTATACATTCCGATGCTTCACTTCAGGTTTACTGTATCCCTCTGACCTTCTTATTGACGATGAAACACAGAAATTGCATCGAAAGTTAAGAGAAAAGGCACAATGCCGACTTAAGTACATGAAGTCTGACTCGTCTTACTGACTATGTTTTGAACCATTTCTGTGACACTAGTTACAGATTCCGATGCATCACTTCAGGTTTACTGTAACCTTGGACCTTCTTATTGACGACGAAAGACAGAAATTGCATCGGAATTAAATGGAAAAGGCACAATGCCGACTTAAGTACAATAAGACTGACTCTTCTTACTGACTATGTTTTGTCCCATTCCTGTGACACTAGTTATAGATTCCAATGCTTCACTTCCTGTTTACTGTATCCCTTGGACCTTCTTGTTGACGATGAAACACCTAAATTGCATCGGAATTAAATACGAAAGGCACAATGCCGACTTAAGTACAAGAAGACTGACTCTTCTTACTGACTATGTTTGAACCATTCCTGTGACACCACTGATAGATTCCGGTGCTTCACTTCCGGTTTACTGTATCCCTCTGACCTTCTTATTGACGATGAAACACAGAAATTGCATCGGAAGTTAATAGAAAAGGCACAATGCCGACTTAAGTACATGAAGTCTGACTCTTCTTACTGACTATGTTTTGAACCATTTCTGTGACACTAGTTATAGATTCCGATGCTACACTTCAGGTTTACTGTACCCTTGGACCTTCTTATCGACGACGAAAGACAGAAATTTCATCGGAATTAAATGGAAAAGGCACAATGCCGACGTAAGTACAAGAAGACTGACTCTTCTTACTGACTATGATTTGAACCATTCCTGTGACACTAGTTATAGATTCCGATGCTTCACTTCCGGTTTACTGTATCCCTTGGACCTTCTTATTGACGATGAAACACCGAAATTGCATCGGAATTAAATAAAAAAGGTACAATGCGAACTTATTTACAAGAAGACTGACTCTTCTTACTGACTATGTTTGAACCATTCCTGTGACACCACTGATAGATTCCGGTGCTTCACTTCAGGTTTACTGTATCCCTCTGACCTTCTTATTGACGAAGAAACACAGACATAGCGTCGGAATTAAATAGAAAAAGCACAATGCCTACTTAAGTACAAGAAGACTGACTCTTCTTACTGCCTATGTTTTGAACCATTCCTGTGACACTAGTTACAGATACCGATGCTTCCCTTCTGGTGTACTGCATCCCTTGGACCTTCTTATTGACGACGAAACACAGAAATTGCATCGGAATTAAATACAAAAGGCACAATGCCGACTTAAGTACATGAAGACTGATTCTTCCAACTGTCTATGTTTTGAACCATTCCTATGAGACTAGTTATAAATTCCGACGCTTCACTTCAGGTTTACTGTATCCCTCTGACCTTCTTATTGACGATGAAACACAGAAATTGCATCGGAAATAAATACAAAAGGCACAATGCCGAATCAAGTAGAAGAAGACTGACTGTTCCTACTGTCAATGTTTTGAACGATTCCTTAGACCCTAGTTATACATTCCGATGCTTCACTTCAGGTTTACTGTATCCCTCTGACCTTCTTATTGACGATGAAACACAGAAATTGCATCGGAATTAAATAGAAAAGACACAATGCCGACTTAGGTACCAGAAGACTGACTCTTCTTACTGTCTATGTTTTGAACCATTCCTGTGATACTACTTATTGATTCCGATGCTTCGTTTCAGGTGTACTGCATCCCTCGGACCTTCTTATTGACGATGAAACACAGAAATTGCATCGGAATTAAATAGAAAAGGCACAATGCCGACTTAAGTACAAGAGGACTGACTCTTCTTACTGACTATGCTTTGAACCATTCCTGTGACACTAGTTATAGATTCCGATGCCTCACTTCAGGTTTACTGTATCCCTTGGAACATCTCATTGACGATGAAACACAGAAATTGCATCGGAAATAAATACAAAAGGCACAATGCCGACATAAGTACAAGACGACTGAATCTTCCTACTGTCTATGTTTTGAACGAATCCTGTGACACTAGCTATACATTCCGATGCTTCACTTCAGGTTTACTGTATCCCTCTGACCATCTTGTTGACGATGAAACACAGAAATTGCATCGGAAGTTAATAGAAAAGGCACAATGCCGACTTACGTACATGAAGACTGACTCTTCTTACTGACTATGTTTTGAATCATTTCTGTGACACTAGTTATAGATTCCGATGCTTCACTTCAGGTTAACTGTATCCCTCTGACCTTCTTATTGACGATGAAACACAGAAATTGCATCGGAATTAAATAAAAAGGCACAATGCCGAATTAAGTACAAGAAGACTTACCCTTCTTACTGACTTTGTTTCGAACCATACCTGTGACACTAGTTACAGATTCCGATGCTTCACTTCAGGTTTACTGTATCCCTCTGACCTTCTTACTGACGATGAAACACAGAAATTGCATCGGAATTAAATACAAAAGGCACAATGCCGAATTAAGTACAAGAAGACTGACTCTTCCTACTCTCTATGTTTTGAACCATTCCTGTGACACTTGTTATAGATTCCGATGCTTCATTTCAGGTTTACTGTATCCCTCTGACCTTAATTTTGACGCTGAAACACAGAAATTGCATCATAATTAAATACAAAAGGCACAATGCCGACTCAAGTACAAGAGGACTGACTTTTGTTACTGTCTATGTTTTGAACCATTCCTGTGACACTAGTTATAGATTCCGATGCTTCACTTCAGGTTTACCGTATCCCTAGGACCTTCTTATTGACGACGAAACACAGAAATTACATCGGAATTAAATAGAAAAGGCACAATGCCGACTTAAGTACAAGAAGACTGACTCTTCCTACTGTCTATGATTTGAACCACTCCTGTGACACTAGTTATAGATTCCGATGCTTCACTTCAGGTTTACTGTATCCCTCTGAAATTCTAATTGACGATGAAACACAGAAATTGCATCGGAATTAGATACAAAAAGCACAATGCCGACTTACGTACAAGAGGACTGACTCTTCTTACTGACTATGTTGTGAACATTTCCTGTGAGACCAGTTTTACATTCCGATGCTTCACTATATGTTTACTGTATCCCTTGGACCTTCTTATTGACGATGAAACACAGAAATTGCATTGGAATGAAATGGAAAAGACACAATGCCGACTTCAGTACAGGAAGACTGACTCTTCTTACTGTCTATGATTTGAACCATTCCTGTGACACTAGTTGTAGATTCCGATGCTTGACTTCAGGTTTACTGTATATCTTGGACCTTCTTATCGACGATGAGACACAGAGATTGCATCGGTATTAAATACAAAAGGCACAATGCCGACTTAAGTACAAGAAGACTGACTCTTCTTACAGTCTATGTTTTGAACTATTCCTGTGACACTAGTTATAGATTCCGATGCTTCACTTCAGACTTACTGTTTCCCTTGGACCTTCTTATTGACGACGAAACACAGAAATTGCATCGGAATTAAATAGAAAATTCACAATGCCGACTTAAGTACAAGAAGACTGAATCTTCTTACTGTCTATGATTTGAACCATTCCTGTGACACTAGTTATAGATTCCAATGCTTCACTTCAGGTTTACTGTATCCCGCTGACCTTCTTATTGACGACGAAACATAGAAATTGCATCGGAATTAAACAGAAAAGGCACAATGCTGACTTAAGTACAAGAAGACTGACTTTTCTTACTGTCTATGATTTAAACCATTCCTGTGACACTATTTAAAGATTCCGATGCTTCACATCAGGTGTACTGTATCCCTTGGACCTTCTTATTGACGATGAAACACAGAAATTGCCTCGGAATTAAATACAGAAGGCACAATGCCGACTTAAAAACAAGTAGACTGACTCTTCTTACTGTCTATGTTTTGAACCATTCCTGTGACACTAGTTATAGATTCTGATGCTTCACTTCAGGTTATCTGTATCCCTCTTACCTTCATATTGACGATGAAACACAGAAATTACATCGGAATTAAATACGAAAGGCAAAATGCCGACTTAAGTACATGTAGACTGACTCTTCCTACTGTCTATGTTTTGAACCATTCCTGTGATACTACTTATAGATTCCGATGCTTCGTTTCAGGTGTACTGCATCCCTCGGACCTTCTTATTGACGATGAAACACAGTTATTGCATCGGAATTAAATAGAAAAGGCACAATGCCGACTTAAGTACAAGAGGACAGACTCTTCTTACTGACTATGTTTTGAACCATTCCTGAGACACTAGTTATAGATTCCGATGCTTCACTTCAGGTTTACTGTATCCCTCTGACCTTCTTATTGACGATGAAACACAGAAATTGCATCGGAAATAAATACAAAAGGCACAATGCCGAATCAAGTAGAAGAAGACTGACTCTTCCTACTGTCTATGTTTTAAACGATTCCTTGGAGACTAGTTACACATTCCGATGCTTCACTTCAGGTTTACTGTATCCCTCTGACCTTCGTATTGACGATGAAACACAAAAATTGCATGGGAATTAAATAAAAATGCAGAATGCCGAATTACGTACAAGAGGCCTGACTCATCTTAATGTCTATGTTTTGAACCATTCCTGTGATACTACTTATAGATTCCGATGCTTCGTTTCAGGTGTACTGCATCCCTCGGACCTTCTTATTGACGATGAAACACAGAAATTGCATCGGAATTAAATAGATGTGGCACAATGCCGACTTAAGTACAAGTAGACTGACTCTTCTTACTGTCTATGATTTGAACCATTCCTGTGACACTAGTTATAGATTCCGAAGCTTTACTTCAGGTGTACTGTATCCCTTGGACCTTCTTATTGACGATGAAACACAGATATTGAATCGGAATTAAATACAAATGCACAATGCCGACTTAAGTACTAGAAGACTGACTCTTCCTACTGCCTATGTTTTGAACGATTCCTGTGACACTAGCTATACATTCCGATGCTTCACTTCAGGATTACTGTATCCCACTGACCTTCTTATTGACGATGAATCACAGAAATTGCAACGGAAGTTAATAGAAAATGCACAATGCCGACTTAAGTACATGAAGTCTGACTCGTCTTACTGACTATGTTTTGAACCATTTCTGTGACACTAGTTACAGAATCCGATGCATCACTTCAGGTTTACTGTACCCTTGGACCTTCTTATTGACGACGAAAGACAGAAATTGCATCGGAATTAAACGGAAAAGGCACAATGCCGACTTAAGTACAAGAAGACTGACTCTTCTTACTGACTATGCTTTGTCCCATTCCAGTGACACTAGTTATAGATTCTGATGCTTCACTTCCGGTTTACTGTATCCCTTGGACCTTCTTGTTGACGATGAAACACCTAAATTGCATCGGAATTAAATACAGAAGGCACAATGCTGACTTAAGTACAAGTAGACTGACTCTTCTTACTGTCTATGTTTTGAACCATTCCTGTGACACTAGTTATAGATTTCCATGATTCACTTCAGGTTTACTGTATCCCTTGGACCTTCTTATTGACGATGAAAAACAGATATTGCATCGGAATTAAATAAAAAAGGCACAATGCCAACTTAGGTACAAGAAGATTCACTCTTCTTACTGTCTTTGTTTTGAACCATTCCTGTGACACTAGTTATAGATTCCGATGCTTCGTTTCAGGTGTACTGCATCCCTCGGACCTTCTTATGGACGATGAAACACAGAAATTGCATCGGAATCAAATAGAAAATTCACAATGCCGACTTAAGTACAAGAGGACTGACTCTTCCTACTCTCTATGTTTTGAACCATTCCTGTGACACTAGTTATAGATTCCGATGCTTCACTTCAGGTTTACTGTATCCCTCTGACCATATTTTTGACGCTGAAACACAGAAATTGCATCATAATTAAATAATAAAGGCACAATGCCGACTTAAGTACTAGAAGACTGACTCTTATAACTGACTATGTTCTGAACCATTCCTGTGACACTAGTTATACATTCCGATGCTTCACTTCGGGTTTACTGTATCCCTCAGACCATCTTATTGACGATGAAACACAGAAATTGCATCGGAAGTTAATAGAAAAGTCACAATGCCGACTTAAGTACATGAAGTCTGACTCTTCTTACTGACTATGTTTTGAACCATTTCTGTGACACTAGTTATAGATTCCGATGCTTCAGTTCAGGTTTACTGTCCCCTTGGACCTTCTTATTGAAGACGAAAGACAGAAATTGCATCGGAATTAAATAGAAAAGGCACAATGCCGACTTAAGTACAAGAAGACTGACTCTTCTTACTTTCTATGTTAGAACCATTCATGTGACACCACTGATAGATTCCGGTGCTTCACTTCAGGTTTACTGTATCCCTCGGACCTTCTTATTGACGATGAAACACAGAAATTGCATCGGAATTAGATACAAAAAGCACAATGCCGACTTAAGTGCAAGAGGACTGACTCTTCTTACTGACTATGTTGTGAACATTTCCTGTGAGACCAGTTTTAGATTCCGATGCTTCACTATATGTTTACTGTATCCCTTGGACCTTCTTATTGACGATGAAACACAGAAATTGCATCGGAATTAAATAGAAAAGGCACAATGCCGACTTCAGTACAGGAAGACTGACTCATCTTACTGTCTATGATTTGAACCATTCCTGTGACACTAGTTATAGATTCCGAAGCCTCACTTCAGGTGTACTGTATCCCTTGGACCTTCTTATTGACGATGAAACACAGAAATTGCATCGGAATTAAATACAAAAGGCACAATGCCGACTTAAGTACAAGTAGACTGACTCTTCTTACTGTCTATGATTGGAACCATTCCTGTGACACTAGTTATAGATTCCGAAGCTTCACTTCAGGTGTACTGTATCCCTTGGACCTTCTTATTGACGATGAAACACAGAAATTGCATCGGAATTTAATACAAAAGGCACAATGCCGACTTATGTACAAGAAGACTGACTCTTCCTACTGTCTATGTTTTGAACGATTCCTGTGACACTAGCTATACATTCCGATGCTTCACTTCAGGTTTACTGTATCCCTCTGACCTTCTTATTGACGATGAAACACAGAAATTGCAATGGAAGTTAATAGAAGGCACAATGCCGACTTAAGTACATGAAGTCTGACTCTTCTTACTGACTATGTTTTGAACCATTTCTGTGACACTAGTTATAGATTCCGATGCTTCACTTCAGGTTTACTGTCCCCTTGGACCTACTTATTGACGACGAAAGACAGAAATTGCTTCGGAATTAAATAGAAAAGGCACAATGCCGACTTAAGTACAAGAAGACTGACTCTTCTTACTGTCTAATTTTTGAACCATTCCTGTGACACTAGTTATAGATTCCGATGCTTCCCTTCAGGTGTACTGCATCCCTTGGACATTCTTATTGACGATGAAACACAGAAATTGCATCGGAATTAAATAGAAAAGGCACAATGCCGACTTAAGTACAAGAAGACTGACTCCTCCAACTGTCTATGTTTTGAACCATTCCTGCGACACTAGTTATAGATTCCGATGCTTCACTTCAGGTTTACTGTATCCCTCTGAAATTATAATTGACGATGAAACACAGAAATTGCATCGGAATTAGATACAAAAGGCACAATGCCGACTTAAGTATAAGAAGACTGACTCTTCCTACACTCTATGTTTTGAACCATTCCTGTGACACTAGTTATAGATTCCGATGCTTCACTTCAGGCTTACTGTATCCCTCTGACCATATTTTTGACGCTGAAACACAGAAATTGCATCATAATTAAATACAAAAGGCACAATGCCGAATTAAGTACAAGAAGACTGACTCTTATTACTGTCTATGTTTTGAACCATTCCTATGACACTAGTTATACATTCCGATGCTTCACTTCAGGTTTACTGTATCCCTCAGACCTTCTTATTGACGATGAAACACAGAAATTGCATCGGAAGTTAATAGAAAAGTCACAATGCCGACTTAAGTACATGAAGTCTGACTCTTCTTACTGACTATGTTTTGAACCATTCCTGTGACACTAGTTTTAGATTCCGATGCTTCCCTTCAGGTGTACTGCATCCCTTGGAACTTCTTATTGACGATGAAACACAGAAATTGCATCGGAATTAAATAGAAAAGGCACAATGCTGACTTAAGTACAAGAAGACTGACTCTTCTTACTTTCTATGTTTGAACCATTCATGTGACACCACTGATATATTCCGGTGCTTCACTTCAGGTTTACTGTATCCCTCTGACCTTCTTATTGACGATGAAACACAGAAATTGCGTCGGAATTAAATAGAAAAGGCACAATGTTGACTTCAGTACAAGAAGACTGACTCTTCTAACTGTCTATGTTTTGAACCATTCCTGTGACACTAGTTTTAGATTCCGATGCTTCCCATCAGGTGTACTGCATCCCTTGGACCTTCTTATTGACGATGAAACACAGAAATTGCATCGGAATTAAATAGAAAAGGCACAATGCCGACTTAAGTACACGAAGACTGACTCATCCTACTGTCTATGATTTGAACCATTCCTGTGACACTAGTTATAGATTCCGATGCTTCACTTCAGGTTTACTGTATCCCTCTGAAATTCTAATTGACGATGAAACACAGAAATTGCATCGGAATTAGATACAAAAAGCGCAATGCCGACTTAAGTGCAAGAGGACTGACTCTTCTTACTGACTATGTTGTGAACATTTCCTGTGAGACCAGTTTTAGATTCCGATGCTTCACTATATGTTTACTGTATCCCTTGGACCTTCTTATTGACGATGAAACACAGAAATTGCATCGGAATTAAATAGAAAAGGCACAATGACGACTTCAGTACAGGAAGACTGACTCATCTTACTGTCTATGATTTGAACCATTCCTGTGACACTAGTTATAGATTCCGAAGCCTCACTTCAGGTGTACTGTATCCCTTGGACCTTCTTATTGACGATGAAACACAGAAATTGCATCGGAATTAAATACAAAAGGCACAATGCCGACTTAAGTACAAGTAGACTGACTCTTCTTACTGTCTATGATTGGAACCATTCCTGTGACACTAGTTATAGATTCCGAAGCTTCACTTCAGGTGTACTGTATCCCTTGGACCTTCTTATTGACGATGAAACACAGAAATTGCATCGGAATTTAATACAAAAGGCACAATGCCTACTTATGTACAAGAAGACTGACTCTTCCTACTGTCTATGTTTTGAACGATTCCTGTGACACTAGCTACACATTCCGATGCTTCACTTCAGGTTTACTGTATCCCTCTGACCTTCTTATTGACGATGAAACACAGAAATTGCAATGGAAGTTAATAGAAGGCACAATGCCGACTTAAGTACATGAAGTCTGACTCTTCTTACTGACTATGTTTTGAACCATTTCTGTGACACTAGTTATAGATTCCGATGCTTCACTTCAGGTTTACTGTCCCCTTGGACCTTCTTATTGACGACGAAAGACAGAAATTGCTTCGCAATTAAATAGAAAAGGCACAATGCCGACTTAAGTACAAGAAGACTGACTCTTCTTACTGTCTAATTTTTGAACCATTCCTGTGACACTAGTTATAGATTCCGATGCTTCCCTTCAGGTGTACTGCATCCCTTGGACATTCTTATTGACGATGAAACACAGAAATTGCATCGGAATTAAATAGAAAAGGCACAATGCCGACTTAAGTACAAGAAGACTGACTCTTCCAACTGTCTATGTTTTGAACCATTCCTGAGACACTTGTTATAGATTCCGATGCTTCACTTCAGGTTTACTGTATCCCTCTGAAATTCTAATTGACGATGAAACACAGAAATTGCGTCGGAATTAAATAGAAAAGGACAATGCCGACTTAAGTACAAGAAGACTGACTCTTCTTACTGTCTATGCTTTGAACCATTCCTGTGACACTAGTTATAGATTCCGATGCTTCCCTTCAGGCGTACTGCATCCCCTGGACCTTCTTATTGACGATGAAACACAGAAATTGCATCGGAATTAAATACAAAAGGCACAATGCCGACTTAAGTACAAGAAGACTGACTCTTCTTACTGACTATGCTTTGAACCATTCCTTTGACACTAGTTATACATTCCGATGCTTCACTTCAGGTTTACGGTATCCCTCTGACCTTCTTATGGACGATGAAACACAGACATTGCATCGGAATTAAATAGAAAATTCACAATGCCGACTTAAGTACAAGAAGACTGATTCTTCTTACTGTCTATGTTTTTAACCATTCCTGTGATACTAGTTATAGATTCCGATGTTCACTTCAGGTTTACTGTAACCCTCTGACCTTCTTATTGACGATGAAACACAGAAATTGCATCGGAATTAAATACAAAAGGCACAATGCCGACTTAAGTACAAGAAGACTGACTCTTCTTACTGACTATGTTGTGAACACTTCCTGTGAGACCAGTTTTAGATTTCGATGCTACACTATTAGTTTACTGTATCCCTTGGACCTTCTTATTGACGATGAAACACAGAAATAGCATCGGAATTAAATAGAAATGGCACAATGCTGACTTAAGTACAAGAAGACTGACTCTTCTCACTGTCTATGTTTTGAACCATTCCTGTGACACTAGTTATAGATTCCGATGATCCTCTTCAGGTTTACATTATCCCTCTGACCTTCTTATTGACGATGAAAAACAGATATTGCATCGGAATTAAATAGAAAAGGCACAATGCCGACTTAGGTACAAGAAGACTCTCTCTTCTTACTGTCTATGTTTTGAACCATTCCTGTGACACTAGTTATAGATTCCGATGCTTCGTTTCAGGTGTACTGCATCCCTCGGACCTTCTTATTGACGATGAAACACAGAAATTGCATCGGAATTAAATAGAAAAGGCACAACGCCGACTTAAGTACATGAAGACTGACTCTTCTTACTGTCTATGATTTAAACCATTCCTGAGACACTAGTTATAGATTCCGAAGCCTCACTTCAGGTGTACTGTATCCCTTGGACCTTCTTATTGACGATGAAATACAGACATTGCATCGGAATTAAATACAAAAGGCACAATGCCGACTTAAGAGCAAGTAGACTGACACTTCTTACTGTCTATGTTTTGAACCATTCCTGTGACACTAGTTATAGATTCTGATGCTTCACTTCAGGTTTACTGTATCCCTCTGACCTACTTATTGAAGATGAAAAACAGAAATTGCATCGGAATAAAATACAAAAGGCACAATGCCGACATAATACAAGACGACTGATTCTTCCTACTGTCTATGTTTTGAACGATTCTTGTGACACTAGCTATACATTCCGATGCTTCACTTCAGGTTTACTGTATCGCTCAGACCATCTTATTGACGATGAAACACAGAAATTGCATCGGAAGTTAATAGAAAATGCTCAATGCCGACTTAAGTACATGAAGACTGACTCTTCTTACTGCCTATGTTTTGAACCATTTCTGTGACACTAGTTATAGATTCCGATGCTTCACTTCAGGTTCACTGTACCCTTGGACCTTCTTCTTGACGATGAAACACAGAATTTGCATCGGAATTAAATAAAAAGCCACAATGCCGAATTAAGTACAAGAAGACTGACGCTTCTTACTGACTATGTTTTGAACCATTCCTGTGACACTAGTTATAGATTCCGATGCTTCACTTCAGGTTTACTGTATCCCTCTGACCTTCTTATTGACGATGAAACACAGAAATTGCATCGGAATTAAATTCAAAAGGCACAATGCCGAATTAAGTAGAAGTAGACTGACGGTTCCTACTCTCTATGCTTTGAACCATTCCTGTGACATTAGTTATAGATTCCGATGCTTCACTTCAGGTTTACTGTATCCCTCTGACCATATTTTTGACACTGAAACACAGAAATTGCATCATAATTAAATAAAAAAGGCACAATGCCGACTTAAGTACTAGAAGACTGACTCTTACTACTGACTATGTTCTGAACCATTCCTGTGACACTAGTTATACATTCCGATGCTTCACTTCAGGTTTACTGTATCCCTCAGACCTTCTTATTGACGATGAAACACAGAAATTGCATCGGAAGTTAATAGAAAAGTCACAATGCCGACTTAAGTACATGAAGTCTGACTCTTCTTACTGACTATGTTTTGAACCATTCCTGTGACACTAGTTATAGATTCCGATGCTTCAGTTCAGGTTTACTGTCCCCTTGGACCTTCTTATTGAAGACGAAAGACAGAAATTGCATCGGAATTAAATAGAAAAAGCACAATGCCGACTTAAGTACAAGAAGACTGACTCTTCTTACTTTCTATGTTAGAACCATTCATGTGACACCACTGATAGAGTCCAGTGCTTCACTTCAGGTTTACTGTATCCCTCTGACCTTCTTATTGACGATGAAACACAGAAATTGCATCGGAATTAGATACAAAAAGCACAATGCCGACTTAAGTGCAAGAGGACTGACTCTTCTTACTGACTATGTTGTGAACATTTCCTGTGAGACCAGTGTTAGATTCCGATGCTTCACTATATGTTTACTGTATCCCTTGGACCTTCTTATTGACGATGAAACACAGAAATTGCATCGGAATTAAATAGAAAAGGCACAATGCCGACTTCAGTACAAGAAGACTGACTCATCTTACTGTCTATGATTTGAACCATTCCTGTGACACTAGTTATAGATTCCGAAGCCTCACTTCAGGTGTACTGTACCCTTGAACCTTCTTATTGACGATGAAACACAGAAATTGCATCGGAATTAAATACAAAAGGCACAATGCCGACTTAAGTACAAGTAGACTGACTCTTCTTACTGTCTATGATTGGAACCATTCCTGTGACACTAGTTATAGATTCCGAAGCTTCACTTCAGGTGTACTGTATCCCTTGGACCTTCTTATTGACGATGAAACACAGAAATTGCATCGGAATTTAATACAAAAGGCACAATGCCGACTTATGTACAAGAAGACTGACTCTTCCTACTGTCTATGTTTTGAACGATTCCTGTGACACTAGCTATACATTCCGATGCTTCACTTCAGGTTTACTGTATACCTCTGACCTTCATATTGACGATGAAACACAGAAATTGCAATGGAAGTTAATAGAAGGCACAATGCCGACTTAAGTACATGAAGTCTGACTCTTCTTACTGACTATGTTTTGAACCATTTCTGTGACACTAGTTATAGATTCCGGTGCTTCACTTCAGGTTTACTGTCCCCTTGGACCTTCTTATTGACGACGAAAGACAGAAATTGCTTCGGAATTAAATAGAAAAGGCACAATGCTGACTTAAGTACAAGAAGACTGACTCTTCTTACTGTCTAATTTTTGAACCATTCCTGTGACACTAGTTATAGATTCCGATGCTTCCCTTCAGGTGTACTGCATCCCTTGGACATTCTTATTGACGATGAAACACAGAAATTGCATCGGAATTAAATAGAAAAGGCACAATGCCGACTTAAGTACAAGAAGACTGACTCTTCCAACTGTCAATGTTTTGAACCATTCCTGCGACACTAGTTATAGATTCCGATGCTTCACTTCAGGTTTACTGTATCCCTCTGAAATTCTAATTGACGATGAAACACAGAAATTGCATCGGAATTAGATACAAAAAGCACAATGCCGAATTAAGTACAAGAAGACTGACTCTTCTTACTGACTATGTTTTGAACCATTCCTGTGACACTAGTTATAGATTCCGAAGCTTCACTTCAGATGTACTGTATCCCTTGGACTTTATTATTGACGATGAAACACAGAAATTGCATCGGAATTAAATACGAAAGGCACAATGCCGACTTAAGTACAAGCAGACTGACTCTTCTTACTGTCTATGTTTTGAACCATTCCTGTGACACTAGTTATAGATTCTGATGCTTCACTTCAGGTTTACGGTATCCCTCTGACCTTCTTATTGACGATGAAACACAGAAATTGCATCGGAAGTTAATAAAAATGGCACAATGCCGACTTAAGTACATAAAGACTGACTCTTGTTACTGACTATGTTTTGAACCATTTCTGTGACACTAGTTATAGATTCCGATGCTTCATTTCAGGTTTACTGTACCCTTGGACCTTCTTATTGACAATGAAACACAGAAATTGCATCGGAATTAAATAAAAAGACACAATGCCGAATTAAGTACAAGAAGACTGACTCTTCTTACTGACTATGTTTTGAACCATTCCTGTGACACTAGTTATAGATTCCGATGGTTCACTTTAGGTTTACTGTATCCCTCTGACCTTCTTATTGACGATGAAACACAGAAATTGCATCGGAATTAAATACAAAGTGCACAATGCCGACTTAAGTACAAGAAAACTGACTCTTCCTACTCTCTATGTTTTGAACCATTCCTGTGGCACTAGTTATAGATTCCGATGCTTCACTTCAGATTTCCTGTATCCCTCTGACCTTATTTTTTACGCAGATACACAGAAATTGCATCATAATGAAATACAAAAGGCACAATGCCGACTTATGTACAAGAAGACTGACTCTTATTACTGTCTATGTTTTGAACCATTCCTGTGACACTAGTTATAGATTCCGATGCTTCACTTCAGGTTTACTGTATCCCTTGGGCCTTCATATTGACGATGAAGCACAGAAATTGCATCGGAATTAAATACAAATGGCACAATGCCGCCTTATGTACAAGAAGACTGACTCATCTTACTGTCTATGTTTTGAACCATTCCTCTGACGCTAGTTATAGATTCCGATGCTTCACTTCAGGTTTACTGTATCCCTTGGACCTTCTTATTGACGACGAAACACAGAAATTGCATCGGAATTAAATAGAAAAGGCACAATGCCGACTTAAGTACAAGTAGACTGACTCTTCTTACTGTCTATGATTGGAACCATTCCTGTGACACTAGTTATAGATTCCGAAGCTTCACTTCAGGTGTACTGTATCCCTTGGACCTTCTTATTGACGATGAAACACAGAAATTGCATCGGAATTTAATACAAAAGGCACAATGCCGACTTATGTACAAGAAGACTGACTCTTCCTACTGTCTATGTTTTGAACGATTCCTGTGACACTAGCTATACATTCCGATGCTTCACTTCAGGTTTACTGTATACCTCTGACCTTCATATTGACGATGAAACACAGAAATTGCAATGGAAGTTAATAGAAGGCACAATGCCGACTTAAGTACATGAAGTCTGACTCTTCTTACTGACTATGTTTTGAACCATTTCTGTGACACTAGTTATAGATTCCGGTGCTTCACTTCAGGTTTACTGTCCCCTTGGACCTTCTCATTGACGACGAAAGACAGAAATTGCTTCGGAATTAAATAGAAAAGGCACAATGCTGACTTAAGTACAAGAAGACTGACTCTTCTTACTGTCTAAATTTTGAACCATTCCTGTGACACTAGTTATAGATTCCGATGCTTCCCTTCAGGTGTACTGCATCGTTTGGACATTCTTATTGACGATGAAACACAGAAATTGCATCGGAATTAAATAGAAAAGGCACAATGCCGACTTAAGTACAAGAAGACTGACTCTTCCAACTGTCAATGTTTTGAACCATTCCTGCGACACTAGTTATAGATTCCGATGCTTCACTTCAGGTTTACTGTATCCCTCTGAAATTCTAATTGACGATGAAACACAGAAATTGCATCGGAATTAGATACAAAAAGCACAATGCCGAATTAAGTACAAGAAGACTGACTCTTCTTACTGACTATGTTTTGAACCATTCCTGTGACACTAGTTATAGATTCCGAAGCTTCACTTCAGATGTACTGTATCCCTTGGACTTTATTATTGACGATGAAACACAGAAATTGCATCGGAATTAAATACAAAAGGCACAATGCCGACTTAAGTACAAGCAGACTGACTCTTCTTACTGTCTATGTTTTGAACCATTCCTGTGACACTAGTTATAGATTCTGATGCTTCACTTCAGGTTTACGGTATCCCTCTGACCTTCTTATTGACGATGAAACACAGAAATTGCATCGGAAGTTAATAAAAATGGCACAATGCCGACTTAAGTACATAAAGACTGACTCTTGTTACTGACTATGTTTTGACCCATTTCTGTGACACTAGTTATAGATTCCGATGCTTCATTTCAGGTTTACTGTACCCTTGGACCTTCTTATTGACGATGAAACACAGAAATTGCATCGGAATTAAATAAAAAGACACAATGCCGAATTAAGTACAAGAAGACCGACTCTTCTTACTGACTATGTTTTGAACCATTCCTGTGACACTAGTTATAGATTCCGATGCTTCACCTTAGGTTTACTGTATCCCTTGGGCCTTCATATTGACGATGAAGCACAGAAATTGCATCGGAATTAAATACAAATGGCACAATGCCGCCTTATGTACAAGAAGACTGACTCATCTTACTGTCTCTGTTTTGAACCATTCCTCTGACGCTAGTTATAGATTCCGATGCTTCACTTCAGGTTTACTGTATCCCTTGGACCTTCTTATTGACGACGAAACACAGAAATTGCATCGGAATTAAATAGAAAAGGCACAATGCCGACTTAAGTACAAGAAGACTGACTCTTCGTACTGTCTATGATTTGAACCATTCCTGTGACACTAGTTATAGATTCCGATGCTTCACTTCAGGTTTACTGCATCCCTCTGACCTTATTTGGGACGCTGAAACACAGAAATTGCATCATAATGAAATACAAAAGGCACAATGCCGACTTAAGTACAAGAAGACTGACTCTTATTACTGTCTATGTTTTAAACCATTCCTGTGACACTAGTTATAGATTCCGATGCTTCACTTCAGGTTTACTGTATCATTCTGACCTTCTTATTGACGATGAAACACAGAAATTGCATCGGAATTAAATAGAAAAGGCACAAAGCCGACTTAAGTACATGAAGGCTGACTCTTCTTACTGTCTATGATTTGAAACATTCCTGTGACACTAGTTATAGATTCCAAAGCTTCACTTCAGATGTACTGTATCCCTTGGACTTTCTTATTGACGATGAAACACAGAAATTGCACCGGAATTAAATACAAAAGGCAAAATGCCGACTTAAGTACAAGTAGACTGACTCTTCTTACTGTCTATGATTTGAACCATTCCTGTGACACTAGTTCTAGATTCCGATGGTTCACTTTAGGTGTACTGTATCCCTTGGACCTTCTTATTGACGATGAAACACAGAAATTGCATCGGAATTAAATACAAAAGGCACAATGGCGACTTAAGTACAAGAAAACTGACTCTTCCTACTCTCAATGTTTTGAACCATTCCTGTGACACTAGTTACAGATTCCGATGCTTCACTTCAGGATTACTGTATCCCTCTGACCTTATTTTTGACGCTGAAACACAGAAATTTCATCATAATGAAATACAAAAGGCACAATGCCGACTTAAGTACAAGAAGACTGACTCTTATTACTGTCTATGTTTTGAACCATTCCTGTGACACTAGTTATAGATTCCGATGCTTCACTTCAGGTTTACTGTATCCCTTGGACCTTCATATTGACGATGAAGCACAGAAATTGCATCGGAATTAAATACAAAAGGCACAATGCCGACTTATGTACAAGAAGACTGACTCATCTTACTGTCTATGTTTTAAACCATTCCTCTGACGCTAGTTATAGATTCCGATGCTTCACTTCAGGTTTACTGTATCCCATGGACCTTCATATTGACGACGATACACAGAAATTGCATCGGAATTAAATAGAAAAGGCACAATGCCGACTTAAGTACAAGAAGACTGACTCTTCGTACTGTCTATGATTTGAACCATTCCTGTGACACTAGTTATAGATTCCGATACTTCACTTCAGGTTCACTTTATCCCTCTGAAATTCTAATTGACGATGAAACACAGAAATTGCATCGGAAATAAATACAAACGGCACAATGCCGACTCAAATTCAAGTAGACTGACTCTTCTTACTGTCGATGTTTTAAATCATTCCTGTGACACTAGGTATACATTCCGATGCTTCACTTTATGTTTACTGTATCCCTTGGACCTTCTTATTGACGATGAAACACTGAAATTGCATCGGAATTAAATAGAAAAGGCACAATGCCGACTTCAGTACAGGAAGACTGACTCATCTTACTGTCTATGATTTGAACCATTCCTGTGACACTAGTTATAGATTCCGAAGCCTCACTTCAGGTGTACTGTATCCCTTGGACCTTCTTATTGACGATGAAACACAGAAATTGCATCGGAATTAAATACAAAAGGCACAATTCCGACTTAAGTACAAGTAGACTGACTCTTCTTACTGTCTATGATTGGAACCATTCCTGTGACACTAGTTATAGATTCCGAAGCTTCACCTCAGGTGTACTGTATCCCTTGGACCTTCTTATTGACGATGAAACACAGAAATTGCATCGGAATTAAATACAAAAGCACAATGCCGACTTATGTACAAGAAGACTGACTCTTCCTACTGTCTATGTTTTGTACGATTCCTGTGACACTAGCTATACATTCCGATGCTTCACTTTAGGTTTACTGTATCCCTCTGACCTTCTTATTGACGATGAAACACAGAAATTGCAATGGAAGTTAATAGAAGGCACAATGCCGACTTAAGTACATGAAGTCTGACTCTTCTTACTGACTATGTTTTGAACCATTTCTGTGACACTAGTTATAGATTCCGATGCTTCACTTCAGGTGTACTGTATCCCTTGGACCTTCTTATTGACGATGAAATACAGAAATTGCATCGGAATTAAATACAAAAGGCACAATGCCGACTTAAGTACAAGTAGAATGACTCTTCTTACTGTCTATGTTTTGAACCATTCCTGTGACACTAGTTATAGATTCTGATGCTTCACTTCAGGTTTACTGTATCCCTCTGACCTTCTTATTGAAGATGAAACACAGAAATTGCATCGGAATAAAATACAAAAGGCACAATGCCGACATAATACAAGACGACTGAATCTTCCTACTGTCTATGTTTTGAACGATTCTTGTGACACTAGCTATACATTCCGATGCTTCACTTCAGGTTTACTGTATCGCTCAGACCATCTTATTGACGATGAAACACAGAAATTGCATCGGAAGTTAATAGAAAATGCTCAATGCCGACTTAAGTACATGAAGACAGACTCTTCTTACTGTCTATGTTTTGAACCATTTCTGTGACACTAGTTATAGATTCCGATGCTTCACTTCAGGTTCACTGTACCCTTGGACCTTCTTATTGACGATGAAACACAGAAATTGCATCGGAATTAAATAAAAAGCCACAATGCCGAATTAAGAACAAGAAGACTGACTCTTCTTACTGACTACGTTTTGAACCATTCCTGTGACACTAGTTATGGATTCCGATGCTTCACTTCAGGTTTACTGTATCCCTCTGACCTTCTTATTGACGATGAAACACAGAAATTGCATCGGAATTAAATTCAAAAGGCACAATGCCGAATTAAGTACAAGTAGACTGACTGTTCCTACTCTCTATGCTTTGAACCATTCCTGTGACACTAGTTATAGATTCCGATGCTTCACTTCAGGTTTACTGTATCCCTCTGACCTTCTTATTGACGATGAAACACAAAAATTGCATCGGAATTAAATTCAAAAGGCACAATGCCGACTTAAGTACAAGAAAACCGACTGTTCCTACTCTCTATGTTTTGAACCATTCCTGTGACACTAGTTATAGATTCCGATGCTGCGCTTCAGGTTTACTGCATCCCTCTGACCTTATTTTTGACGCTGAAACATAGAAATTGCATCGGAATTAAATAGAAAAGGCACAATGCCGACTTAAGTACATGAAGACTGACTCTTCTTACTGTCCATGATTTGAAACATTCCTGTGACACTAGTTATAGATTCCGAAGCTTCACTTCAGATGTACTGTATCCCTTGCACTTTATTACTGACGATGAAACACAGAAATTGCATCGGAATTAAATACAAAAGGCACAATGCCGACTTAAGTACAAGTAGACAGACTCTTCTTACTGTCTATGATTTGAACCATTCCTGTGACACTAGTTCTAGATTCCGAAGCTTCACCTCAGGTGTACTGTATCCCTTGGACCTTCTTATTGACGATGAAACACAGAAATTGCATCGGAATTAAATACAAAAGGCACAATGCCGACTTAAGTACAAGCAGACTGAATCTTCCTACTGTCTATGTTTTGTACGATTCCTGTGACACTAGCTATACATTCCGATGCTTCACGTCAGGTTTACTGTACCCTTGGACCTTCTTATTGACGATGAAGCACAGAAATTGCATCGGAATTAAATACAAGAGGCACAATGCCGAATTAAGTACAAGAAGACTGACTCTTCTTACTGTCTATGTATTGAACCATTCCTGTGACACTAGTTATAGATTCCGATGCTTCACTTCAGGTTTACTGTACCCTTGGACCTTCTTATTGTCGATGAAACACAGAAATTGCATCGGAATTAAATAAAAAGACACAATGCCGAATTAAGTACAAGAAGACTGACTCTTCTTACTGACTATGTGTTGAACCATTCCTGTGATACTAGTTATAGTTTCCGATGCTTCAGTTCAGGTTTACTGCATCCCTCTGACCTAATTTGTGACGCTGAAACACAGAAATTGCATCATAATGAAATACAAAAGGCACAATGCCGACTTAAGTACAAGGAAACTGACCCTTCTTACTGTCTATGTTTTGAACCATTCCTGTGACACTAGTTATAGATTCCGATGATCCACTTCAGGTTTACTGTATCCCTCTGACCTTCGTATTGACGATGAAACACAGAAATTGCATCGGAATTAAATACAAACGCACAATGCCAACTCAAATTCAAGTAGACTGACTCTTCTTACTGTCGATGT
The DNA here is from genome assembly GCF_023864345.2 of Schistocerca serialis cubense. NCBI lineage: Eukaryota > Metazoa > Arthropoda > Insecta > Orthoptera > Acrididae > Schistocerca > Schistocerca serialis. The sequence continues at coordinate 12,952,920 of NW_026047644.1, forward strand.
TTTAAATCATTCCTGTGACACTAGGTATACATTCCGATGCTTCACTTCAGGTTTACTGTATACCTCTGAACTTCTTATTGACGATGAAACACAGAAATTGCATCGGATTTAAATAGAAAAGGCACATTGCCGACTTAAGTACAAGAAGACTGACTCTTCTTACTGACTATGTTTTGAACCATTCCTGTGACACTAGTTATAGATTCCGATGCTTCACTTCACGTTTACTGTATCCCTATGACCTTCTTAATGACGATGAAACACAGAAATTACATCGGAATTAAATGAAGAAGGCACAATGCAGACTTAAGTACAAGAAGACTGACTCTTCCTACTCTCTATGATTTGAACCATTCCTGTGACACTAGTTATAGATTCCGATGCTTCACGTTAGGTTTACTGTATCCCTCTAACCTTCTTATTGACGATGAAACACAGAAATTGCATCGGAATTAAATTCAAAAGGCACAATGCCGACTTAAGTACAAGAGGACTGACTCTTCTTGCTGTCTATGTTTTGAAACATGCCTGTGACACTAGTTATAAATTCCGATGCTTCACTTCAGGTTTACTGTTTCCCTTGGACCTTCTTATTGACGACGAAACACAGAAATTTCATCGGAATTACATTGAAAAGGCACAATGCCGACTTAAGCTCAAGAAGACTGACCCTTCCTATTGTCTATGTTTTGAAACATTCCTGTGACACTAGGTATAGATTCCGATACTTCACTTCAGGTTTACTGTATCCCTCTGTCCTTCTTATTGACGATGAAACACTGAAATTGCATCGGAATTGAATAGAAAAGGCACAATGCCGACTTAAGTACAAGAAGACAGACTCTTCTTACTGTCTATGTTTTGAACCATTCCAGTGACACTAGTTATAGATTCCGATGCTTCACTTCAGGTTTACGGTACCCCTCTGACCTTCCTATTGAAGATGAAACAAAGAAATTGCATCGGAATTAAATAGAAAAGGCACAATGCCGACTTAAGTACAAGAAGACTAACTCATCTTACTGTCCATGTTTTGAACCATTCCTGTGACACTAGTTATAGATTCCGATGCTTCACATCAGGTTTACTTTATCCCTTGGACCTTCTTATTAACGATGAATCACAGATATTACATCGGAATTAATTAGAAAAGGCACAATGCCGACTTATGTACAAGAAGACTGACACATCTTACTGTCTATGATTTGAACTATTCCTGTGACACTAGTTATAGATTCCGATGACTAACTTCAGGTTTACTGTATTCCTCTGGCCTTCTTATTGACGATAAAACACAAAAATTTCATCTGAATTAAATACAAAAGGCACAATGCCGACTAAAGTACAAGAAGACTGACTCTTCTTAATGACTATGTTTTGAACATTTCCTGTGAGATTCCGATGCTTCACTATATGTTTACTGTATACCTTGGACCTTCTTATTGACGATGAAACACAGAAATTGCATCGGAATTAAATACATAAGGCACAATGCCGACCTAAGTACAATAAGACTGACTCTTCTTACTGTATATGTTTTGAACCATTCCTGTGACACTAGTTATTGATTCCGATGCTTCACATCAGGTTTACTGTATACCTCTGACCTTCTTATTGACGATGAAACACAGAAATTGCATCGGAATTAAACACAAAAGGCACAATGCCGACTTAAGTACAAAAAGTCTGACTCTTCTTACTGTCTATGTTTTGAATTATCCTGTGACACTAGTTATACATTTCGATGCTTCACTTCAGGTTTACTGTATCCCTCTGACATTCTTATTGACGATGAAACACAGAAATTGCATCGGAATTAAATACAAAAGGCACAATGCCGACTTAAGTACAAGAAAACTGACTCTTCTTACTGTCTATGTTTTGAACTATTCCTGTGACACTAGTAATAGATTACGATGCTTCACTTCAGGTTTACTGTATCCCTCAGACCTTCTTATTGACGATCAAACACAGAAAATTCATCGCAATTAAATACAAAAGGCACAATGCCGACTCAAGTACAAGAGGACTGGCTCTTCTTACTGTCTACTTTTTGAACCATTCCTGTGACACTAGTTATAGATTCCGATGCTTCACTTCAGGTTTACTGTAACAAGCTGACCTTCTTATTGACTATGAAGCACAGAAATTGCATCGGAATTAAATACAAAAGGCACATTTTCGACTTAAGTACAAGAAGACATACTCTTCTTACTATGTTTTGAACCATTCCTGTGTCACTAGCTATAGATTCCGATGCTTCACTTCAGGTTTACTGTATCCCTCTGACCGTCTTATTAACGATGAAACACAGAAATTGCATCTTAATTAAATACAAAAGGCACAATGCCGACTTCCGTACAAGAACACTGACCCTTCTTACTGTCAATGGTTAGAACCATTCCTGTGCCACTAGTTATAGATTCCGATGCTTCACTTCAGGATTACTGTATCCCTCTGACCTTCTTATTGACGATGAAACACAGAAATTGCATCGGAATTAAATAGAAAAGGCACAATGCCGACTCAAGTACAAGAAGACTGGCACTTCTTACAGTCTATGTTTTGAACCATTCCTGTGACACTAGTTATAGATTCCGATGCTTCACTTCAGGTTTACTGTATACCTCTGATCGTCTTATTGACGATGAAACACAGAAATTGCATCGGAATTAAATATAAAAGGCGCAATGTCTTCTTAAGTACAAAAAGACTGACTCGTCTTACTCTCTATGATTAGAACCATTCCTGTGACACTAGTTATAGATTCTGATGCTTCACTTTAGGTTTACTGAATCCCTCTGACCTTCTTATTGACGATGAAACACAGAAATTGCATCGCAATGAATTACAAAGGGCACAATACCGACTTAAGTACAAGAAAACTGACTCTTCTTACTGTCTATGATTTGAACCATTCCTGTGACGCTAGTTATAGATTCCGATGATTCACTTCAGTTTTACTGTAACAAGCTGACCTTCTTATTGACTATGAAGCACATAAATTGCATCGGAATTAAATACAAAAGGCACAATGCCGACTTAAGTACAAGAAGACTGACTCTTCTTACTGTCTATGTATTGAACCATTCCTGTGACACTAGTTATAGATTCCGATGCTTCATTTCAGGTTTACTGTATCCCTCTGATCGTCTTATTGACGACGAAACACAGAAATTGCATCGGAATGAAATATAAAAGGCACAATACCGACTTAAGTACAAAAAGACGGTCTCTTCATACTCACTAAGTTTTGAACCATTCCTGTGACACTAGTTATAGATTCCGATGCTTCACTTTAGGTTTACTGTATACCTCTGACCTTCTTATTGACGATGAAACACAGAAATAGCATCGGAATTAAATACAAAATGCACAATGCCGACTTAAGTACAAAAAGTCTGACTCTTCTTACTGTCTATGTTTTGAACTTATCCTGTGACACTAGTTATACATTTCGATGCTTCACTTCAGGTTAACTGTATCCCTCTGACACTCTTATTGACGATGAAACACAGAAATTGCATCGGAATTAAATACAAAAGGCACAATGCCGACTTAAGTACAAGAAAACTGACTCATCTTACTGTCTATGTTTTGAACTATTCCTGTGACACTAGTAATAGATTACGATGCTTCACTTCAGGTTTACTGTATCCCTCACACCTTCTTATTGACGATCAAACACTGAAAATTCATCGCAATTAAGTACAAAAGGCACAATGCCGACTCAAGTACAAGAGGACTGGCTCTTCTTACTGTCTACTTTTTGAACCATTCCTGTGACACTAGTTATAGATTCCGATGCTTCATTTCAGGTTTACTGTAACAAGCTGACCTTCTTATTGACTATGAAGCACAGAAATTGCATCGGAATTAAATACAAAAGGCACATTGTCGACTTAAGTACAAGAAGACTGACTCTTCTTACTATGTTTTGAACCATTCCTGTGTCACTAGTTATAGATTCCGATGCTTCACTTCAGGTTTACTGTATCCCTCTGACCGTCTTATTAACGATGAAACACAGAAATTGCATCTTAATTAAATACAAAAGGCACAATGCCGACTTCAGTACAAGAACACTGACCCTTCTTACTGTCAATGGTTAGAACCATTCCTGTGCCACTAGTTATAGATTCCGATGCTTCACTTCAGGTTTACTGTATCCCTCTGACCTTCTTATTGACGATGAAACACAGAAATTGCATCGGAATTAAATAGAAAAGGCACAATGCCGACTCAAGTACAAGAAGACTGGCTCTTCTTACAGTCTATGTTTTGAACCATTCCTGTGACACTAGTTATAGATTCCGATGCTTCACTTCAGGTTTACTGTATCCCTCTGATCGTCTTATTGACGATGAAACACAGAAATTGCATCGGAATTAAATATAAAAGGCGCAATGTCTTCTTAAGTTCAAAAAGACTGACTCTTCTTACTCTCTATGTTTAGAACCATTCCTGTGACACTAGTTATTGATTTCGATGCTTTGCTTTAGGTTTACTGTATCCCTCTGACCTTCTTATTGACGATGAAACACAGAAATTGCATCGGAATGATATACAAAGGGCACAATACCGACTTAAGTACAAGAAAACTGACTCTTCTTACTGTCTATGTTTTGAACCACTCCTGTGACACTAGTTATAGATTCTGATGCTTCACTTTAGGTTTACTGAATCCCTCTGACCTTCTTATTGACGATGAAACACAGAAATTGCATCGCAATGAAATGCAAAGGGCACAATACCGACTTAAGTACAAGAAAATTGACTCTTCTTACTGTCTATGATTTGAACCATTCCTGTGACGCTAGTTATAGATTCCGATGCTTCACTTCAGGTTTACTGTAACCAGCTGACCTTCTTATTGACTATGAAGCACATAAATTGCATCGGAATTAAATACAAAAGGCACAATGCCGACTTAAGTACAAGAAGACTGACTCTTCTTACTGTCTATGTATTGGACCATTCCTGTGACACTAGTTATAGATTCCGATGCTTCATTTCAGGTTTGCTGTATCCCTCTGATCGTCTTATTGACGATGAAACACAGAAATTGCATCGGAATTAAATATAATAGGCACAATGCCGACTTAAGTACAAAAAGACTGACTCTTCCTACTCACTAAGTTTTGAACAATTCCTGTGACACTAGTTATAGATTCCGATGCTTCACTTTAGGTTTACTGTATCCCTCTGACCTTGTTATTGACAAAGAAACACAGAAATTGCATCGGAACGAAATATAAAGGGCACAATGCCGTTTTAAGTACAAGAATATTGACTCTTCTTACTGTCTATGTTTTGAACCATTCCTGTGACACTAGTTATAGATTCCGATGCTTTACTTCAGTTTTACTGTATCCCTCGAACCTTCTTATTGACGATGAAACACAGACACTGCATCGGAATTAAATACAAAAGGCACAATGCCGACTTAAGTACAAGAAGACTGACTCTTCCTACTGTCTATGTTTTGAACTATTCCTGTGACACTAGTTATAGATTCCGATGCTTCACTTCAGGTTTACTGTATCCAGCTGACCTTTTTATTGACGACGAAACACAGAAATTGCATCGGAATTAAATACAAAAGGCACATTGTCGACTTAAGTACAAGAAGACTGACTCTTCTTACTATGTTTTGAACCATTCCTGTGTCACTAGTTATAGATTCCGATGCTTCACTTCAGGTTTACTGTATCCCTCTGACCGTCTTATTAACGATGAAACACAGAAATTGCATCTTAATTAAATACAAAAGGCACAATGCCGACTTCAGTACAAGAACACTGACCCTTCTTACTGTCAATGGTTAGAACCATTCCTGTGCCACTAGTTATAGATTCCGATGCTTCACTTCAGGTTTACTGTATCCCTCTGACCTTCTTATTGACGATGAAACACAGAAATTGCATCGGAATTAAATAGAAAAGGCACAATGCCGACTCAAGTACAAGAAGACTGGCTCTTCTTACAGTCTATGTTTTGAACCATTCCTGTGACACTAGTTATAGATTCCGATGCTTCACTTCAGGTTTACTGTATCCCTCTGATCGTCTTATTGACGATGAAACACAGAAATTGCATCGGAATTAAATATAAAAGGCGCAATGTCTTCTTAAGTTCAAAAAGACTGACTCTTCTTACTCTCTATGTTTAGAACCATTCCTGTGACACTAGTTATTGATTTCGATGCTTTGCTTTAGGTTTACTGTATCCCTCTGACCTTCTTATTGACGATGAAACACAGAAATTGCATCGTAATTACATACAAAAGGCACAATGCCGACTTAAATACAAGAAAACTGACTCTTCTTACTGTCTATGTTTTGAACCATTCCTGTGACTCTAGTTATAGATTCCGATGCTTCACTTCAGGTTTACTGTATCCGTCTGAGCTTCTTATTGACGATGAAACACAGAAATTGCATCGGAATTATATACAAAAGGCACAATGCCGACTTAAGTACAAGAAGACTGACTCTTCCTATTGTCTATGTTTTGAACCATTCCTGTGACAGTAGTTATAGATTCCGATGCTTCACTTCAGGTTTACTGTATCCAGCTGACATTCTTATTGACGATGAAGCACATAAATTACATCGGAATTAAATACAAAATTCACAATGCTGACTAAAGTACAAGAAGACTGACTCTACTTACTGTTAATGTTTTGAACCATTCCTGTGACACTAGTTATAGATTCCGATGCTTCACTTCAGGTTTACTGTATCCAGCTGACCTTTTTATTGACGACGAAACACAGAAATTGCATCGGAATTAAATACATAAGGCACAATGCCGACTTAAGTACAAGAAAACTGACTCTTCTTACTGTATATGTTTTGAACCATTCCTGTGACACTAGTAATAGATCTCGATGCTTCACTTCAGGTTTACTGTATCCCTCTGACCTTCTTATTGACGATCAAACACAGAAAATTCATCGCAATTAAATACAAAAAGCACATTGCCGCCTCAAGTACAAGAAGACTGCCTCTTCTTACTGTCTATGTTTTGAACCATCCCTATGACACTGGTTATAGATTCTGATGCTTCACTTCAGGTTTACTGTAACCAGCTGACCTTCTTATTGACTATGAAGCACAGTAATTGCATCGGAATTAAATACAAAAGGCACATTGTCGACTTAAGTACAAGAAGACTGACTCTTCTTACTATGTTTTGAACCATTCCTGTGACGCTAGTTATAGATTCCGATGCTTCACTACAGGTTTACTGTGTCCCTGTGACCGTCTTATTAACGACGAAACACAGAAATTGCATCTTAATTAAATACAAAATGCACAATGCCGACTTCAGTACAAGAACACTAACTCTTCTAACTGTCAATGGTTAGAACCTTTCCTGTGCCACCAGTTATAGATTCCGATGCTTCACTTCAGGTTTACTGTATCCCTCTGACCTTCTTATTGACGATGAAACACAGAAATTGCATCGGAATTAAATGGAAAAGGCACAATGCTGACTCAAGTACAAAAAGACTGGCTCTTCTTACTGTCTATGTTTTGAACCATTCCTGTGACACTAGTTATAGATTGCGATGCTTCACTTCAGGTTTACAGTATCCCTCTGACCTTCTTATTGAAGATGAAACATAGAAATTGCATCGGAATTAAATACAAAAGGCACAATGCCGACTCAAGTACATGAAGACTGGCTCTTCTTAATGTCTATGCTTTGAACCATTCCTGTGACACTAGTTACAGATTCCTATGCTTCACTTCAGGTTCACTGTATCCAGCTGACCTTCTTATTGACGATGAAGCACAGAAATTGCACCGGAATTAAATTCAAAAGGCACAATGCCGACTTAAGTACAAGAAGACTGACTCTTCTTACTGTCTATGTTTTGAACAATTCCTGTGAAACTAGTTATAGATTCCGATGCTTCACTTCAGGTTTAATGTATCCCTGTGACCTTCTTATTGACGATCAAACACAGAAATTTCATCGGTATTAAATACAAAAGGCACAATGCCGACTCAAGTACAAGAAGACTGGCTATTCTTAATGCCTATGTTTTGAACCATTCCTGTGACACTAGTTATAGATTCCGATGCTTCACTTCAGGTTTACTGTACCCAGCAGACCTTCTTGTTGACGATGAAACACAGAAATTGCATCGGCATTTTATACAAAAGGCACAATGCCGACTTAAGTACAAGAAGACTGACTCTTCCTACTGTCTACGTTTTGAACCTTTCCTGTGACACTAGTTATTGATTCCGATGCTTCACTTCAGGTTGACTGTAACAAGCTGACCTTCTTATTGACTATGAAGCACAGAAATTGCATGGGAATTAAATACAAAAGGCACATTGTCGACTTAAGTACAAGAAGACTGACTCTTCTTACTATGTTTTGAACCATTCCTGTGTCACTAGTTATAGATTCCGATGCTTCACTTCAGGTTTACTGTATCCCTCTGACCGTCTTATTAACGATGAAACACAGAAATGGCATCTTAATTAAATACAAAAGGCACAATGCCGACTTCAGTACAAGAACACTGACCCTTCTTACTGTCAATGGTTAGAACCATTCCTGTGCCACTAGTTATAGATTCCGATGCTTCACTTCAGGTTTACTGTATCACTCTGACCTTCTTATTGACGATGAAACACAGAAATTGCATCGGAATTAAATAGAAAAGGCACAATGCCGACTCAAGTACAAGAAGACTGGCTCTTCTTACAGTCTATGTTTGAACCATTCCTGTGACACTAGTTATAGATCCCGATGCTTCACTTCAGGTTTTGCTGTATCCCTCTGATCGTCTTATTGACGATGAAACACAGAAATTGCATCGGAATTAAATATAAAAGGCGCAATGTCTTCTTAAGTACAAAAAGACTGACTCTTCTTACTCTCTATGTTTAGAACCATTCCTGTTACACTAGTTATAGATTTCGATGCTTTACTTTAGGTTTACTGTATCCCTCTGACCTTCTTATTGACGATGAAACACAGAAATTGCATCGGAATGATATACAAAGGGCACAATACCGACTTAAGTACAAGAAAACTGACTCTTCTTACGGTCTATGTTTTGAACCATTCCTGTTACACTACTTATAGATTCTGATGCTTCACTTTAGGTTTACTGAATCCCTCTGACCTTCTTATTGACGATGAAACACAGAAATTGCATCGCAATGAAATACAAAGGGCACAATACCGACTTAAGTACAAGAAAACTGACTCTTCTTACTGTCTATGATTTGAACCATTCCTGTGACGCTAGTTATAGATTCCGATGCTTCACTTCAGGTTTACTGTAACCAGCTGAACTTCTTATGGACTATGAAGCACATAAATTGCATCGGAATTAAATACAAAAGGCACAATGCCGACTTAAGTACAAGAAGACTGACTCTTCTTACTGTCTATGTATTGAACCATTCCTGTGACACTAGTTATAGATTGCAATGCTTCATTTCAGGTTTGCTGTATCCCTCTGATCGTCTTATTGACGATGAAACACAGAATTTGCATCGGAATTAAATATAAAAGGCACAATGCCGACTTAAGTACAAAAAGACTGACTCTTCCTACTCACTAAGTTTTGAACATTCCTGTGACACGAGTTATAGATTCCGATGCTTCACTTCAGGTTTACTGTATCCGTCTGAGCTTCTTATTGACGATGAAACACAGAAATTGCATCGGAATTATATACAAAAGGCACAATGCTGACTAAAGTACAAGAAGACTGACTCTACTTACTGTTATTGTTTTGAACCATTCCTGTGACACTAGTTACAGATTCCGATGCTTCACTTCAGGTTTACTGTATCCAGCTGACCTTCTTATTGACGACGAAACACAGAAATTACATCGGAATTAAATACATAAGGCACAATGACGACTTCAGTACAAGAAAACTGACTCTTCTTACTGTATATGTTTTGAACCATTCCTGTGACACTAGTAATAGATCTCGATGCTTCACTTCAGGTTTACTGTATCCCTCTGACCTTCTTATTGACGATCAAACACAGAAAATTCATCGCAATTAAATACAAAAGGCACATTGCCGCCTCAAGTACAAGAAGACTGCCTCTTCTTACTATCTATGTTTTGAACCATTCCTATGACACTGGTTATAGATTCCGATGCTTCACTTCAGGTTTACTGTAACCAGCTGACCTTCTTATTGACTATGAAGCACAGAAATTGCATCGGAATTAAATACAAAAGGCACATTGTCGACTTAAGTACAAGAAGACTGACTCTTCTTACTATGTTTTGAACCATTCCTGTGACACTAGTTATAAATTCCGATGCTTCACTTCAGGTTTACTGTATCCCTTTGACCGTCTTATTAACGATGAAACCCAGAAATTGCATCTTAATTAAATACAAAATGCACAATGCCGACTTCAGTACAAGAACACTAACTCTTCTAACTGTCAATGGTTAGAACCTTTCCTGTGCCACCAGTTATAGATTCCGATGCTTCACTTCAGGTTTACTGTATCCCTCTGACCTTCTTATTGACGCTGAAACACAGAAATTGCATCGGAATTAAATGGAAAAGGCACAATGCCGACTCAAGTACAAGAAGACTGGCTCTTCTTACTGTCTATGTTTTGAACCATTCCTTTGACAGTAGTTATAGATTCCGATGTTTCACTTCAGGTTTACTGTATCCCTCTGATCGTCTTATTGATGATGAAACACAGAAATTGCATCGGAATTAAATATGAAAGGCACAATACCGACTTAAGTACAAAAAGAATGACTCTTCTTACTCTCTATATTTTGAACCATTCCTGTGACACTAGTTATAGATTCCGATGCTTCACTTCAGGTTTACTGTATCCCTCTGACCTTCTTATTGACGATGAAACACAGAAATTGCATCGGAATGAAATACAAAGGGCACAATGCCGACTTAAGTACGAGAAACTGACTCTTCTTACTGTCTATGTTTTGAACCATTCCTGTGACACTAGTTATAGATTGCGATGCCTCACTTCAGGTTTACAGTATCCCTCTGACCTTCTTATTGAAGATGAAACATAGAAATTGCATTGGAATTAAATACAAAAGGCACAATGCCGACTCAAGTACATGAAGACTGGCTCTTCTTAATGTCTATGCTTTGAACCATTCCTGTGACACTAGTTACAGATACCTATGCTTCACTTCAGGTTTACTGTATCCCTCTTACCTTCTTCTTGACGATGAAACACAGAAATTGCATCGGAATTATATACAAATAACACAATGCCGACTTAAGTACAAGAAGGCTGATTCTTCATACTGTCTATGTTTTGAACCTTTCCTGTGACACTAGTTATTGATTCCGATCCTTCACTTCAGGTTTAATGTATCCCTGTGACCTTCTTATTGACGATCAAACACAGAAATTTCATCGGAAATAAATACAAAAGGCACAATGCCGACTCAAGTACAAGAAGACTGGCTCTTCTTAATGCCTATGTTTTGAACCATTCCTGTGACACTAGTTATAGTTTCCGATGCTTCACTTCAGGTTTACTGTACCCAGCAGACCATCTTGTTGACGATGAAACACAGAAATTGCATCGGCATTTTATACAAAAGGCACAATGCCGACTTAAGTACAAGAAGACTGACTCTTCCTACTGTCTACGTTATGAACCTTTCCTGTGACACTAGTTATTGATTCCGATGCTTCACTTCAGGTTGACTGTCTCCCTCTGACTTCTTATTGACGATGAAACACAGAAATTGCATCTTAATTAAATACAAAAGGCACAATGCCGACTTAAGTACAAGAAGATTGACTCTTCATACTGTCTATGATTTGAACCATTCCTGTGACACTAGTTATAGATTCCGATGCTTCACTTCTGGTTTACTGTATCCCTCTGACTATCTTATTGACGAAGAAACACAGATATAGCATCGGAATTAAATATAAAAGGCACAATGCCGACTTAAGTATAAAAAGAATGACTCTTCTCACTCTCTATGTTTTGAACCATTCGTGTGACACTAGTTATAGATTCCGATGCTTCACTTTACATTTACTGTATCCCTGTGACCGTCTTATTAACGATGAAACACAGAAATTGCATCTTAATTAAATACAAAATGCACAATCCCGACTTCAGTACAAGAACACTGACTCTTCTAACTGTCAATGGTTAGAACCTTTCCTGTGCCACTAGTTATAGATTCCAATGCTTCACTTCAAATTTACTGTATCCCTCTGACCGTCTTATTGACGATGAAACACAGAAATTGCATCGGAATTAAATAGAAAAGGCACAATGCCGACTCAAGTACAAGAAGACTGGCTCTTCTTACTGTCTATGTTTTGAACCATTCCTTTGACAGTTGTTATAGATTCCGATGCTTCACTTCAGGTTTACTGTATCCCTCCGATCGTCTTATTGACGATGAAACACAGAAATTGCATCGGAATTAAATATAAAAGGCACAATGCCCACTTAAGTACAAAAAGAATGACTCTTCTTACTCTCTATGTTTTGAACTATTCGTGTGACACTAGTTATAGATTCCGATGCTTCACTTTAGGTTTACTGTATCCCTCTGACCTTCTTATTGACGATGAAACACAGAAATTGCATCGGAATGAAATACAAAGGGCACAATGCCGACTTAAGTACGAGAAAACTGACTCTTCTTACTGTCTATGTTTTGAACCATTCCTGTGACACTAGTTATAGATTGCGATGATTCACTTCAGGTTTACAGTATCCCTCTGACCTTCTTATTGAAGATGAAACATAGAAATTGCATCGGAATTAAATACAAAAGGCACAATGCCGACTCAAGTACAAGAACGCTGACTCTTCTAACTGTCAATGGTTAGAACCTTTCCTGTGCCACTAGTTATAGATTCCGATGCTTCACTTCAGGTTCACTGTATCCCTCTGACCTTCTTATTGACGATGAAACACAGAAATTGCATCGGAATGAAATACAAAGGGCACAATGCCGACTTAAGTACGAGAAAACTGACTCTTCTTACTGTCTATGTTTTGAACCATTCCTGTGACACTAGTTATAGATTGTGATGCTTCACTTCAGGTTTACAGTATCCCTCTGACCTTCTTATTGACGATGAAACATAGAAATTGCATCGGAATTAAATACAAAAGGCACAATGCCGACTCAAGTACAAGAAGACTGGCTCTTCTTAATGTCTATGATTTGAACCATTCCTGTGACACTAGTTACAGATTCCTATGCTTCACTTCAGGTTTACTGTATCCCTCTGACTTTCTTCTTGACGATGAAACACAGAAATTGCATCGGAATTATATACAAATAGCACAATGCCGACTTAAGTAGATGAAGGCTGATTCTTCTTACTGTCTATGTTTTGAACCTTTCCTGTGACACTAGTTATTGATTCCGATCCTTCACCTCAGGTTGACTGTAACCCTCTGACTTCTTATTGACGATAAAACACAGAAATTGCATCTTAATTAAATACAAAAGGCACAATGCCGACTTCAGTACAAGAACACTGACTCTTCTAACTGTCAATGGTTAGAACCTTTCCTGTGCCACTAGTTATAGATTCCGATGCTTCACTTCAGGTTCACTGTATCCCTCTGACCTTCTTATTGACGATGAAACACAGAAATTGCATCGGAATTAAATAGAAAAGGCACAATGCCCACTCAAGTACAAGAAGACTGGCTCCTCTTACTGTCTATGTTTTTAACCATTCCTTTGACAGTAGTTATAGATTCCGATACTTCACTTCAGGTTTTCCGTATCCCTCTGATCGTCTTATTGACGATGAAACACAGAAATTGCATCGGAATTAAATATAAAAGGCACAATGCCGACTTAAGTACAAAAAGACTGACTCTTCTTACTCTCTATGTTTTGAACCATTCCTGTGACACTAGTTATAGATTCCGATGCTTCACTTTAGGTTTACTGTATCCCTCTGACCTTCTTATTGACGATGAAACACAGAAATTGCATCGGAATGAAATACAAAGGGCACAATGCCGACATAAGTTCGAGAAAACTGACTCTTCTTACTGTCTATGTTTTGAACCATTCCTGTGACGCTACTTATAGATTGCGATGCTTCACTTCAGGTTTACAGTATCCCTCTGACCTTCTAATTGAAGATGAAACATAGAAATTGCATCGGAATTAAATACAAAAGGCACAATGCCGACTCAAGTACAAGAAGACTGGCTCTTCTTAATGTCTATGCTTTGAACCATTCCTGTGACACTAGTTTCAGATTCCTATGCTTCACTTCAGGTTTACTGTATCCCTCTGACTTTCTTCTTGACGATGAAACACAGAGAATTGATCGGAATTAAATACAAAAGTCACAATGCCGACTCAAGACCAAGAATACTGGCTCTTCTTACTGCCTACGTGTTGAAACATTTCTGTGACACTAGTTATAGATTCCGATGCTTCACTTCAGATTTACTGTATCCCTCTGACCATCTTATTGACGATAAAACACAGAAATTGCATCTTAATTTTATACAAAAGGCACAATGCCGACTTAAGTACAAGAAGACTGACTCTTTCTACTGTCTATGATTTGAACCATTCCTGTGACACTAGTTATAGATTACGATGCTTCACTTCAGGTTTACTGTATCCCTCTGACCTTCTTATTGACGATCAAACACAGAAAATTGATCGGAATTAAATACAAAAGGCACAATGCCGACTCAAGTACAAGAAGACTGGCTCTTCTTACTGCCTATGATTTGAACCATTCCTGTGACACTAGTTATAGATTCCGATGCTTCACTTCAGGTTTACTGTACCCAGCGGACCTTCTTGTTGACGATGAAACACAGAAATTGCATCGGCATTTTATACAAAAGGCACAATGATGACTTAAGTACAAGAAGACTGACTCTTCTTACTGTCTATGTTTTGAACCTTTCCTGTGACACTAGTTATTGATTCCGATGCTTCACTTCAGGTTGACTGTATCCCTCTGACCTTCTTTTTGACGATGAAACACAGAAATTGCATCTTAATTAAATACAAAAGGCAAAAGGCCGACTTAAGTACAAGAAGACTGACTCTTCATACTGTCTATGTTTTGAACCATTCCTGTGACACTAGTTATAGATTCCGATGCTTCACTTCAGGTTTACTGTATCCCTCTGACCATCTTATTGACGATCAAACACAGAAAATCGATCGGAATTAAATACAAAAGTCACAATGCCAACTCAAGAACAAGAATACTGCCTCTCCTTACTGCCTATGTGCTGAACCATTTCTGTGACACTAGTTATAGATTACGATGCTTCACTTCAGGTTTACTGTATCCCTCTGACCATCTGATTGACGAAGAAACACAGATATAGCATTGGAATTAATTACAAAAGGCTCTATGCCGAGTTAAGTACAAGAAGACTGACTCATCTTACTGTCTATGTTTTGAACCTTTCCTGTGACACTAGTTATTGATTCCGATGCTTCACCTCAGGTTGACTGTATCCCTCTGACCTTCTTATTGACGATAAAACACAGAAATTGCATCTTAATTAAATACAAAAGGCACAATGCCGACTTAAGTACAAGAAGACTGAATCTTTTTACTGTCTATGTTTTGAACCGTTGCTGTGACACTAGTTATAGATTACGATGCTTCACTTCAGGTTTATTGTATCCCTCTGACCGTCTTATTGGCGATCAAACATACAAAATTGATCGGAATTAAATACAAATGGCACAATGCCGACTCAAGTACAAGAAGATTGGCTCTTCTTACTCTCTATGATTTGAACCATTCCTGTGACGCTAGTTATAGATTCCGATGCATAACTTCAGGTTCACTGTATCCAGCTGACCTACGTATTGACGATGAAACACAGAAATTGCATCGGAATTAAATAGAAAAGGCACAATGCCCACTCAAGTACAAGAAGGCTGGCTCTTCTTACTGTCTATGTTTTGAAGCATTCCTGTGACACTAGTTATAGTTTCCGATGCTTCACTTCAGGTTTACTGTATCCCTCTGACCTTCTTATTGACGATGAAACACAGAAATTGCATCGGAATTAAATACAAAAGGCACAATGCCGACTTAAGTACAAGAAGACTGACTCTTCTTACTATGTTTTGAACCATTCCTGTGACACTAGTTATAGATTCCGATGCTTCACTTCAGGTTTACTGTATCCCTCTGACCGTGTTATTAACGATGAAACACAGAAATTGTGTCTTAATTAAATACAAAAGGCACAATGCCGACTTCAGTACAAGAACACTGACTCTTCTGTCAATGGTTAGAACCTTTCCTGTGCCACTAGTTATAGATTCCGATGCTTCACTTCAGGTTTACTGTATCCCTCTGACCTTCTTATTGACGATGAAACACAGAAATTGCATTGGAATTAAATAGAAAAGGCACAATGCCGACTCAAGTACAATAAGACTGGCTCTTCTTACTCTCTATGTTTTGAACCATTCCTGTGACACTAGTTATAGATTCCGATGCTTCACTTCTGGTTTACTGTATCCCTCTCATCGTCTTATTGACGAGGAAACACAGAAATTGCATCGGAATTAAATATAAAAGGCACAATGCCGACTTAAGTACAAAAAGACTGACTCTTCTTACTCTCTATGTTTTGAACCATTCCTGTGACACTAGTTATAGATTCCGATGTTTCACTTCAGGTTTACTGTATCCCAGTGACCTTCTTATTGACGATCAAACGCAGGAATTTCATCAGAATTAAATACAAAAGGCACAATGCCGACTCAAGTACAAGAAGACTGGCTCTTCTTACTGCCTATGTTTTGAACCATTCCTGTGACACTAGTTATAGATTCCGATGATTCACTTCAGGTTTACTGTACACAGCGGACCTTCTTGTTGACGATGAAACACAGAAATTGCATCGGAATTAAATACAAAAGGCACAATGCCGACTTAAGTACAAGAAGACTGACTCTTCTTACTATGTTTTGAACCATTCCTGTGACACTAGTTATAGATTCCGATGCTTCACTTCAAGTTTACTGTATCCCTCTGACCGTGTTATTAACGATGAAACACATAAATTGTGTCTTAATTAAATACAAAAGGCACAATGCCGACTTCAGTACAAGAACACTGACTCTTCTGTCAATGGTTAGAACCTTTCCTGTGCCACTAGTTATAGATTCCGATGCTTCACTTCAGGTTTACTGTATCCCTCTGACCTTCTTATTGACGATGAAACACAGAAATTGCATTGGAATTAAATAGAAAAGGCACAATGCCGACTCAAGTAAAATAAGACTGGCTCTTCTAACTGTCTATGATTTGAACCATTCCTTTGACAGTAGTTATAGATACCGATGCTTCACTTCAGGTTTACTGTATCCCTCTCATCGTCTTATTGACGAGGAAACACAGAAATTGCATCGGAATTAAATATAAAAGGCACAATGCCGACTTAAGTACAAAAAGACTGACTCTTCTTACTCTCTATGTTTTGAACCATTCCTGTGACACTAGTTATAGATTCCGATGTTTCACTTTAGGTTTACTGTATCCTTGTGACCTTCTTATTGACGATGAAACACAGAAATTTGCATCGGACTGAAATACAAAGGGCACAATGCCGACTTAAGTACGGGAAAACTGACTCTTCTTACTGTCAATGTTTTGAACCATTCCTGTGACACTAGTTATAGATTGCGATGCTTCACTTCAGGTTTACAGTATCCCTCTGACCTTCTTATTGAAGATGAAACAGAGAAATTGCATCGAAATTAAATACAAAAGGTACAATGCCGACTCAAGTACAAGACGACTGGCTCTTCTTAATGTCTATGCTTTGAACCATTCCTGTGACACTAGTTACAGATTCCTATGCTTCACTTCAGGTTTACTGTATCCCAGTGACCTTCTTATTGACGATCAAACGCAGGAATTTCATCAGAATTAAATACAAAAGGCACAATGCCGACTCAAGTACAAGAAGACTGGCTCTTCTTACTGCCTATGTTTTGAACCATTCCTGTGACACTAGTTATAGATTCCGATGCTTCACTTCAGGTTTACTGTACACAGCGGACCTTCTTGTTGACGATGAAACACAGAAATTGCATCGGCATTTTATACAAAAGGCACAATGCCGACTTAAGTACAAGAAGACTGACTCTTCTTACTGTCTATGTTTTGAACCTTTCCTGTGACACTAGTTATTGATTCCGATGCTTCACTTCAGGTTGACTGTATCCCTCTGACCTTCTTTTTGACGATGAAACACAGAAATTGCATCTTAATTAAATACAAAAGGCAAAAGGCCGACTTAAGTACAAGAAGACTGACTCTTCATACTGTCTATGTTTTGAACCATTCCTGTGACACTAGTTATAGATTCCGATGCTTCACTTCAGGTTTACTGTATCCCTCTGACCATCGTATTGACGATCAAACACAGAAAATCGATCGGAATTAAATACAAAAGTCACAATGCCAACTCAAGAACAAGAATACTGCCTCTCCTTACTGCCTATGTGCTGAACCATTTCTGTGACACTAGTTATAGATTCCGATGCTTCACTTCAGGTTTACTGTATCCCTCTGACCATCTGATTGACGAAGAAACACAGATATAGCATTGGAATTAATTACAAAAGGCTCTATGCCGAGTTAAGTACAAGAAGACTGACTCATCTTACTGTCTATGTTTTGAACCTTTCCTGTGACACTAGTTATTGATTCCGATGCTTCACCTCAGGTTGACTGTATCCCTCTGACCTTCTTATTGACGATAAAACACAGAAATTGCATCTTAATTAAATACAAAAGGCACAATGCCGACTTAAGTACAAGAAGACTGAATCTTTTTACTGTCTATGTTTTGAACCGTTGCTGTGACACTAGTTATAGATTACGATGCTTCACTTCAGGTTTATTGTATCCCTCTGACCGTCTTATTGACGATCAAACATACAAAATTGATCGGAATTAAATACAAATGGCACAATGCCGACTCAAGTACAAGAAGATTGGCTCTTCTTACTCTCTATGATTTGAACCATTCCTGTGACGCTAGTTATAGATTCCGATGCATAACTTCAGGTTCACTGTATCCAGCTGACCTACGTATTGACGATGAAACACAGAAATTGCATCGGAATTAAATAGAAAAGGCACAATGCCCACTCAAGTACAAGAAGGCTGGCTCTTCTTACTGTCTATGTTTTGAACCATTCCTGTGACACTAGTTATAGTTTCCGATGCTTCACTTCAGGTTTACTGTATCCCTCTGACCTTCTTATTGACGATGAAACACAGAAATTGCATCGGAATTAAATACAAAAGGCACAATGCCGACTTAAGTACAAGAAGACTGACTCTTCTTACTATGTTTTGAACCATTCCTGTGACACTAGTTATAGATTCCGATGCTTCACTTCAGGTTTACTGTATCCCTCTGACCGTGTTATTAACGATGAAACACAGAAATTGTGTCTTAATTAAATACAAAAGGCACAATGCCGACTTCAGTACAAGAACACTGACTCTTCTGTCAATGGTTAGAACCTTTCCTGTGCCACTAGTTATAGATTCCGATGCTTCACTTCAGGTTTACTGTATCCCTCTGACCTTCTTATTGACGATGAAACACAGAAATTGCATTGGAATTAAATAGAAAAGGCACAATGCCGACTCAAGTACAATAAGACTGGCTCTTCTTACTCTCTATGTTTTGAACCATTCCTGTGACACTAGTTATAGATTCCGATGCTTCACTTCTGGTTTACTGTATCCCTCTCATCGTCTTATTGACGAGGAAACACAGAAATTGCATCGGAATTAAATATAAAAGGCACAATGCCGACTTAAGTACAAAAAGACTGACTCTTCTTACTCTCTATGTTTTGAACCATTCCTGTGACACTAGTTATAGATTCCGATGTTTCACTTCAGGTTTACTGTATCCCAGTGACCTTCTTATTGACGATCAAACGCAGGAATTTCATCAGAATTAAATACAAAAGGCACAATGCCGACTCAAGTACAAGAAGACTGGCTCTTCTTACTGCCTATGTTTTGAACCATTCCTGTGACACTAGTTATAGATTCCGATGATTCACTTCAGGTTTACTGTACACAGCGGACCTTCTTGTTGACGATGAAACACAGAAATTGCATCGGAATTAAATACAAAAGGCACAATGCCGACTTAAGTACAAGAAGACTGACTCTTCTTACTATGTTTTGAACCATTCCTGTGACACTAGTTATAGATTCCGATGCTTCACTTCAAGTTTACTGTATCCCTCTGACCGTGTTATTAACGATGAAACACATAAATTGTGTCTTAATTAAATACAAAAGGCACAATGCCGACTTCAGTACAAGAACACTGACTCTTCTGTCAATGGTTAGAACCTTTCCTGTGCCACTACTTATAGATTCCTATGCTTCACTTCAGGTTTACTGTATCCCTCTGACCTTCTTCTTGACGATGAAACACAGAGAATTGATCGGAATTAAATACAAAAGTCACAATGCCGACTCAAGACCAAGAATACTGGCTCTTCTTACTGCCTACGTGTTGAAACATTTCTGTGACACTAGTTATAGATTCCGATGCTTCACTTCAGATTTACTGTATCCCTCTGACCATCTTATTGACGATAAAACACAGAAATTGCATCTTAATTTTATACAAAAGGCACAATGCCGACTTAAGTACAAGAAGACTGACTCTTTCTACTGTCTATGATTTGAACCATTCCTGTGACACTAGTTATAGATTACGATGCTTCACTTCAGGTTTACTGTATCCCTCTGACCTTCTTATTGACGATCAAACACAGAAAATTGATCGGAATTAAATACAAAAGGCACAATGCCGACTCAAGTACAAGAAGACTGGCTCTTCTTACTGCCTATGATTTGAACCATTCCTGTGACACTAGTTATAGATTCCGATGCTTCACTTCAGGTTTACTGTACCCAGCGGACCTTCTTGTTGACGATGAAACACAGAAATTGCATCGGCATTTTATACAAAAGGCACAATGCCGACTTAAGTACAAGAAGACTGACTCTTCTTACTGTCTATGTTTTGAACCTTTCCTGTGACACTAGTTATTGATTCCGATGCTTCACTTCAGGTTGACTGTATCCCTCTGACCTTCTTTTTGACGATGAAACACAGAAATTGCATCTTAATTAAATACAAAAGGCAAAAGGCCGACTTAAGTACAAGAAGACTGACTCTTCATACTGTCTATGTTTTGAACCATTCCTGTGACACTAGTTATAGATTCCGATGCTTCACTTCAGGTTTACTGTATCCCTCTAACCATCTTATTGACGATCAAACACAGAAAATCGATCGGAATTAAATACAAAAGTCACAATGCCAACTCAAGAACAAGAATACTGCCTCTCCTTACTGCCTATGTGCTGAACCATTTCTGTGACACTAGTTATAGATTCCGATGCTTCACTTCAGGTTTACTGTATCCCTCTGACCATCTGATTGACGAAGAAACACAGATATAGCATTGGAATTAATTACAAAAGGCTCTATGCCGAGTTAAGTACAAGAAGACTGACTCATCTTACTGTCTATGTTTTGAACCTTTCCTGTGACACTAGTTATTGATTCCGATGCTTCACCTCAGGTTGACTGTATCCCTCTGACCTTCTTATTGACGATAAAACACAGAAATTGCATCTTAATTAAATACAAAAGGCACAATGCCGACTTAAGTACAAGAAGACTGAATCTTTTTACTGTCTATGTTTTGAACCGTTGCTGTGACACTAGTTATAGATTACGATGCTTCACTTCAGGTTTATTGTATCCCTCTGACCGTCTTATTGACGATCAAACATACAAAATTGATCGGAATTAAATACAAATGGCACAATGCCGACTCAAGTACAAGAAGATTGGCTCTTCTTACTCTCTATGATTTGAACCATTCCTGTGACGCTAGTTATAGATTCCGATGCATAACTTCAGGTTCACTGTATCCAGCTGACCTACGTATTGACGATGAAACACAGAAATTGCATCGGAATTAAATAGAAAAGGCACAATGCCCACTCAAGTACAAGAAGGCTGGCTCTTCTTACTGTCTATGTTTTGAACCATTCCTGTGACACTAGTTATAGTTTCCGATGCTTCACTTCAGGTTTACTGTATCCCTCTGACCTTCTTATTGACGATGAAACACAGAAATTGCATCGGAATTAAATACAAAAGGCACAATGCCGACTTAAGTACAAGAAGACTGACTCTTCTTACTATGTTTTGAACCATTCCTGTGACACTAGTTATAGATTCCGATGCTTCACTTCAGGTTTACTGTATCCCTCTGACCGTGTTATTAACGATGAAACACAGAAATTGTGTCTTAATTAAATACAAAAGGCACAATGCCGACTTCAGTACAAGAACACTGACTCTTCTGTCAATGGTTAGAACCTTTCCTGTGCCACTAGTTATAGATTCCGATGCTTCACTTCAGGTTTACTGTATCCCTCTGACCTTCTTATTGACGATGAAACACAGAAATTGCATTGGAATTAAATAGAAAAGGCACAATGCCGACTCAAGTACAATAAGACTGGCTCTTCTTACTCTCTATGTTTTGAACCATTCCTGTGACACTAGTTATAGATTCCGATGCTTCACTTCTGGTTTACTGTATCCCTCTCATCGTCTTATTGACGAGGAAACACAGAAATTGCATCGGAATTAAATATAAAAGGCACAATGCCGACTTAAGTACAAAAAGACTGACTCTTCTTACTCTCTATGTTTTGAACCATTCCTGTGACACTAGTTATAGATTCCGATGTTTCCCTTCAGGTTTACTGTATCCCAGTGACCTTCTTATTGACGATCAAACGCAGGAATTTCATCAGAATTAAATACAAAAGGCACAATGCCGACTCAAGTACAAGAAGACTGGCTCTTCTTACTGCCTATGTTTTGAACCATTCCTGTGACACTAGTTATAGATTCCGATGATTCACTTCATGTTTACTGTACACAGCGGACCTTCTTGTTGACGATGTAACACAGAAATTGCATCGGAATTAAATACAAAAGGCACAATGCCGACTTAAGTACAAGAAGACTGACTCTTCTTACTATGTTTTGAACCATTCCTGTGACACTAGTTATAGATTCCGATGCTTCACTTCAAGTTTACTGTATCCCTCTGACCGTGTTATTAACGATGAAACACATAAATTGTGTCTTAATTAAATACAAAAGGCACAATGCCGACTTCAGTACAAGAACACTGACTCTTCTGTCAATGGTTAGAACCTTTCCTGTGCCACTAGTTATAGATTCCGATGCTTCACTTCAGGTTTACTGTATCCCTCTGACCTTCTTATTGACGATGAAACACAGAAATTGCATTGGAATTAAATAGAAAAGGCACAATGCCGACTCAAGTAAAATAAGACTGGCTCTTCTAACTGTCTATGATTTGAACCATTCCTTTGACAGTAGTTATAGATACCGATGCTTCACTTCAGGTTTACTGTATCCCTCTCATCGTCTTATTGACGAGGAAACACAGAAATTGCATCGGAATTAAATATAAAAGGCACAATGCCGACTTAAGTACAAAAAGACTGACTCTTCTTACTCTCTATGTTTTGAACCATTCCTGTGACACTAGTTATAGATTCCGATGTTTCACTTTAGGTTTACTGTATCCTTGTGACCTTCTTATTGACGATGAAACACAGAAATTTGCATCGGACTGAAATACAAAGGGCACAATGCCGACTTAAGTACGGGAAAACTGACTCTTCTTACTGTCAATGTTTTGAACCATTCCTGTGACACTAGTTATAGATTGCGATGCTTCACTTCAGGTTTACAGTATCCCTCTGACCTTCTTATTGTAGATGAAACAGAGAAATTGCATCGAAATTAAATACAAAAGGTACAATGCCGACTCAAGTACAAGACGACTGGCTCTTCTTAATGTCTATGCTTTGAACCATTCCTGTGACACTAGTTACAGATTCCTATGCTTCACTTCAGGTTTACTGTATCCCAGTGACCTTCTTATTGACGATCAAACGCAGGAATTTCATCAGAATTAAATACAAAAGGCACAATGCCGACTCAAGTACAAGAAGACTGGCTCTTCTTACTGCCTATGTTTTGAACCATTCCTGTGACACTAGTTATAGATTCCGATGCTTCACTTCAGGTTTACTGTACACAGCGGACCTTCTTGTTGACGATGAAACACAGAAATTGCATCGGCATTTTATACAAAAGGCACAATGCCGACTTAAGTACAAGAAGACTGACTCTTCTCACTGTCTATGTTTTGAACCTTTCCTGTGACACTAGTTATTGATTCCGATGCTTCACTTCTGGTTGACTGTATCCCTCTGACCTTCTTATTGACGATGAAACACAGAAATTGCATCTTAATTAAATACAAAAGGCAAAATGCCGACTTAAGTACAAGAAGACTGACTCTTGATACTGTCTATGTTTTGAACCATTCCTGTGACACTAGTTATAGATTCCGATGCTTGACTTCAGGTTTACTGTATCCCTCTGACCTTCTTATTGGCGATCAAACACAGAAACTTGATCGGAATTAAATACAAAAGTCACAATGCCGACTCAAGAACAAGAATACTGGCTCTTCTTACTGCCTATGTGTTGAACCATTTCTGTGGCACTAGTTATAGATTCCGATGCTTCACTTCAGGTTTACTGTATCCCTCTGACCTCCTTATTGACGATCAAACACAGAAAATTGATAGGAATTAAATACAAAAGGCACAATGCCGACTCAATTACAAGAAGACTGGCTCTTCTTACTGTCTATGATTTGAACCATTCCTGTGACGCTAGTTATAGATTCCGATGCATAACTTCAGGTTCACTGTATCCAGCTGACCCTCTTATTGACGATGAAGCACAGAAATTGCATCGGAATTAAATACAAAAGGCACAATGCCAACTTAAGTACAAGAAGACTGACTCTTCTTATTGTCAATGTTTTGAACTATTCCTGTGAAACTAGTTATAGATTCCGATGCTTCACTTCAGGTTTAATGTATCCCTCTGACCTTCTTATTGAAGATGAAACATAGAAATTGCATCGGAATTAAATACAAAAGGCACAATGCCAACTTAAGTACAAGAAGACTGACTCTTCTTACTGTCAATGTTTTGAACTATTCCTGTGAAACTAGTTATAGATTACGATGCTTCACTTCAGGTTTACTGTATCCCTCTGACCTCCTTATTGACGATCAAACACAGAAAATTGATAGGAATTAAATACAAAAGGCACAATGCCGACTCAATTACAAGAAGACTGGCTCTTCTTAATGTCTATGCTTTGAACCATGCCTGTGACACTAGTTACAGATTCCTATGCTTCACTTCAGGTTTACTGTATCCCTCTGACCTTCTTCTTGACGATGAAACACAGAAATTGCATCGGAATTATATACAAATGGCACAATGCCGACTTAAGTACAAGAAGGCTGATTCTTCTTACTGTCTATGTTTTGAACGTTTCCTGTGACACTAGTTATTGATTCCGATGCCTCACCTCAGGTTGACTGTATCCCTCTGACCTTCTTATTGACGATAAAACACAGAAATAGCATCTTAATTAAATACAAAAGGCACAATTCCGACTTAAGTACAAGAAGAGTGACTCTTGTTACTGTCTCTGCTTTGAACCATTCCTGTGACACTAGTTATACATTACGATGCTTCACTTCAGGTTTACTGTATCCCTCTGACCTTCTTATTGACGATCAAACACAGAAAATTGATCGTAAGTAAATACAAAAGGCACAATGCCGACTCAAGTACAAGAAGACTGGCTCTTCTTACTGTCTATGATTTTAACCATTCCTGTGACGCTAGTTATAGATTCTGAAGCATAACTTAAGGTCCACTGTATCCAGCTGACCTTCGTATTGACGATGAAACACAGAAATTGCATCGGAATTAAATACAAGAGGCACAATGCCGACTTAAGTACAAAGAGACTGACTCTTCTTACTGTCTATGTTTCGAACCATTCCTGTGACACTAGTTATAGATTCCGATGCTTTACTTCAGGTTTACTGTATCCCTCTGAGCTTCTTATTGACGATGAAATACAGAAATTGCATCGGAATTGTATACAAAAGGCACAATGCCGACTCAAGTACAAGAAGACTGGCTCTTCTTACTGTCTATGTTTTGAACCATTCCTGTGACACTAGTTATAGATTCAGATGCTTCACTTCAGGTTTACTGTATTCGGCTGACCTTCTGATTGACGATGAAACACAGAAATTGCATCGGAATTAAATACATAAGGCATAATGCCGACTTAAGCACAAGAAAACTGACTCTTCTTACTGTCTATGTTTTGAACCATTCCTGTGACACTAGTTATAGATTCCGATGCTTCACTTCAGATTTACTGTATCCCTCTGACCTTCTTATTGACTATGAAATACAGAAATTGCATCGGAATTAAATACAAAAGGCACAATGCCGACTTAAGTACAAGAAAATTGACTCTTCTATTGTCTATGTTTTGAACCATTCCTGTGACACTAGTTATAGATTCCGATGCTTCACTTCAGGTTTACTGTATCCCTCTTACCTCCTCATTGTCGATGAAACACAGAAATTGCATCTTAATTAAATACAAAAGGCACAATGCAGACGTAAGTACAAGAAGACTGACTCTTCTTACTGTCTATGTTTTGAACCATTCCTGTGACGCTAGTAATAAATTCCGATGCTTCACTTCAGGTTTACTGTATCCCTCTGACCTTCTTATTAACGATCAAAGACAGAAAATTCATCGCAATTAAAAACAAAAGGCACAATGCCGACTCAAGTACAAGAAGACTGGCTCTTCTTATTGTCTATGTTTGAACCATTCCTGTGACACTAGTTATACATTCCGATGCTTCACTTCAGGTTTACCGTATCCAGCTGAACTTCTTATTGACTATGAAGCACAGAAATTGCATTGGATTTAAATACAAAAGGCACAATGCCGACTAAAGTACAAGAAGACTGCCTCTACTTACTGTTTATGCTTTGAATCATTCCTGTGACACTAGTTATAGATTCCGATGCTTCACTTCAGGTTTACTGTACCCAGCTGACCTTCTTATTGACGATGAAACACAGAAATTGCATCGGAATTAAATACAAAAGGCACAATGCCGACTTACGTACAAGAAAACTGACTCTTCTTACTGTCTATGTTTGAACCATTCCTGTGACACTAGTTACTGATTCCTATGCTTCACTCCAGGTTTACTGTATCCCTCTGACCTTCTTCTTGACGATGAAACACAGAAATTGCATCGAAATTATATACAAATGGCACAATGCCGACTTAAGTAAAAGAAGGCTGATTCTTCTTACTCTTTATGTTTTGAACCTTTCCTGTGACACTAGTTATTGATTCCGATGCTTCAACTCAGGCTGACTGTACCCCTCTGACCGTCTTATTGACGATAAAACACAGAAATTGCATCTTAATTAAATACAAAAGGCACAATGCCGACTTAATTACAAGAAGACTGACTCTTGTTACTGTCTATGTTTTGAACCATTCCTGTGACACTAGTTATACATTACGGTGCTTCACTTCAGGTTTACTGTATCCCTCTGACCTTCTTATTGACGATCAAACACAGAAAATTGATCGGAATTAAATACAAAAGGCACAATGCCGACTCAAGTACAAGAAGACTGGCTCTTCTTACTGTCTATGATTTTATCCATTCCTGTGACGCTACTTATAGATTCTGATGCATAACTTAAGATTCACTGTATCCAGCTGACCTTCGTATTGACGATGAAACACAGAAATTGCATCGCAATTAAATACAAGAGGCACAATGCCGACTTAAGTACAAAGAGACTGACTCTTCTTACTGTCTATGCTTTGAACCATTCCTGTGACACTAGTTATAGATTCCGATGCTTCACTTCAGGTTTACTGTATCCCTCTTAGCTTCTTATTGACGATGAAATACAGAAACTGCATCGGAATTATATACAAAAGGCACAATGCCGACTTAAGTACAAGAAGACTGACTCTTCTTACTGTCTATGATTTGAACCATTCCTGTGACACTAGTTATAGATTCCGATGGTTCACGTCAGGTTTACTGTATCCCGTTCATCTTCTCATTGACGATGAAACACAGAAATTGCATCTTAATTAAATACAAAAGGCGCAATGCCGACTTAAGTACAAGAAGAGTGACTCTTCTTACTGTCTATGTTTTGAACCATTCCCGTGTCACTAGTTATAGATTGCGATGCTTCACTTCAGGTTTACTGTATCCCTCTCACCTTATTGTTGACGTTGAAACACAGAAATGGCATCTTAATTAAATACAAAAGGCAAAATGCCGACTTCAGTACAAGAACACTGACTCTTCTTACTGTCTATGGTTTGAACCATTCCTGTGACACTAGATATAGATTCCGATGCTTCACTTCAGGGTTACTGTATCCCTCTGACCTTCTTATTGACGATCAAGCACAGAATATTAATCAGAATTAAATACAAAAGGCACAATGCCGACTCAAGTACAAGAAGACTGGCTCTCCTTACTGTCTATGTTTTGAACCATTCCTGTGACTCTAGTTATAGATTCCGATGCTTCACTTCAGGTTTACTGTTTCCAGCTGACGTTCTTATTGACGATGAAGCACATAAATTGCATCGGAAGCAAATACAAAAGGCACAATGCCGACTAAAGTACAAGAAGACTGACTCTACTCACTGTTAATGTTCTGATCCATTCCTGTGACACTAGTTATAGATTCCGACGCTTCACTTCACGTTTACTGTATTCAGCTGACCTTCTGATTGACGATGAAACACAGAAATTGCATCGGAATTAAATACATAAGGCATAATGCCAATTTAAGTACAAGAAAACTGACTCTTCTTACTGTCTATGTTTTGAACCATTCCTGTGACACTAGTTATACATTACGGTGCTTCACTTCAGGTTTACTGTATCCCTCTGACCTTCTTATTGACGATCAAACACAGAAAATTGATCGGAATTAAATACAAAAGGTACAATGCCGACTAAAGTACAAGACGACTGGCTCTTCTTAATGTCTATGCTTTGAACCATTCCTGTGACACTAGTTACAGATTCCTATGCTTCACTTCAGGTTTACTGTATCCCAGTGACCTTCTTATTGACGATCAAACGCAGGAATTTCATCAGAATTAAATACAAAAGGCACAATGCCGACTCAAGTACAAGAAGACTGGCTCTTCTTACTGCCTATGTTTTGAACCATTCCTGTGACACTAGTTATAGATTACGATGCTTCACTTCAGGTTTAATGTATCCCTCTGACCTTCTTATTGAAGATGAAACATAGAAATTGCATCGGCATTAAATACAAAAGGCACAATGCCAACTTAAGTACAAGAAGACTGACTCTTCTTACTGTCAATGTTTTGAACTATTCCTGTGAAACTAGTTATAGATTACGATGCTTCACTTCAGGTTTACTGTATCCCTCTGACCTCCTTATTGACGATCAAACACAGAAAATTGATAGGAATTAAATACAAAAGGCACAATGCCGACTCAATTACAAGAAGACTGGCTCTTCTTAATGTCTATGCTTTGAACCATGCCTGTGACACTTGTTACAGATTCCTATGCTTCACTTCAGGTTTACTGTATCCCTCTGACCTTCTTCTTGACGATGAAACACAGAAATTGCATCGGAATTATATACAAATGGCACAATGCCGACTTAAGTACAAGAAGGCTGATTCTTCTTACTGTCTATGTTTTGAACGTTTCCTGTGACACTAGTTATTGATTCCGATGCCTCACCTTAGGTTGACTGTATCCCTCTGACCTTCTAATTGACGATAAAACACAGAAATAGCATCTTAAATAAATACAAAAGGCACAATTCCGACTTAAGTACAAGAAGACTGACTCTTGTTACTGTCTCTGTTTTGAACCATTCCTGTGACACTAGTTATACATTACGATGCTTCACTTCAGGTTTACTGTATCCCTCTGACCTTCTTATTGACGATCAAACACAGAAAATTGATCGGAAGTAAATACAAAAGGCACAATGCCGACTCAAGTACAAGAAGACTGGCTCCTCTTACTGTCTATGATTTTAACCATTCCTGTGACGCTAGTTATAGATTCTGATGCATAACTTAAGGTCCACTGTATCCAGCTGACCTTCGTATTGACGATGAAACACAGAAATTGCATCGGAATTAAATACAAGAGGCACAATGCCGACTTAAGTACAAAGAGACTGACTCTTCTTACTGTCTATGTTTCGAACCATTCCTGTGACACTAGTTATAGATTCCGATGCTTTACTTCAGGTTTACTGTATCCCTCTGAGCTTCTTATTGACGATGAAATACAGAAATTGCATCGGAATTATATACAAAATCACAATGCCGACTTCAGTACAAGAAGACTGACTTTTCTTACTGTCTATGATTTGAACCATTCCTGTGACACTAGTTATAGATTCCGATGGTTCACGTCAGGTTTACTGTATCCCTTTCATCTTCTCATTGACGATGAAACACAGAAATTGCATCTTAATTAAATACAAAAGGCACAATGCCGACTTAAGTACAAGAAGAGAGACTCTTCTTACTCTCTATGTTTTGAACCATTCCTGTGACACTAGTTATAGATTCCGATGCTTCACTTCAGGTTTGCTGTATCCCTCTGACCTTATTGTTGACGTTGAAACACAGAAATGGCATCTTAATTAAATACAAAAGGCACAATGCCGATTTCAGTACAAGAACACTGACTCTTCTTACTGTCTATGGTTTGAACCATTCCTGTGACACTAGATATAGATTCTGATGCTACACTTCAGGGTTACTGTATCCCTCTGACCTTCTTATTGACCATCTAGCACAGAAAATTCATCGGAATTAAATACAAAAGGCACAATGCCGACTCAAGTACAAGAAGACTGGCTCTTCTTACTGTCTATGTTTTGAACCATTCCTGTGACACTAGTTATAGATTCAGATGCTTCACTTCAGGTTTACTGTATTCGGCTGACCTTCTGATTGACGATGAAACACAGAAATTGCATCGGAATTAAATACATAAGGCATAATGCCGACTTAAGCACAAGAAAACTGACTCTTCTTACTGTCTATGTTTTGAACCATTCCTGTGCCACTAGTAATAGATTCCGATGCTTCACTTCAGATTTACTGTATCCCTCTGACCTTCTTATTGACTATGAAATACAGAAATTGCATCGGAATTAAATACAAAAGGCACAATGCCGACTTTAGTACAAGAAAATTGACTCCTCTACTGTCTATGTTTTGAACCATTCCTGTGACACTAGTTATAGATTCCGATGCTTCACTTCAGGTTTACTGTATCCCTCTTACCTCCTCATTGTCGATGAAACACAGAAATTGCATCTTAATTAAATTCAAAAGGCACAATGCAGACGTAAGTACAAGAAGACTGACTCTTCTTACTGTCTATGTTTTGAACCATTCCTGTGACGCTAGTAATAAATTCCGATGCTTCACTTCAGGTTTACTGTATCCCTCTGACCTTCTTATTAACGATCAAACACAGAAAATTCATCGCAATTAAAAACAAAAGGCACAATGCCGACTCAAGTACAAGAAGACTGGCTCTTCTTATTGTCTATGTTTGAACCATTCCTGTGACACTAGTTATACATTCCGATGCTTCACTTCAGGTTTACCGTATCCAGCTGAACTTCTTATTGACTATGAAGCACAGAAATTGCATTGGAATTAAATACAAAAGGCACAATGCCGACTAAAGTACAGGAAGACT